>NW_016815828.1:312928-341129 GCF_001698545.2 Rhinopithecus bieti | reverse complement strand
TGTAAAGGAATATTGACATTATTTACAAATGATTAAATTAAATCTGGAAAATTTATGAGAATGCAAAAAGAAGTATTAGAAACATATCATGTAAATGTCTCTTTGTAAATCAAAATAGTTTTATAACATGTTAATTAGAAATTCATTACTGAAGAGATCTTATATGCTATGGAAAAAAAATCAGGAAAATGCCTAAGTAAATTTAAAAGACCTAGATTATTTAAAAAGTAACCATTCAAGAAAAAAATATAAGGTACTAAAAAAGGTTTTATTTTTCTTAAGTAGAAAAATTCAGCATTAAGGAAAAATAGTTAACCTAGGATTTTGATGAAAATTCAAAATGAATTAAAATTAGTTTACTGTCTATATGAGAGGGAGTAAGACTGTGACAGTGGCATACCAATTATTAGGAAGAAAAATAAGATCTAGTTGTGACTTACATTAAAATACATTATAAAGAAAATTTAGTTATTTAATACTGGTCTCATATATTGAGTTATCACCACCTATAACTCCTTCACTCCTCCTTAAAAACATAAATATTAATACTTTTCTTTCTATGGCTTTTTGGAAGAAAAGTAGTCATTACAAGTCAATGCTATCACTAGAACAAGTAGAACATATTTAACGTACATAACGAAATACATTAGCAAAATCATCAAAGAAATTTAAAGCAACAAAATAATGTAAAAGTTTAGATGGACAGAGCTATGTCTTAATGAGCTGATGATTGTATAACCAACAGTTATTTTTAAATTTTATTTTCCCCTTCAAGAAGGGTAAAATTTGGGCTCAAGCAGAATGTCAGATCTAACATAAGCTGCCAAGAAGCAGAGAAACCAGCAGTTTTTGGGAGTTTCACTGAGACGTATGACAGATCTGAAAATTGAGGGACTTCTAAGAACAACTAGGTATTCCTTCATACCTTCTGTGTTTTGGATCTTTGTGGGAAGTTGAAGAAGTAGGCTATTTTTTCTTTTTTCAAAAGTTAGATGATGATGTCTTGAAGTATTTTAGCATTCACAGAAGAAAATTAAAAGAGGACCCACACTGTAGCATCCTTCAAGTCTCGCCATCACAATTTTGCAGATTTTGAAAACTTGCAATAAGAGACCGGGTAGACTGTGGAAAGTTTTCAGTGAAAGAGGCAATTTCTTTGCAGAAATTGAAACTGAAAACAAAGGAATCTTGTGAGTTTTAAATCAAATGCCCACTAAAACAGTGCTTGAAGAACACGGGTAAAACAGAGCATCACTAAGGCTGACTTAAGGCTTGAACCTAATGACAATGGTTGAAATCCAACACTGGATTCAGGTGATTGTTCTCTCAGTCTGTCGTCTTAATAGGCAATTAAAGAAACTATTTCAGGTAGAAGATATTACCATTTGAGGGGACGCTACTTCTTTTATAGTCAATGGTTAGTGCACTATGAAAATTTACTAGACATAGACTATAATCAGAAAGATTTTAAAAAATTAAAAAGGGCTAAGAGAGGACCCAGAGAAGATCAAGTTGTTGGAGCTGATGAACAAGTTTTAAAATAATAAGGGTTAGTATTTTAAAATATAATACACCATGCACAAAACAGATTAAAGAATCAAAATTGTACCAGATAATTAAATTTGAATAAAAGTATCAAAAATTACTCTCAATACATAAGGGGAAAAATTAATTTGAAATACAGATGAAGTTAACAGCAAATGGCACTCACCAAAACACAAGAATAGAAAACTCAAAGGACTGTCAGTAGAAAATACCCAAACTGAGTCACACAGATGGACAATGAATGAAAAATAGGTCCCCACAGCTACTAAAAATATATATAACTGCATTACAATAGTAAGAGAACGTATAGGGCAGAAAATATAATTACAGCAGTAATTCCTGAGAACTTTAGGAAACTGATTTGGAAAATTCAACTGACTGATTCAAAGTCTCGGAAAAACAAGTATGATTAACAAAGATTGTCATACTTGGGTGTATCATACATAGTACAACTCAGGTAAAGGAAACAAAAACATAAAATTAAGAAAGAAATTAGGGGAAAATGATACAATACCTTTAAATAAATGACCAACAACTCAAAAGAAATAAAATCTAGAGAAAAAATGCATGATTAGAGCACTGAAAAATAACTGCAAACCAATAATTTTGTAACCGGACAATACACACTTTATATACGCACACACAAAGATGCTTTCAGACAAAGTTTGAAGGAATTTGTCTCCAACAGACCTTCAATAAAATGAAAAATTATTCAGGTCAGGCCCGGTGGCTCACGCCTGTAATCCCAGCACTTTGGGAGGCCGAGGTGGGCGGATCACAAGGTCAGGAGATGGAGACCATCCTGGCTAACAAGGTGAAACCCCGTCTTTACTAAAAACGTACAAAAAACTAGCCGGGCGTGGTGGCGGCGCCTGTAGTCCCAGCTACTCGGGAGGCTGAGGCAGGAGAATGGCGTAAACCCGGGAGGCGGAGCTTGCAGTGAGCCGAGATGGCGCCACTGCACTCCAGCCTGGGCAACAGAGTGAGACTCCATCTCAAAAAAAAAAAAAAACTATTCAGGCAGAATAAGTAAATGATCCCAGAGTAAAATATTTACATCAAAGAGGGGAAAAATTGAAGAGCCAATTGCAAATATCAATTAATATTGATTGCGTATACAGTAAAGGTAATGTGCTATTCAGTTTAAAATATACATGGAACAAAATATTACAATTGAGCTAAAATATGAAGGGACAAAAGATGTTAAATTTTCTAAGGCTCTAAATATATCAGGAAAGTGATAAAAATAATCCTTGTTATCCCAGCACTTTGGGAGGCTGAGATGGGCGGATCACGAGGTCAGGAGATCGAGACCATCCTGGCTAACACTGTGAAACCCCATCTCTACTAAAAAATACAAAAAACTAGCCGGGCGAGGTGGTGGCGCCTGTAGTCCCAGCTACTCAGGAGGCTGAGGCAGGAGAATGGCGTAAACCCGGGAGGCGGAGCTTGCAGTGAGCTGAGATCCGGCCACTGCACTCCAGCCTGGGCGACAGAGCGAGACTCCGTCTCAAAAAAAAAAAAAAAAAAAAAAAAAAAATCCTTTGTATTATTACTGCACAAATTAAGTCAATTTGCATAAAAGTCATGTGAATGCTGTAGTTTCTAAAATAGCCATTAGATGTAGGAAAAGAAAAACTAGTGAATTGTTAAAAGATGAAAAAAATGGAATATTAAAATTATTTTGTTAATACAGGTAGACAGCTTAAGAAACACAGAACATTGCCAGGCACAGTGGCTCGTGCCTGTAATCCCAACACTTTGGGGGGCCGAGGCAGGCGGATCATGAGGTCAGGAGTTCGAGACCAGCCTGGCCAACATAGTGAAACCTCGTCTCTACTAAATATACAAGAATTAGCCTGGCATGGTGGCGTGCACCTTTAGTCCCAGTTACTCAGGAGACTGAGGCAGGAGAATCGCTTGAACCCAGGAGGCGGAGGTTGTGGGTGAGCCAAGATTGTGCTACTGCACTCCAGCCTGGGCCACAGCATGAGACTCCGTCTCAAAAAAAAAAAACCAAAAGAAGGAAACAGAACATTAAGTGAATAAGTCGAAGAGTCAAAGAGAAAATCAGTGAGATAGTAAATAAAAGTCTTAAATTACATGTATTAATATAAAAAATAAAGACTAATATTTTCAGAGTGTGTTAAAATATATACGTATCAGTCTTAGGGGAGGTACACTTTAATTATAAGGGCATAGAAAAGTAAAAAGTCAAAAAAATGGAAAAAAATTATGCAAAGATTCTCATCCCACAATAAAAGCTGGTATAGCTATGCATATATCAGAATAATATGTTTAAAGATAAAAATATTCCTGGGAATATATCTATTTCAAAATGCAAAAAGATTTTATCTACCAGCATAGTATAATGATTTTAAACTTTCAATCATCATACTCGAAAGCCAGACAGCATACGAAACAAAATAAATATTTACAAAGCTCAACTCCTTTTTTGTAGAGGAGGCAAAAGTGTATAGGTTTAGATTTAAGAGATTTATAAGTGGCAAAACACACCCCTTTGGCTCCTCAGTTTCTCCATGCATCCTCCACATACATTTGAACTTCTATACTTCAGTGAAACAGCTATATACTTCCACTGAAAGATACAAGTATTTTTCTTTTAAGAGAAGTTCTTGCCCTTACCCCAACTGAGGACATGCAGAATCTTAGCAGACATGATCCATTGTTAATTATATTAATTACTCCACAAGCTCAGTTACAGAGTACTCTTCTATCTAAAGACTAAATGGTAAAATTAATGTTTCATAACTTGATGTCAAATATTTATAGAAAAATAGGTAATATAAATAACTAAATACTTCAGCTGTTTCATGGAAGTATGTAATAAATATAAATAATAACCAGAAAGGAAATCAAATCAATACAGTTCTCATTTCTGAAGTTTGTCACAGGGTGTAGTTGATATCAAGGGCTTCCTTCTTTTACTGTTTATTCCATGTTTCACCTTCCCTGAGCCAGAACTTTCACTGTTCAGGTTGGTTTGTCAGTTTGTTTGTTTGTTTGTTTGTTTAATCTATTAGCATAATTCAAAGCTTCATCAATAAAGTATCTGTGTCTTCAATTATCTTGCTTTTGTTGTGGTCATCTTAGTTGTTGTTGTTGTTAATAGTTTTGCCTTAATCTTTACTCTTGGATATGGAACTATTAAGAGACCACAAATAATTGCCTGGGTTCCAAATACAGTACCTTTTACTCCCATTATGTAGCAGCAACTCAATTTCTTCATGATCATCAAGATCATTTTTTCTGGCCAGTAGATTAACTCTTTTTTTTTCCTCCTGCCTGTTCAGTCAGTGGCACAAGGAACCCAAAATGTCCAGAACAGAATCTCATCTTACAATTCAATTGAGTCATTATTGTTTTCCCTGTTTGAAGCACCACCCAAATGGGTTTTGGGTTTTGGAAACCAAGACCCCAAATCAGCAGGTTTCTGGCTAAAATTGTTTTTACTTTACTTATAACATAAAATGAAGCAATAATGAATAACATTAATAAAGAAAGCAAGAAAAAAAAAACAAGAAAGAAATTACCAGGCCCAGGATATTTCACTGGTGAACTCTAGCAAACACTTAAGGAAGATGTAACACTTACTCTTCAAGATCATTCTCGCTTTCAAAAAATAGAAATTAAAGAAACACTTTTTACTTCATTCTATGTGGCCAAAATCACCCTAATTCCAGAATCACATAAAGACATTACAGAAAAGAAAATTACAGGCCAATATCTCTCAAAAACATAGCAGATGTATTAGCAATCAAATCTAAAAAATGCATAAAAATAATTATATACCACAATTTACTAGGGTTTACTCCAGATATTCAAGGCTAAACATTTAGGTATTCAAAAATCAATTAATGTAATCAGTCATATTAACTAAAAAACAATCATATGAGTGTGTTAATTGGTGCAGAAAAAGTTTTATTTGTATTCGATAGCCATTCATGATAAAACCTCAACAAATGAGATAAAAGGGAATTTCTCCTATTTTAAAGAATATATACCGAAAACACATAGCTGGCATCATAGTTAATGAATAGAAACTGCATTTTTCCCCCTATAACTGGAACAAGGCAAGAATGGCCTCTCTTGCTATTCCTATTCAATATTACACTGAGACTCCAACCTAGTGCAATAAGATGAGGAAAGAAGTAAATATATAAAGATTGGCAAATATATCATAAAATTGTCTTTACTCACAGGTGACATGATTGCCTAGGCAGAAAATCTCAGAAAATGCAAAAAGCATAACGAACAAAAGATCTTCAAAACTCTTGGATTTAATGAGCATGCATAACAAGGTCGTAAGATACATGATTAACATGCAAAATTTGATTGCTTCCAAAGAGGAAAGTGTGAAAAGGGGAAAAAATAGAATAACTTTATACTGGAGAAACCTGACAGATATTAACTCAACTAGGTGATGAAGTTTAGTATCAACAGTGACGAGTCAGGATGAGAGCGTAGATGTGGTCTTGATCTGATGAAATGAAAATGGTACTTTACTTCTATGGTCTTCTTCCTAAAAAATTTCTTAGTCTAGTCATGAAATAAACATTAGACAAGTTCCATTTCAGATACTTTATACAAAATTACTCATCAGTACTAAGCGTCAAGGTCATCACAGACAACAGGAATCTGAGAAACTGTCACAGCCAAGAGGAAGTTAGGATATATGACTATTAAATATACCATGGCACCATGGATAGGACTGTGGATACAAGAAGAGATGATAACTCAAAAATAAGGAAATTCGAATCTAACAGGGACTTTCGTTAATATTGGATCTTGAAAATTCATGCTTAAGAAGAGAGGGTTTCCCAGCCCGGTAATAACATTTGGATCAATAGACACAGCAATTCTTGCCTCTGTTTGAAATCTTAAGCAAACTCCTCCAGCACTGCTGTCCCCAATTAAGAATGGTAATAGTAAAAACCTATCAATGATAAAGTTAATAATGCATCAACATGAGTTCAACATTATGACAAATGCATCATACTAATGTAAGATATTAATAACAGGAAAAACAAGAATTATGTACTACCTTCTCCAGAACACACACACATATTCTAAACTTAAATATTTAATTTAAATACCAGTGAGTAGAACACACAAAAAATGAAAATAACTAGAAGAGGCAAACTTGTGTAAAATTTAAGCAATAGACTTTTGAAACAAGCAATGGATCCAAACAAATATTTTAAAATACAGGACATATTTTCAACTAAATGAAAATGGTGGTCTACCATATAAAAACTTGTCAAACTTGACTAAGCATTGCTCAAACGTATTTTAAAACTTTCAAGTTATCTCAGGGAAAAAATTAGAGAAAAATCTCAAGAATAATGCGNTGATCCTGCCTCCCTCCTGGTTCACACTTTTGTGTAGTCGCCTCCCACATTGTACCAGGGTAGGTCTATGTGGCAGAATTGATGGTTTCTTACTTTTTTTTTTTTTTTAAAGGACAGGATCTTTCTCTGCCACCTAGGTGGTTCTCAAACTCCTAGGCTCAAGCAGTCTTCCCACTTCATCCTCTCAGGTGTCTGGGATTACAGGCACAAAGCACTGTATTATTTTATTCCAAGAAGCAACCACAACAAAACCCACCAAATTAAACTAGAGAAATATAGCAGGAAGAGAATCATAAGGGTAAGAGAAAAAGAAATTAAATAGAAAACACAAAAACTATACAAAAAATTAGGAATATCGTGTTAGATTTCACAACATTGATAAAATCCAATAAAACTGATCAAGAATAGAAAAATAAATACTTTATTAGCCATGAAGTATGAGACCTCACACAAGTTTCTAGAAACATTAAAAGGTAAGATGATATAGTGAAAACTATACAATAAATTTAACAGTAGGGACACAATTACCAAAGTTTTTTAAAATTATACTTAAATCTGAGGATTTAATTTCAGATTTACACTTAAACCTGAAATATACTTTTGTGACTTAAATGTTTTTTACCATATGCCTAAGACCAGATTTATAATCATTGCACGTTAGATGTATAAAGCTCACAGAAATTTTATTTATGTTATTTTAATTTTTGATTGCACTGATAAACACATTTATGGAAATAATCATAAACGTTGAATTCAGGAAAGCAGAAAGGTGGCATTAATCAGTGGCTATGTATCATAATATATTTTTTCAACCCAAAGTTATAATAAATTTGCCAGCATGATAATTGAATACAGGATATTTGGAGAAATCGTTTCAGTAATATTGGAGCTAGTTAATACCTCTATGAAGACTTTAAATATAAATATAACTCACTGCTTTATGTATCACCCAGACAACTATTTCAGAATGCAGCCACACGCATATGAAAGTCAGTCAAATTAAAGGATTCTTAACATATACATACACAGGAATTCAGAATTATAATATTATGAATTTCGAAAGTTAAAATAATCACTAATATAGGATGACAATGATGAGAATAAACTACAACTTCAATTTAATAATTTTAAAAAGCACACCAAGAGCTACACTTAAAATGTTTGACTTTGTTTGATTTCCTTTTCTTATACTACTTCTATCTGAAAATTGTGTATTTGTATTCACAGATACACACAAATGCACATCTAGCCACATAATTTTGTACACATATGCATTTCTTTCTCCCCTCATTTAAGTCTCCCTTATCAAGTTTGCCACAAAGTCCTGTAAGTTCACCCCAAAGCTTCACTCAGTTGTTTTTAATCCATTATCAAGGGATGAAAATGTCACCTCTCTAATTCAGGCCCTTGTAATCTCTGATATACAATAGAAGATTCTATTTTTCAGGGTTTTTATCTTCAAGTTCACTTCCATAGTGTCACCGTACATATCTTCTGAAAGTAGAAATAGAACCATGTCATGTCAGACCTGGATGATTTAAACTTATTTGTTAGTTTTCTAGTATGCTCCAGATAAAATGTAAGTCTTTAAAAATCCAGTATGCTTTTCAGCCTGAATGTAAATTAAAATAAAATGTTATTAATATCATCACTTCCTATAATCAGGACCCACTTTTTGTCAAGCAAACCTAATAAAGGATCTACACATCAGAGATGTTAAAAGTTCCTAGGTGATATTGATGAGTTGAAACCCACTCTCTCAGCCTCATACAGAGTTTTCTATAATCTGGTCCTTGTTCCATGGGGCTCATGAATCTTCATTTTCTTGTGCAAACGCTAACTTCTCCTGACCTCAACGAGCTCCCTCATGTCCCCCCACCCTCATCACCACCCACATATTTCTCCATGGGAAACTCTTCTTTCTTCCCCATTTTTCTTTGTGGGAAACTCCTTTCCTGTTTTCACCAACCTGACCATTTTCTCAAGACTCATCTCCTACTCCCTGTCCTTTCACTACTCTTACCTTATCTGTTCCCTCGTAGCCCCTCGTGTCACCAGAACACCTTAGTAGCTATGACTCCTTGTGCTCGAGGACTACCTAGCACTCCCATCTGTCTCTGCCCTTCTCACGCTACTGTAAATCTGTCCCTCTATATGCATTGTAAGTCCTTTGGCGATAGAAGACACCTGTCTAATTCAATTTAGTAACTAGCAGAGGACTATACACATGGGAGATGTCTGTGAGATACAAATTAATGGCCCTCCACCCCAGTATGTTCACATCTTGATCCCTGGGAACCGTGAATGTGACCTTTTATGATCATTGGCATTTTGCAGCTGTGATTAATTTAAGGACCTTGCAATGCATGTTTTTCTTGGGTTATCAAGTGGGCTCACAGCAATCAGAAGGGTCCTCATAAACGGGAGATGAAACATCAGAGTCACATCAGGAATCCCGAGGCTGGAAACAGAGGTTTGAGTGATGGGAGAAAGCCACTAGGAGGCAAGGAATACAGGCTCCCTAGAAAGAGAAAAGGCAAGGAGGCAAATTTTACCTTCAGAGTCCCAGAAGAAACCAACCCTGTCCACACCCATATCCCCAAGATTTAACTTTATTTCATAAGATCAGTTTTAGGTTACTGACCTTCAGAACTATAAAAAACAAAATTTTTGTTGTTTTAAGCTGCAAAGCTTGTATTTATTTGGTAAAGAAGCAATAGAAAAGTAATACAGTACTCAGTTTATTGAATTGATGAATTGATTTCTTTTAGTAATCACATAAATTTCTGTAAGATTTGTTATACATTATTTACTTTCAAACATGAATTTAGTTCTTGCATAAATATAGATGATTGTTTCTCAATTTGTTGAAGCAGTGTATTATTTCCACAATGATCTGTAAAGTAGCTGGGTGTCATGACCTAAATATTATTGTTGATCTTTATATATACAAGGAAAACACAGAGTCATCATTCATTTGTAGCTGCATTTATCTCTGGTTTTCAAGCATTTCTATAAAATAACAATTAAGCTTAGTGTGATGGTTAATACTGAGTGTCCACTTGATTGGATAGAAGGAAGCAAAATATTAATCCTGGGTGTGTCTTTGAGGGTGTTGCCAAAAGAGATTAACATTTGAGTCAGTGGGCTGGAAAAGGCAGACCCACCCTTAATCTGGGTGGGCACCATCTAATCAGCTGCCAGCGCAGCTAGGATATGAAATAGGCAGAAAAATGTGAAAAGTCTTGACTGGCTTAGCCTCCCAGCCTACATCTTTCTCCTGTGCTGGATGCTTCCTGCCCTTGAATGTCGGACTCCAAGTTTGTCAGCTTTGGGATTCAGACTGGCTTCCTTGCTCCTCAGCTTGCAGACGACCTATTGTGGGACCCTGTGATTGTGTGACTTAATACTCCTTAATAAACTCCCCTTTATGTGTGTGTGTGTGTGTGTTTGTGTGTGTGTGTGTGTATATATATTCTATTAGTTCCATCCCTTAGAGAATCCTGACTAAAACACTTAGCTTCTCCTTGTCTCTTTCTTTTGATCTTCTGTGAAGCCCTGGCTTAACTCTTCCTGGAACCGTTTCCTGTGACAGTGCATGTATCACAAGATGGTCCTGTCAAAGATATATCATGTTAATTAAAATATGTGATATTCAATAGGAACCCAAACAGCACAACAGAAAATGGCAAAAGATAAACAACATTTCTAAGTAAAATAAAATTCTGAAATGCTTTGAATTGAGGCATAAATGCCTCACTGACAGTCTGAAAATGACCTATAAAATCTAGAAGCATTCACCTATCTAAAATTCTGAAAGTTATGAATTCTATGACAACATAATTTTTATTTACTTTGCATTTTCCTGAAAATAATTATCAAGCTCACTAAGGCAATAATGTTATGGAAGAAATTAAATGAGCCTCAAAGGTGAGTCTCAAATCTATAGCAGGAAGCGCCCATGAAATTTATTATATATAGCTTACCAATGTCTTCTAACCCCTGCAGAACTATTCAATCTGCTGTTACACACATACAATTTCCATAGTACTGGAATGGCAATAAATACTGCTGGAAAAATCTGATTTCTCACCAACTCGTTGAGCCCCCATCATGATTTATGTTCAACCTGGAGCCCACCAAGGAATGAAGATAATAAAAATCTCGGCCTGAGTAATAGAGTTGCCCTGACAAATTCCATGCTGTGACAGAAGCTCTTTCACATTCTCCTCTGCACAAAGAATATGAGACTTGCCAGGCAAAAATCTAGAGTGAGACTTTTCTCCAAGTCTCTCCGTTGTATCTCCCAAATATTCATAATTATGGGGTAATTTTGAGACAACTCTTCTCAGGAGAATCTTTTTTTCTGGCTCACAGATCCTTTAATTATTTGATATATAGTTTTTTAAAAATGAAATGACACAAACTAATGCTCCGTAGCTTGGTCTATCCATTACCTGACATTTTAGAGCAACATTTCTGAGAAACCCCTTAGTCCTGAGACATTCACAGATGTTACATATAACTAATATACTTTAATTGCAATGCAGACAAAACACTCTCTTTAAATACATTCACAGAGACATATGTTTCTTTTCATTGGCAAATTCACAATTACAGTGACTTTCTAAATTGTTTAAAATTGCTATTTTATTCTTATTCCTCTTTACTTGGAGCTGAGCCAGTCAACTTAATTGTTGCAGACTTTAACACTGTCACCTTTTTAACACAATGAATGTGTGGAATGCTCTCTTCTGTAAAATAACCACAGTCACAATGATACAGAGACACACTGACACACACACACAAACACACACATACAACTTGTAAAGTAAAATCAGCTTCTCTTAACCTACAAGGAAGAAGATAAAAGTGTATCAATATTCCCTTAAGCTGTGTTTCGCAAAATGTCTATACACATATCAAACCCTTAATAGCTAAGTGTTCTGCTAGTTTAATTAGTTTTCCTCACTCTATATAAGCAGTATTCCCACCAGCGCAGCATTACATTTTGTGTCTCAAATTCAGTAAAGGAAAGCTTCATATATAAAACAGAACAGTGCTGTAAGCATTAGAGGAGGAAGATTTAGAACATTCTCCATTCCCATCTACTCTGTGATATGTAACATTTTGCTAATCTCAAATAGCCCTTGATAGAGATATTTGGAAATGGAAACATTGTGTGTGTGTATGTTTCTTCTGCTATTATTGGAAGAGATGTGTGTAGTGTTTTGCATTGACAGTAAAACTACCATGGCTTGCAAGCAAGTGTTCAGAATTTAACTAAAACTTCCGGGAAGATTACAAAATAAAATGTTAGCCATACTTTTGGACACAAAGAAAATGTATCTAAATTATGTGGAAAAACTATACAAGGTGACGAGATCAGTACTCAAGTGAAATATTATGGTTTAAAATATGTATTTTGGGGCATTATAAAATGAATAATGTTTATTTTTGATTAAATACAGAATGTTTATTTTTGATTAAATACAGAAATTTTGATTAAATACAGAAATAAAATTTAGTCTCCTTTCCTAAATACACAAGAGTTTAGCATGGAGTGTTAAAAATCAATATGAAATTCACCAATAATCACACATAAAGAAGGTAGGCCAAATATTCAATTACATATTATTTCATTTATATTTTCCTTTTGCAGGATACTGTTCCAAACACTGTTATGTGTTATTTCATTTAATCCTTAAAATATCCCTGTGAGGGAGACCTTTTATACCCCCGGAGGCACCGAGAACCTAAGCCACTCACTATCAAAATTATACTCTCACCCAAATAAATGTATAAATATATTACAATAAGGAAGCTTTTATTCTATTCTAGTAGATATTAACTATATTTTAAGTCACTGAAGTCCACTGAAAAAACAAGATAAAATACAGAAAATTACCTGATTATTATATGATAATTTCATATAAGATATCACTATTTATAAGGGATTAAATAATAATGCATCTAGTAAATATTGCAGATAAATTTGGCTGCCAGGAGTAAATAAATTCTAACTTCAGAGCATTTATCAAAGTTAATTCTAGGTATAATATGATAAAAATAAAACACTTCCAGACGCAGATAATATTTTTAAGGATGAAAGGAATAATTCATAATTACCCCATAATTTGTAAGCAAAATGTGAATACATTTATGGATATAAATGTTAAATATATATTTAGATACATGTTTCAAATTAAATGTTAAATCCAGACTATGTGAAAATATTGAAAGAAAAATTGGTAGACAAAGGGTTCACAATTTACGGTATATATGAAAACTTATGCAGATAAGAATAAGGCAGAAAGGAGGAGGAAAAAAGAACGGAAAGATGGAAAGAAGTAAGAAAGAAAAGGAAGAAAGGAAAATTTCATAAAATAAGGAAAAAAATAAATGCAGAATGTTAATTGGCAATCAGAAATCAGACAATTCTAATGGTCTATAAACTAAGAAAACATGCTAACCTTATCAGTAACCCAAAGCATGCAGATTCAAATACAAGTGAATTATCATTTTTAGCTGATTTTGGGTTGTGGATTAGGAGTTGAGGAAATACAAAAATACCATTAAAAAGAAAAAAATGATGTCACTTGTATATTGTTAGTGAAAGGAGAATAATGATCATGTTTTCTAAAGTACCCTGGCACACTGTTATCAAAATTATAAACTCATATTACGTTTGCTTCATAAATCCCACTTTGGTAGCCTATTTCACAGAAATTAAAGCACCAGTCCATGAATATGCACTCCATGGTAGGTCTGGAAATGCTGTTGGAGTTAGGAGGCTTGGCTCCTGTTGTTGGACAGTGTGTGAAAGATTAATCCACTAGATGCATAACAGTTTTTTGCCCCAAATGTCTACTTAATTGCACATTGAGTAGCTGTAACAAACTGTGAAGATACCAGTAGAATTTAACTAAGTATAAGCAAACTATCTCTGAGAGTCTTCAAATTTTCTAAAATCTCATGTATTGAAAATAACAAATATTCAATTTTAACATAAGGCAACATTAAGACACATTAAATTATTTTGAGAGGATGAGGACTGCAATCAAAATCTTACTCTACAGAATCATTCTGAATCTTCAACAAGGATATTGACTTCAACGATGAATCAAATGATTCTTTGTTCATCCCTATGACATACAAAAAGCTGTGTTTGTTTATGAGGCAAAATCTGGCTTATAGCACCACACTACATTTTGGACTGTTTCATTTTGTAATTGTGTTTTTTAGTAACCTTATTTATCTGTTATAACATCTATATTGCCCTTTAACAATTCCCAAGTGATAATCTTAAATGTGCCCAAATTAATGTGATGGTTACCTTTGGTGTCTCAATTAAGACATTTTTGCTGGGCGCGGTGGCTCAAGTCTGTAATTCCAGCACTTTGGGAGGCAGAGACGGGCGGATCACGAGGTCAGGAGATCGAGACCATCCTGGCTAACACGGTGAAACCCCGTCTCTACTAAAAAATGCAAAACAAAACTAGCTGGGCGAGGTGGCAGGCGCTTGTAGTCCCAGCTACTCGGGAGGCTGAGGCAGGAGAATGGTGTAAACCCGGGAGGCGGAGCTTGCAGTGAGCTGAGATCCGGCCACTGCGCTCCAGTCTGGGCGACACAGCGAGACTCCGTTTCAAAAAAAAAAAAAAAAAGACATTTTTAGAAGTAATAGATAAAAATTTTTGGACACGTTTTGTGGCTTGGAATTGTTGTGAACACTTTACATAATACTAATTTTAATTCTCTCAACAAACCTTTTAAATAGTGCCATAGCATTATTCCTGTTGTATAAAACAGAATAAACAAGTCACAGACACATATGGCCAGGTCATCCAGCTACAAAATGTTACCGTGGGATTTGAGTCTAGGCAATTTGCTCCCAGAACTCAAATATTTGACCTCCATTTCCACCTTTAGATACCCATCAACACATAGTTTAAGACTCATTACAAAGTATAATGCTGTACATATCACTGAGAAACTGGAATTAATTATGCAAAAATATTGCCTAATATCAAGTGTCTCAGTGCTAGTGGTATTTCATGGTTTGGGTTGCTGCAGAAAAGAATTTGCAATCATATAATTCAATTCCTATTTCTACCACATAATATTTGAGTGATGTTAAGCAAGATGCAAAAACATATATATGTGTGTGTGTGTATATATATATAAACTTTAGTTTTCTACCCAAAGGTAAATGAAAAATATCTATACTGTGGAACTATTGTGAGGAGTAAATGAACTAATAGACAAGAAACACTTTCTGGAAAATTTCACCACATAAGAGATTTAAGGAAAAGCTTTGAACATAGAGGGAGTTTTCATATACCATAATTATTGGGCATTTACTGTGGATTGGGAAGCTATCCTTGTGGTTAGTATCTTTCATTGTTGTAATACATTTATCATACTTAATGAACTACGATTGAATATCATTATTAACTAACATCCATACTTGATTCAGGTTTCCGTGGATTTTACCTAATGTCCTTTTTCAGTTTCTGTATCCCATCCAGTATGCCACATCACATTTAATTGCCGTGTATCTTGATTATAATAATTTCTTAAACCTTCTTTATTTCTGAAGACCTTGACTGTTTGAGGAGTAGTGGTCAGGTGTTTTGTAGAACGTGCCTCAATTAGAATTTGCTGACTTGGTCTCACAATTAGCCTGGGGCTATGGGATTTGGGGAAGAAGACCAGAAGTAAAGTACCATTATCTTCACATTATACCGAGAACACATATATATCCTATCAACATGACTTTGGACTGTGGGTGTTCAATTTGATCACCTGAGTGAGGTAGTATTTGTCAGGTTTCTCCACCATAAAATTGCCCCATTTTCTCTCTTTCCATACTGTATTCTTAGGAAGGATGTCACCAGGCATAGCCCACACTTAAGGAGTGAAAATTTGTTTTCTATATATGTAAGGGTAGCATAACTAGATAAATTATGTGGAATTATTCTTTACAAAAGATTTGTCCATTTTCTCCAAATTGTTTACTTATTTCATTATTGATTTATATAGGTATGGACTCGTGGCTTTATCATCAGTATTACTTCATTTATTTTTCTCAAAATTTTCCAGCTTTGTCCACTGGGAGACCTTACAGGTGGTTCCTTTACTCCTTTGACATTCTTCTATCATTAACCAGCCATTATGTTAAACAATTGATCCATTTTCATTAAAAAATTAAGTATAAGATTGTCATTCCTTGTTGTTGGGGATAATGAATTGTTTTCTAATTTTTTTTTTCATTTTTAAAGTAACAACGTTTTTTTTATAGTCCGATGAGTGGATTGTCAAATTATGTGCCCATACATGTATGATCCCTTCTAACCAATACTTTGAATATAAAAACCAATTATTATTTAAATCCAATGCTTGTAAAAATTTTCTATGTAAAATTTCTGAATGGTTTGAAAACCAGCAAACAAAAGACTTCAATTGAAAATATATGTGTGTTATAGATACCAAATGACACACATACAATTTGTAATTATGTATCTTAATTTTGTGGCACTCTAAAATCAATCACATAATTGGAAGTAAAACACTGCTCAGCAAATGCAAAAGAATTGAAATAATAACAGTCTTTTGGACCGCAGTGCAATCAAAATAGAAATCAACACTAAGAAATTTGTTCAAAAGCATACAATTACTTGGAGAATGAATAACCTGTTCTTGAATGACTTTTGGGTAAATAATGAAATTAAGGTAGAAATCAAGTTTTTTGAAACGAATGAGAACAAAGATACAATGTACCAGAATCTTTGGGAAGCAGCTAAGCCAGCGTTAACCGGGAAATCTATAGCACTAAATGCCCACATCAAAAAGTTAGAAAGATCTCAAGTTAACAACATGACTCACAACTAAAAGAACTAAAGAACCCAGAGCAAACAAACCCTGAAGCTAGCAGCAGACAAGAAATAACCAAAATCAGAGCTTAACTGAAGGAGACAGAGACACAAAAAACTATTCAAAAGACCAATGAATCCAGGAGCTGGTATTTTGAGAACATTAATAAAATAGATAGATCACTAGCTAGACTAATAAAGAAGAAAAGAGAGAAGATTCAAATAAACACAATCAGTAATGATGAGGGATATTACCGCTGACACCACAGAAATACAAACAACCATCAAAGAGTATTATGAACACCTCTATGCACATAAACTAGAAAATCTAGAAGAAATGCATAAATTCCTGGACACATACAACCTCCCAAGACTGAACCAGGAAGAAATCGAATCCCTGAACAGACCAATAATGAGTTCTGAAACCAAGGCAATAATAAATAGCCTACCAACAAAAAAAGCCCACGAGCAGTCGGATTCACAGCTGAATTC
The DNA here is from genome assembly GCF_001698545.2 of Rhinopithecus bieti. NCBI lineage: Eukaryota > Metazoa > Chordata > Mammalia > Primates > Cercopithecidae > Rhinopithecus > Rhinopithecus bieti. The sequence goes on along the minus strand of NW_016815828.1, from coordinate 323,848 downwards.
TACCAGATATACTAAGAAGAGCTGGTACCATTCCTAACGAAACTATTCCAAAAAGTTGAGGCAGAGGGGGGACTCCTCCCTAGCTCATTCTATGAGGCCAGCCTCATCCTGATACCAAAACCTGGCAGAGATGCAAGAAAACAAAAAAGGCAATTTCAGGCCAGTATCGCTGGTAAACATTGAGGCGAAAATTCTCAAGAAAACACTGGCAAACCGAATCCATCAGCACATCAAAAAGCTTACCCACAATGATCAAGTAGGTTTTATGCCCAGAATGCAAGTTCGGTTCAACATACGCAAATCAGTAAATGTGATTCATCACATAAACAGAAGTAAAATAAAAACCACAGATGCAGAAAAGACTGTCAATAAAATTCAGCAAAACTTCACGTTAAAAACTCTCAAACTAGGCTTTGAAGGAATAAACATCAAAATAATAAGAGCCACCAATGACAAACCCACAGCCGACATGATGGGCAAAATCTGGAAGCATTCCCCTTGAAAACCAATACAAGACAAGGGCGCCCTCTGTCACAACTCATATTCAACATAGTGTTAAAATTCTGGCCCGGGTAATCAGGCAAGAGAAAGAAAGAAAGTGCATTCAAATCTGAAAAGAGGAAGTCAAACTATCAACGTTTGCAGATGGCATGAGCCTGTATCTAGAAAACCCCCTAATCTTAGCCCAAAGCTTCTTAGGCTCATAAACAACTTCAGCAAAGTCTCACAATACAAAATCAATTGCAAAAAATCACGGACGTGTCTGTATACCAACAATGGTCAAGCAAAGAGCCAAATCAGGAATGAACTCCCATTCACAATTGCCACAAAAAGAATAAAATACATAGGAATACAGCTAACTGGGTAGGTGGAAAATCTCTACAAGGAGAATTACAAACCACTGCTCAAAGAAATCAGAGACGACACAAACATATGGAAAAACATTACATGCTCATAAATAGGAAGAACGAATATTGTGAAAAAGGCCATAATGTCTAAGTAATTTATAGATTCAATGCTATTAGCATTAAACTACCATTTACATTCTTCACAGAACTAGAAAAAAAAATAAAAATTCATATGGAACCAAAAAAGAGCCTAAGTAGCCAAGGCAATCCTAAGTAAAAGAACAAAGCTGAAGGCATCATGCTACCTGACTTCAAACTATACTACAGGGCTACAGTAACCAAAACAGCATGATACTGGAACAATAACAGACATATAGAACAACGGAAAAGAATAGAGAACCCAGAAATAAGACTGAACACCCACAACTATCTGATCTTTGACAAACTTGACAAAAACAAGCAACAGGGAAAGGATTTCCTATTCAATAAATGGTGCTGAGATAACTGGCTAGTCATATGCAGAAGGTTAAAACTGGACTCCTTCCTTATACCATATACAAAAGTTAACTCAAGATGGATTTAATACATAAATGTAAAACCCAAAAGTATAAAAACCCTGGAAGATAACCTAAGGCAATATCATTCAGGACATAGGCACAGGCAAAGATTTCATAGCATATTTTTTCTAAGTCATTTTGATTGAAATAAAAATGAAGATTTTGGGGTGAGTGAAAACAAAAAGTACGAGAAAAAAAGTAAATTTATCTATACTAAAATGAAATCCCCAAATGCCTTAATTTTAAGTCACTATTGACTTATCCACAGTGAAAACTACCATAATTCAACCTATACCTTTAAAATGGTGTGCTACTAGAGATATATTTTTTAATAAGAAGACAGGCAAGGAACTGCTTTGTGAGAATTACTTAAGTGATACATATGCTTCTAATACTTTTAAGAATATTCATCTCCCCAAAAAAGAATATCATGAACAAATATCTTCCCATTCATGATATAATTATGTAAGCTGTGAATTACAAGTCAAGCAACCTTATTTTAATTATATTTGATTTTTATATGTACAATTTAAAATTGACCTATTTTATAAAGTTACTTACATTTAAAATTTAATTGCCCGGATATATAATGATCTACCACTACAGCAGTAGCTATTAGTTTGTTGGGGTAATTCCATGGTTGATCATTTTACTTTTGCAGCTGAAAAAACTCATGCTGAGCAGAGAGGCATCTAATTTGCTCATCATCCATGCTGGAAACTTTTTTCCTCTTTTAGCTTTGACCTTTATGACCTAAAAAAAAATGTGATAATATTTTACAGTTAATAATACAAAAGAAGAGAATAACTAAAAGTAAAATATATAAATATGAAATTCATTTTAAACCCTGATTTTAAAAATTAATTCAAATCTAGAATTGATAGGTTTGCTTGATCAATTACTGGCAATCTGTAGTGGGCAGAAAACTCTGAGCCTCTGGTGTAGAAGGATTTTTCAGGATACTTATTAGCAGCAATGTTTAACGAAGAAGAAAAATTTAACTTCAATGATGACTTTATGCTTTAGAATTTTATAAGACAAAATATGCATAGATTTTTATTTCATTCAAATTCAATATTTACAGCTATATTATTTATCATCGAGTGAAACTTTAAGAAATATTAATTCCTAACAGCTAGGGACATGCCTCTATGAAACGCTTCCTTCACTTGCTATTTAAAATATGTTTCCTATTTCTACATCAACTACTATATATGTGTATAATTTCTTCACCTTTCTTTTGAGTTTACTTGAGAGAAAAATGTGAAATCAAGGAACAGCAAAATCCAGATAAGTAGAAAAGGATTACAATCTACTTACTGTCAAGGAATCAACCTTATTTGTTGATTATAATGTAATCCTTCTTTCCATGCATCCTATCATGAGTGTTATTTAATCTAATCTTTTGAAAGTTATTTCCTCTGAAGAGACTAAATTAATACTGTATAATTATATAAAGAGTTCAAAGAGCCATTGAAAGTTGAAATAGAAAAGAGTTATTTGGTAGAGGAAAACAAGTAAATTAAGTTTAACTTGCATTTTAATTTGTCATTAACATTGCCAAAAACACCTAGAGCAAATCAGATTCATGCTTTTGTGTCTGAATTATGTAATTTCAACTTCTAAATTATGTAGTTTATATGAAAGAGTTATACATTAGGTCTTTTGTAATTATCATCATAATCCTCATATATCCTACCCAATCTAATGGTTGTGATTTTATATGTTATGTAAGTTGGATACTGTGAAAATAAGTCAGTGATCAAATTTCATACTTACTGTTATAAATTAAACATTCTGTGTACTTTTAATAATATATTTTATAAATATACAGTCTCCCATCAATCAATATTTATGTCAATAGCTACATTTATATTTTAAAAACTCTTCACATATATCTTTGTACCATTGCACAAGTAGTTTTGAAGTATAAATTTCTAAAAGAAAAGAAATGGTAGTTATAAATAATTCATAATTCTGAATTTTAAATATATTATTAAAATATTCTAGAAAAAGTTCTTACCAATTTGCATAAAATCATCAAGAGTGAAATAAAGTTTTGTTTTATGTTTTCACATTGCCTATTTACCGATCTAACAGGGGCAAAATTTTACATCATCTGCTTTTGGCTATGATATATTCACTTCTGGAAGATTAATACTCCTCTGCAAACATGTTAAAAATTAGAAAATAAAGATATAAGTGTATTCAAAGTATCAAATAAAATGTTATTTTAGTACAGTAAAAAATAGTTAACCAGGACTTTAGATATCAGGATCCTGAAGAAACCACGAGAGCAGAGAAGGCAGTAAAGGTTTCTGGAGGAAAGTAAGCTCATTTACAACCCCCACAATGTTTCAAATACCTGCTATTCATTAAAAATGACAACTATCAAATACTTGGTATCTATTAAAAAATTACAAAGTAGGGAAAAACACATGACCAAATGTGGGAAAACTGTGAGAAAAAACAAACAAACAAACAAAAACTACAAAAAAACCTGACATTAGAAAAGGACCCATGGAGATTTTGATATTGGCTCTGTTATCAGACAAAGGTCTTAAAATACAGTACTATTATCTTCAAGAGGAATGAGACTAATAAACTGGAAGACAAGGTCAAGACAAAATCTCTAAAGTATTCAAAAAAGATGATAAAAAAAAACAAGATAAAAGCAAGAAATTCAAGTAGAAATGGAGAGAATTAATAGAAGAAAATAGTAATATCTGCAGAATCAATGCCTGAGAATTTATAAAACAGATATGGGCAACAAATCACATATGCAAAATCTCTGCAAATCTAAGCAGTGTACATGCAAATAAAGCTATATGAAAGCACATCACACTACGCTGAAAAAAAAAAACACAAAAAGAAATCCTTAAAATCAATGTAATATTAAAAGTGTATTTATGTCTTTTAAACAATAAAACAATAACAGTGACACCTGAGTTTTTAAAAGAGCAATAGAAGCCAGAAGACAATAACTGATGTTTTAAAAGGATAAAAGAAAATAACTGTCAAACTATAAATGTATACCAGCAAATATATCCATAAAAATAAATACATATAACAGTTCATTGACGATGTATAAAATAAACACTGTAACTTTTGCTTTACTTTTGTGACTTAAATTTTTTTAATCATGTGCCTAAAATCAGATTTAAGAATTAACTTACCCATTGGACATTTATACTTTTAAATGAATGGTACAAACACTTTCACCTATGTCCTGTATCTTGCAAGCTACAGGCTTCACAATCTGGAAACAATAAAAATAAACAGTTTCTCTGCTTATTTTTATAATTTATAAGTAAGTCTTTGAATATGTTAAATGGAATTGCTGTTAAAATTGCTGTGAATAATAGCAACTCCTACTCCTAAATAAGAGTATTTTGTGAAATCCGAATGTTTTAATTATTTTGACATCTAGTGATATTTTATGCAGTAAACTAGAAAAATTTTAAAAATGAGTACTTTGTCCATTAAATTAGTCCTTTATTTAAAGCCATAAACTCGTGGATTTATTGTTAGATAACTCAGTCTGACAACTACAAAGAGACTTTAAACTATTGAACCTTGACAAATATCTAGGGAAAAATACTGAATAAAGATGTCAAAAGGTTTCCTGAAAATGATTTTTTGTTTACAGTCAGGGGAAACATACGTTTTGTACTTTCCATTTTCTGTTTCTTCCAGGGATAAAATAGTTAGTGTTAGCAGTGTAAATTCTATTCTTAGAGAGCTGGAGCTAAAATGGCTCAAATGGTTTAGAGCTCCAGATACTTCAGGGTATGCTTAAAGGGAATTGTTTGGAGTACTTTTCCTCTCTGTTGTAAAATGGTATTATTACGTACTTGAAAAGTTATCCAAAATGACAAATAATTGTGAGAAGAAAAATTTCAAACGGATTTGAAAACTAGAAATAGCTAATAACGTCTCTACTGTAAAATTAACATGAATGATTATATTAATGCATTCACTGTTTCATGTCTGAAATGAAGACATGGGGCACTCCAGAGTAAGCACAGATAGAATATTAATATAATTGACACATCTCTGCACTCATACAAATTACGGCATAAAATGAAAAGTGGAAAAATTATTAGAATACATGGTTAGGTATAGTGTGCTATGCAAACATGGAGAGAGTGTCTAACACTAAATTAGCCATAAGGAAGGATTAAGAATTTCAGGTAGAAGGAACAAGGTCAATCCTCAAGGCCTCGACATGTGAAGGACTTAGAAGTATAATCAGCATGGAAAATAGAGGATGAACAGTGAGTCAGGACCAGAGCTAGTGGAAAGGTAGTCGTGAAGGCCGTAGTATCTCCTGTCACAAAACTTGGGATATTTTCTCAGAATAACAGTAAACCACTGAAGAGTTTAACCATTGCTAGCTTTCGATGATTTTATATTTCAGGCAGGTACCATAGTGGCATGTGAGGGACAGATTAAAAAATTGGCAGGGCTAAGGGACAAGGGAATATGCTAGGCTGAGACCAGGATTAGGAAAAAAATATGACATTCGGTAGTTTTAATGGGGATGGAGAGAGGAGAATGGATATGAGAAAATTAAAAGAATGGTGGTGATTTTATCATTAATGTGATATTATTTTATTAATGTGAACTGTCTGACGCTCCACAATGAAAACTGTTGAAAACAGGGGCTGATCTGTGTTTGCTCCGTATCCATCCCATGGCCCTAGAAGAGTGCTGAGTTCATAACTAATCAATGAATGTATTTTTTAAACTGGTGACATTCATACTTCTAAAAATAATTCCAATTGTATTTGAGATTTGAGGAGTGTATGTGCAGGTCTGTTACATTAGTGTATTGCATGATGCTGACATTTGGAATATCAATGACCCTGTCACCCAGGTTGTGAGCATAGTACCCAATAATTCGTTTTTCAACCCTTGACCCCTTCCCTTTCTCCCCCTCTGGTAGTCCCCAGTGTATATTGTTTCCATCATTAGATCCATGAATTCCCAATGTTCAGCTTCCACTTACAAGTGAGGACATGCAGTATTTGGTTTTTTTGTTCTGTGTTAATTCACAGCACAAGTATATCTTCTTTTGAGAAGTGTCTCCTCATATATTTTGCCTGTTGTTATTGGGATTATTTGTTTTTTGCTTGCTGAATTGTTTAAGTTCTTTAGAGATATTAGACCTTTGTTGGAATGCATAGTTTGCAAAAATTTTCTTCCATTATGTTGGTTGTCTGTTTGTTGACAATGTCTTTTGCTGTGCAGAAGCACTTAAGTTTAATTAGGTCTCATTTTCAATTTTGTTTTGTTGTAAGTGCTTTTGAGGACTTAATAATACACTCTTTTCCATGATTGATGTCTAGAATTGTGTTTGCTATGTATTCTTTGAGAATTCTTAGATTTTGAGGTCTTACATTTAAATCATTAAACCATCTTGAGTTAATTTTTGTATATGGTAAAAGATAATGGTTTAGTTTCATTCTTCTGCATATGGTTAGCTAGATATTCCAGCATCATTTATTGAATAGAGAGTCCATTCCCCATTATTTAATTTTGTCAGCTTTGTGGAAGATAAAATGCCTGTTCCTGTGTGACTTTATTTGTGAATTCTCTATTCTGTTCCACCTGTCTATGTGTCTGTTGTTGTACCAGAACAATGTTGTTTTGTTGTTTTGTTACTGCAGTCTTATAATATATTTTGAAGTCAGGTAATGTGATGTCTCTAGCTTTGCCCTTTTGCTTAGTATTGATTTGGCTATTCACAATCTACTTTTAGTCCTACATAATTTTAGAATAATTTTTTAAGTCAGTGAAAAATGATATTGATAGTTTGATAGGAATAGTATCGAGTCCGTAGGTTGTTTTGGGCACTATGGCCATTTTAACAATATTGATTCCTCCAATCCATAAGCATAGAATGTTTTTCCATTTCTTTATGTCATCCACGATTTCTTTCAGCAGTGTTTACTTGCTTGTATTTCTTGTAGCGCTCTTTCACGATCTTGGTTAAATATATTGCTAAGTATTATTTTTGTTACTGTAAATAGAATTGCATTCTTGATTTGGCTCTCAGCTTAAATGTTATTGCTCTATAGAAATGCTACTTGATTTTTGCATATTGATTTTATATCCTCAAACTTTACTGAAGTTGTTTATCACTTCCAGGAGCCTTTTGGCAGAGTCTTTAGTGTTTTCTAGGTATAGAATCATATCATCAATGAAGAGATCGCTTGACTTCTTTTCCTATTTGGATGCCTTTTTGTCTTTCTCTTGCTTGTTTGCTCTGGCCAGGACCTTCTGAATGTATTTATTTATTTTTTTCTTTTTCTGTGACAGAGTTTTGCTCTTGTCTCCCAGGCTGGAATGCAGTGGCGTGACCTTGGCTCACTGCAACCTCCACCTCCTGGGTTCAAGTGATTCTCTTGCCGCAGCTTCCGGAGTAGCTGGGATTACAGACACCCGCCACCATGTCTGGCTAATTTTTTGTATTTTTAGTAGAGACAGGGTTTCATCATGTTGGCCAGGCTGGTCTTGAACTCCTGACCCCATACGATCCACCTGCCTCAGCCTCCCAAAGTGTTGGCATTACAGATGTGAGCCAGAGCACCCAGCCTCTGAATGTATTTTTAATGAATGTAGAAGAGAGAGATGAAGAGGAGAACAATCAGACCAAGGTTCTCAATTGGATAACTGTTTAGATGGTGTTGCCATTTACCAACACAGAGATATCGAGCAGAGAAACTAAATATGGGAGTATATACAGATCTCATTTTTGGTGTTTTTTGTAGTTTTTAGTTTGAGATATGTTTAAGCTGTTCTAATGGAAGTATTCAGTAATCAGATGCATAAATAAGTCTAAATCTTTAGGAAACAAATTGGAGCTGGCATGTACATGACGTAGAGGAAGTCATAGAAAATTAAGAGATCTAACCAAGAGAGTATAGAGAATGATTTAAAAAGGAGAAATTAGGACTCAGAAGAAAATCAACAATAGAGACATACATAAATAGGAAAGTAAACCAAAAATAAGAGGTTGAGGGAAGGGAATTAATGGCTAGAGAGCTATCAGGAGAATTAAAACATCATAGTATTCATTCAACTTATTTTTACAAAATACTTGGCAATCACTAAATACTAGATATTATTTTAGGTCTTGGTAATATGGTAGAAAACAATAGCTTCCTTCCTTCCTGATATTTACATTCTAGTAGAGGAAAACAGGCGGCAAACAATATAAATGTAAAGACATGCTACACAAGTAACAAATAAGCTGGAGCATGATGCAGGCAGTAAGTAAAGACAATGCTGAGGTGTGTAGGCCTTTGTTATTTTATAGAGAATACTTTGAGGAGGTCTATTTAGAGATGTGGCGTTTGAACAGGAACATAACTGAAACGAGGTAGAAAGCTTGTATCTATTTGGGTGGAAAAACATTTCAGACAAAATAAAAGCTAGTGCAAAGTGAATTAGGAAAGAAAATATTTACCATATTCTAGGCATACCAAGCAGGCTGGTATAGCCAGGGTGGAGAAGGCAGATGGGAGATAAAATCAAATGGTCACATAGGTGGGGAAAGAACATCAAGAGCTTTGTAGGCCATTGTAAATACCTTTAACTCAGAGAGGCATGGGAAGCCATTGAAATATTTTTAGTAGAAAAATGACAGGATCTTATATTTAGAAAAATCTCCGATTCTTCTGTTGAATATAGACGGAAGAAAGGCAAAGTTAGAAGCATAAAGACCCATTAAGAAGCTATTGCAGCAGGCCAACTAATGCATATTAGTGATGTGAGCCAAAGTTATCATGGTGTAAGTTTTGAGCAGTTCTAAGGTTCTGAATACCATGTGGCAATTGAGACACAAGAATTTTTTACTGGATCTATTACTGGGTGAAAGTAAAAGAGAATATTGGATTAATTCCAAAAACATTTTCCCAGAGCAAATGGAAGAACAAATTTGCCGTATATGCAATAAGTAAGATTAGTAGCAGAGGAGTGGAAATAATTAATCAAATTTGTATTTTCAGTATGTTAAATTTAAAACATGTATTACAAATACAAGGACAGAAATCCTGTAGATATCTAGAGTTTAGAGGAATGTCAGAGTTAGTGATATAAATTTGAAAAGCATCATACATATCCTGCAGACATCTAGAATTTAGAGGAAAGTCAGAGTTGGGGATATAAATTTGAAAATAATTATACAAAGCAAAGAATATGCCCTGGAAATTATTTTTAATAACTGTGTTTCACACTGGAATATTCAACTGAGTCAAATCTGGCAGATATACAAAATAAGATGAGGATGAAATATTAACCAAGGGATTCATATATTGAGGGTTACTAGCGTTGATAGCAGGATATCATCTTTATATCCAGAGCTGCATTTAACTTGCTTGTGTGTGCATCCACCTTTGTCCGTTCTGCTACTGCCTTCTCACACCTGCAATCTTCTGAAGAGTATTAGCCCCTACCGTGGAGTGATGGGTTTCTCCTCCTTTAAATTAGATAGATGTGTCATCCATTCTGACTCATATCATGGTGCATTGACCAAGGGTGTAAAACCTCTGGGGAATCATCCAAAATGATAACCAAAATACTAATCTTTTAATGTCTCCACTAAATCATAGACAGAATGGGATAGATCTTCAAAGTTCTAATAAAGTTCTAATGTATTTAAAGCTCTAATGTATCTCAAGCTCATGATAAGATATAAACTTTTTACGAACCAGTAAAGTTAAATTAGCAATATTTCTATTTTCTCAATAAGTTCTGTGTACATTAAGTTAAATGAGTGCTTCTAAGTAAAACAATAAAGGTAAAGTTAATGATAATTTTATAGTTCTTTATAAAACCTTTTGCATATACTTCTCAGAAAGTGAAAAAAGATACCTTAGTAAAAACTAAGTAACAAATTATATTGCAAATAAGAGGCTTTAAAATACTTTGCTTTCAAAACATTGAAGAACTAACTAACAGATCCATCAGCAATAACATATCACTAGAAAATTTTGGCATAAACTAGAAATAATTTTATGATAAAGGTAGATTGCTTTAGAATAGTCCTTTAATTTTTTTATAATTATTTAAATAAGCTTTCTAAACTCTCAAAACAATATAAAGTATTAGAAATAGAATTGATGCTAAGATCTGTCTCATTTACTTAGTAATAAACAAAATGAGAAAATATCTATCTGTGTTATTGAGATGTGTTTCAAAAAATTTGTTTATATTTTATAATTATTTATCAAAATATGTAATATATATTTGTAGAAGATACTAAATGGAAATACAAATTCAAATACAAGAGAAAGTGAGTGATGTAACAATCTAATAGTAAAAGATGTTATTTCATCCAAAAATCTGAAATTCTAAATGTTCCAAAATCTGAAACTTTTTGAGCACTGACATGATGCCATAAGTTGAAAATTTTACAACTTACTTCTTGTGACAGTCTCCATCAATAGAAAGGTGCACCACACACAATTTATTCAGCATCCTCATGGGCAAAAAAAAAAAAAAAAAAA
>NW_016815828.1:301464-312804 GCF_001698545.2 Rhinopithecus bieti | reverse complement strand
AAAAAAAAAAAAAAAAAAAAAAAAAAAATACTCCCATCCTTTTTCAGCTATGTCTTTTCTGTGCACACTCAGATTCCCCTACACAAATACTTCCACAAAGGGTAGTAAAATGGCACGTGTGCAGGCTGCATGGCTAAGGACAGTATCCCTGCAATGCCCCACAAGGGGTCAAGACCTACCTGCATTACTCAGTGTTTTCTGTTTGTTTATTTATTTATTTATTATTTTTATTTATTTATTTATTTTGCTCCCTCTCTGTTCTGCAGTTCAAAGATATTTTGGAAAATGTCAAAAGGCCTGTAGATATCCTTTGGGTAACAGTGATAAGGAAAAAGGAACATTCATTTTTTTTTTGCAGTACACAAAGTTGAGATGCTGGAGAAACGGGGAAGCAGTGTAAGTGAAATATTTTACAGAAGAATATGCTGTTAGAAATACCATTATACATGGCCTGAAGAAACAGAATAAACTGTCAAAGTTCTATTCTGAAACCGATGAAGAAAAGTTAATGAAAAATACAAAAACACTGCATAAAGCTGGAAATGAAGATCTCGCTCATGTATTGAAAGAATTGATCCATCAACATCACAATGACCCCGGCCACTTAATTGGATGCTGCTCATGAAACAGGCAAGGATCCATCACCATCATGATGAACTGAAAATTGAGGAAAACTGGGAATATTTCTACTGGTTGCAGAAATTTAAGAAAAGACATTGGTATTACATTTTCAAATATTTGTGGAGATAAAGTACCTGCAGACCATGGGGCAGCAGAGAAATTCATTATGACCTTGCCAAGGTCATCAATGATAGAAATATAATGCAAGGACGAGTCTATTCTGCTGGCAAAATGTCACCGTTTGGGTATTATTGTCTCAGAAAGACACTGACTACAGCTGGGGAAACAGTCCCTATAGGAATTAAGGATGCCAAGGACAGAAATTTGTTCTGGGAAGTGCTAATGCAGCAGGCATGCAGAAGTATAAACTTGCTGTGATAGGCAAAAGCTTATGTCTTCACTGTTTGCAAGGAGTGAATTTCCTACCAGGCCATTGTTATGCTCTCAAAAAAATGCGCGGATTACTGGGGACAACTTTTGATCTGATTTCACAAACATTTTGTACCAGCAGCTCATGCTGACTGCAGGACAATTGGACTGAATGATGACTGTGAGATTTTGTTATTCCTCGACAACTTTTCTGCTCATCCTCCACCTGAAATTCTCACAAAAATACTGTTTATGCTATGTGCTTTCTCCTAAATGTAACTTTATCAATTAATCACATGACTGGTACATTCTTAGATCAATGAAGCATAAATATGAAAATATTTCCTTGAACCGCATGTTAGCAGCAGTGAGCAGAGGGATGTGTGTGGAAGGTTTTCAAAGGTAGTTTAGCATGCAGGATGCCTTACATGCTGTTGCCAATGCTGGGAACAGAGTGAAAAAAGACACAGGTCTGCATATCTGATTCAGCTACTGGACTGTGATTATGTTCAGTGATGATAATGCACAAGGTGATATCAATGAGAAAAAAATGGTCTGACCTTCTTATGCAAAAATTATACCTTCAGAGTATGTCAGCAATCTGAAAGATGTGAATATTTAAGAAGGTTTTAATGTCAATAATGAGGTTCCGGTTGTTCATTTATTGACTGATAGTGAAATAGCCTAAATTTTTCTGAACCAAGGTTTATTCTGATTATAGGTACAGTAAAGATTATACTGTTAACACTTCAGAAAATGTTCCTATGGATGACATGGTGGAAGTGTGTGATGGGCTAATTGAAGGACTAGCGAAGTGTGTATTCATAACAGAACAAGAAATCATGTCCATTAATAAAATCAAAGAGAGACTTCTAAGGAAAAATATATTGTCAATCATGCCTGTGACTCTGGAGGAAATACTCTAAGAAGCCATCCAGCAGTATGCCTTCTCATCCCTGCAGGACCCGCTTTCTGGTCCTTCAACTGCTAATGACGTTTACACACACACACACACACACACACACACACACACACACACACACACAGACAGAGTACAGTAAGCCTTTAATCAAAACATAGCATCAAAGGTGGAGACTGAAAGTTTATCATTGTTCATTGCTGCTGTTGTCTAGCAGCTGATCCAGGTGTTCTGCTGTGTTGCTGAGTTACCCTTAACACATAATATGCTCACTGTATTGATGTGAGGTCACACTTTTTACCATTAAGTGCTTATGTGTAAACAAATGTAAGAAGAGAATTGTTTATTAGTAATACATGAATTCAGAGTCAAGAATGGTGGAAATGTTAGATGACCACAGATTGTCCACATGGGGGGGGGGCTGCCTTTGCTTTCTGATAATTTAATGTGCACGTATTTTGTTTCACACACAAAATTATTTAAAATATGTATAAAATTACCTTCAGGCTATGTTTGTAAGGTATATATGAAACAAATACATTTCATGTTTAGACGTTGGTCCCATCTCCAAGATATCTTATTATCTGTATGCAAATACTTCAACATTGAAAAAATCTGAAATACAAAACATTTCTGTTCCAAAACATTTTGGGTAAAGGATACCCAAACTGTATAGATGTGTGTGTGTGCGCGTGTGTGTCTAATGGATGGTGATGGTGACCAAATTGTTGTTGTATGTGGAGGGTCCAGTTAGATAAAATTAGAAAAACACTTCAATAGTTTTATTTAAATATGCCAATATTTATTATATTTGGTAATTATGTCATTTGATCATATGCACCCATTTAAATGAAAAGTTTTGGTTTCTGATAAAAATATTTGAGGCTTTACATAGCATTGAAAACATTGAATAAAAAGGGAATAAACTAACTTGAAGTTAACCCCTCTAGATTGTCATCTGAGTTGGCCAGGTTCAACACCTTCTGATTCAATACTACCTGACATTTTTCTTTACATAATGACTATTTAAAACATTGACAAAATGAAATGACATAAAGACATTATTATGAGCACGTACTAAATTATAGATTTAAAAATCTTTTAAGCCGCTATTGAAAGCTATCTCTAAAAAAAATGGAGGAGACATTACCCATTAGGGTACCATGAGTTCTAGTTATTTGGCTGAATTGGGCTTTGAATTCTCATAATAGACGATTATATTTTCCCACTAAGTTTAGCAGAAGCAGAAAAATTAAGCTGCCTCTACATAATGCAAATAACCTGTTTGGATGATTGATAGTTATATTGAACTTATAACAAATAAACTAATTTATTAAGACAATCAAATTAACATTAATCATCTTCACAATCTCTGATAAAAAAAGCTTGATAGCATCATTTTAGGGTGGATTTGAAATTTCTAATTAAACTTTTAGCTGTGAATTTAGAGGAAATTCATTAGTCTGTCTTCTCAATAAAAATTATACTGTATATTATCTGAGTCTATATAAGTCAGAAGAATTCTATAATACAATATAAGTATTTAATCAGGGGCTGAAAATCAGTTGCTTATTTTCACATTCTTGAAATTCTAATTAGTACTTGTCATTTTATTAAAATACTATAAAATATCTATACTGGGGAAAATTATAATATAATTTATTATTTAAGTTTACAGTAAGAATTTAGTGGAGAATATTTATTACTTAGTTTGTAATAAACTCTAATCTTACATCTAGATTTCAGGGCATATTAGCAATGCCACAGCCACAGTGATTGCTGTCAAATGAAATCGATGACATTTAAACATTTTAGTTTAGCAATGATCACTATTAGCACTGTCAGTGAAACTCAGATGTATAATTTATCATCTTCTGTTATAGGCACTGACCTGTATTCACATCCTACTATGTCAGATGGAAAAATAATGATAACATTTCTTAAAACGGAGCAACAATAACCTTTTGTTAGGTAGCCGAGAGCCAAGATATCCAAGTCCAAAATCTCAAGTTTTGTTAAAAAGCTGTGAATAAGATATTCTTTAGAAAATATCTTTTCTTATGGCCCATCTCATTTCATTTTAAATCTGGTGTATCAGAAAAAATTGGATGAATGTTAAATGAAGAAATTATGCCTCTGCTGTCAAACATTCTGAATTTGAATGTCTAACATCACTGTTTTTAGTTTTATTAATTGTTAAATTAATATATATACACACACATGCATATAAGTGCATACACGCATACCTCAGAGATATTGTGTATTTAGTTCCAGAAATCCACAGTGAAGTATTACAAAAAAAAAGACTCAACTTTTAAAAATTTCTCATTGCATCTAAAAGTTACATTTGCACTATACTGTACTTTATTATATATAACGTGTGCAAGAGAATTATGTTTAAAACTAAAGTTCGTATCTTAATTTAAAAATACTGTATTGCTACAAAATGCTAAGGATCATTTGAGCCTCCAGGAAGTCATAATCTTTCTGCTGGTGGAAGGTCTCTGTTGATGGCTGCTGACTAATCAGTGTCAGATTGATGAAGGTTGGGGTGGGTGTGGCAAATTCTTAAAATAAGACAATGAAGTTTGCCACTCAGATTGATTCTTTCTTTCAGGAAAGATTTCTATGCTCTTTGATAGCATTTTACCCACCATAGAACTTTTTTTCAAAGCTGGAGTAAATCCTCTCAAACTTGACTACTGCTTTATCAACCAAGTTTATGTAATATTTTAAATCCTTTTTGGTCATTTCAACAATATTCACAGCTTCTTCACCAGGAGTAGAGTCTGCTTCTAGAATCTTCTTTTTTTTTCCTCATCCATAGAAGCAACTTGTCATTCATCCAAATTTAATTATCAGATTTCAGAAATTTAGTCACGCTCCTAATTCTAGTTCTTTGGCTATTTCCACCACATCTTCAGTTACTTCCTCCACTGAAGTCTTGAATCCCTCAAAGTCATCCATGAGAGTTGGAATCAATTTCTTCCAAATGCCTAGTAAAGTTGATATTTTGACCATCTACCATAAATCATGAATGTTTTTGATGGCATCAACAGTGGTGAATCCTTTCCAGAAGGCTACTAATTTACCTTGCCCAGATCCATCAGAGGAATCACTCACTATGGTAACTATATACTTATGAAATGTATTTTTTAAAATAAAAAGATTTAAAAGTCAAAAGTATGCCCCGATACATTTGTTGCAGAATGGATGTTATATTACCAGGCATGAAAACGTTAACCCTCAATGCCCACCTCCATCAGAACTCTTGGGTGACCAGGTGCATTGTCAATGAGCAATAATATTTTGAAACAAATCTGATGGGCTTTTTTTTTTTTTTTTTTTTCCTGAGCAGTAGGTCTCTATAGTTAGCTTAAAATATTCAGTCCACCATGCTGTAAACTTATGGGCTGTCATCCAGGCTTGGTTGTTTCATTTATATAGCACAGGCTGAGTAGATTTAACATAATTCTTAAGGACCCTAAAATTTTTAGAATGGTAGATAAACATTGGCTTCAACATAAAGTCACCAGATGCATTAGCCCCAACAAGAGAGTCAAGATGTCTTTTGAAGCTTTGAAGGCAGGCATTGACTTCTCTTCTCTAGCTATGAAAGTCCTAAATGGCATCTTCTTCCAACACATGGTTATTTTGTCTACACTGAAAATCTGTTGCTTAGTGTAGACACCTTCATCAATGGTCTTAGCTAGATCTTCTGGATAACTTGCTGTAGCTTTCATATCAGCACTTGCTACTTCACCTGAACTTCTATGTGTGGTGATGACTTCTATCCCTAAATCTCATGAAGCAACCGCTGCTAGCTTCAAACTTTTCTGCAGTTTCCTCACTTCTTTCAGCTTTCATAGAATTGAAGAGGGTTAGGACCTTGCTTTGAATTAGGCATTGGCTTAAGGGAATGTTGTGGCTAGTTTGATCTTCTATTTATACCACTAAAACTTTCTCCACATCCGCAGTATGGTTATTTTTCTTTCCTATCCTTGTGTGTTCACTGGAGTAGTATTAGTAATATTATTCAAGAATTTTTCCTTTACATTCATAATTTGGCTATTTGGCCCAAGAGGCCTAGTTTTCAGCCTATCTCAGCTTCTAACATTGCCTACTCACTAAGCCTAATCATTTCTGGCTTTAAGAAATGTGTATAAAATAGCAAAGACATGGAATTAACACAAATGCCCATCAATGATAGACTGGATAAAGAAAATGTGGTACATATACACTATGGAATATATGCAGCCATAAAAAGGAATGAGATTATGTCCTTTGCAGGGACATGGATGGAGCTGGAAGCCATTATCCTCAGCAAACTAACACAGGAACGGAAAACCAAACACCACATGTTCTCACTCATAAGTGGGAGCTGAACAATGAGAACACATGGACACAGGGAGGGGAGCAACACATGCTGAGGCCTGTCGTTGGGCATGGAGTGGGGAGAAAAAGAGTATCAGGAAAAATAGCTAATGCATGCTGGACTTAATACTTAGGTGATGTGTTGATAGGTTCAGCAAACTACTATGACACATGTTTACCTATGTAACAAACCTGCATGTCCTGCACATGTATCCTAGAAATAAACTAAACTAAATTAAAATAATAAATGTGTATAAATGTATGGTGTTCAAGCATAATTTTGTTAGATGCATAGATTGAGTAGTAGTGAAATCAGAGTTTTGAGGGTATCTATTACCCAGATAACATATATTGTACCCATTAATCCCTCATCCCCATCTCTAGATTTTGATTTACAATGAGATGTTCTCCTCATCCTTTCACTTGACTACTTAAGAGGCCAGCCATTGCAAATTATTAATTGGTCTAATTTCAACATTGTTGTTTCTTAGGGAATAGCAATGCCTGAGGAGAGGAAGAGATGTGAGAGCAGCCATTCCATGCAGCAGTTAGAACATACACATCTATTAATCGAGTTTGCCATCTTCTACGGGTGTGGTTTGTGGCAGCTCAAAATAAATGCAATAGTAACATCAAAGATCACCGATCATCATAACAATTATATCAATAACGAAAATGTTTGAAAAATAGCAAAACATAGACACACAAACAGAGCACATGCTGTTGGAAAAATGGTGCTGATAGTCTTGCTCGCTGTAGGTCTACCAGCAGCCTTCAATTGGTGAAAAACATCATATCCGTAAAGTACATTAAAGTGAAGCACAATGACAGAAGCTGCGCTTGGGCACACATTCTATTGTATGTTCATCAACACTCCTGATGCTGCTTTAATATCAATATTTTATTTATGGAAATAGCAGATTGTTTTCTTCTGCTAATAGTGGAACCTGACCTGAGGAATTAAATATGAGGCTAAGAGATCAGTCTGACTAATAAATAATTTTTTTTAGTAATTGTGATATTAATATATTTAGGTAAAAAAATGTATACAGTATTCCAATAATTCTGTATCCTCTGGTGTTTTTTACTTATTATTTCAGCTTTTTTTTTTTATTCTTATGGTTTTTTTCTAAGCCAGCTTCTGCTTGCAGTTCTTGTTGATGTCTGGGTAACACAATAAAAGAAAGCAGAGTTTTTACATAATGTTTTTTGCATCTCTCATTTATAGTATTGGTATTACTGGACCCTTGTGTACACGCTGGAATCCTGAGATATTGCAAAAGCATTCAGCAGACCATGTGCTGCCAGAAAATTTAAATCTCCTTTACATTCTTCAAAGTATGGTATTGTAAATAGTTTTACATGAGATATTTTAAGAGGCTTTAATAGTTATGTGGTTCAGATAGGCACTGCTATAAAATTGTAATTTCCATTAATCTAATTGAATCAGAGACCTTTGACTATTAAAACATACATTTTTTATCATGAACATACTGTGTGTCAAAACCTAGGAATACAAGTGTTAAAGAGGAGAAACTGTTGTTATATAGGCATATGGCCTAGCTAGAAAGGATATCTGTAATAAACCAGTTAAATACAGCAGGCAATTTTAGAATGCTAAGTATTAAGGCAAAAATCACATGGGATAATGGAATTGAGGCTACTACTGTCTGAAAGTTTTGTGTCCTTCTCCAAATTTATATTGGGGGTTGAAACCGTAACCCCAGAGGTAGTGCCAGGTATTAGGAGTTGGGTGTTGCCTTTTGGGGGTGATTAGGTCACGAGAGGGGAGCCCTCATGACTGGAGTTGTGCTATTATTACAAAGGGGACTCTAAAGAGTTCCTTTGACCTCATACCTTGTGAAGACATAAAGAGAAGGTGCCATCTCCAAATCAGGAACAGCCCTCCCTGGACTCTGAATCTGCTGCCTCCTTGATCTTGGACTTACCCACATCTAGAAATGTGAAATAAGCTTTTATTTATAAGCCACCCAATTTAAGCTATTTTCTTATAGATACTGAAACTAACACAGAGTGACTTGTGTCGGCATGGGAATATGGGATCTCTGTCTGTCTATCTATCTATCTATCTATCTATCTATCTATCTATCTATTATCCCATCCATCCATCCATCTATCCATCCATCCACCCATCTATCCATCCATCCACCCATCTATCCATCCATCCACCCATCTATCCATCCATCCATCCACCCATCTATCCATCCATCTATCCATCCATCTATCCATCCATCTATCCATCCATCCACCCATCTATCTACCTACCTACCTACCAACCTATGGAAATAAGTCTGTTAATATTCCTACCCTAGAGGCGTTCAGTGTTTTCAGCCTTGAGTGCTTTTCTAAGGGACCATAGTTAACATCTCGTAGCATAATGTGTATTGTGATGTTCTTGAAAAAAAAAAAAATCCGTGGGTCATTTCTCAAATTTGTAATTGAAGAGAGCTTAAGGAATTGATTGCTTATGAATTTAGGATAGGGTGAAGGGGAACAATAAGGGCAAGCTAAGGACTTAAGGAGTAGTAAGATAAGAGAGCTCTGAACATGCTTTGGTCTGAAAGGAAAATAGCAGACAGCTAATGACACTCAAGGCAAGCCATACTAGAAGGCATAGACCACCTACTGGCTTTCAGTAAAATGACATAATCATTGCCAAAATGGACCCTTAACAGAGAGTAGGAGTGGTCTTAAATGTCCACACTTATCGCTCTTTCTGATCTCTAATCTTATGCAATTTCCTCCCATTGACTGAAAAGCCATATATTAGCAAATATTACTCAGAGTTATATACAATAACATTGATACTCAGATTTTTTAAAGAATGCCTTTGTTTAGCTCACCCGTCATCACCAACACTCTGAATGAAAATAAAATATTTCCAGAGACCATTATTGCAAATAATTTTACAAGGACAGTGATGATTATCATATGCTAAAATATTATGGGACTGCTATCACTCATTTAAATCCCCAGGAAATATCAAATAGCCAATTTCCTTAAGATTCAGAATAAGTGACTGAGTATTTTCTGTGAATGTTCATTTCCTGCTTTTTTAGAGATTAAATGTTCTTCCCAGCATCCCTGAACTCAATGAAACTTGCAAAGTTTGAAAACTATGTATATAAGGACTTCAAAGGCTTAAAAAAGCTGGCAAAGACACATTTCAAACCAGCAGTTTTCAACATTTTACAGATTATTTTGCATGAAGTAAATGGTATTAAAGTAGGAGAATGTGATTCTATAGACAGAGATATATGATCCCCAAGGCATCCCTGCACATTCCAAATACTCAACCCATTTTGCATTTGGAAA
This sequence comes from Rhinopithecus bieti, assembly GCF_001698545.2. NCBI lineage: Eukaryota > Metazoa > Chordata > Mammalia > Primates > Cercopithecidae > Rhinopithecus > Rhinopithecus bieti. The sequence goes on along the minus strand of NW_016815828.1, from coordinate 303,185 downwards.
ATGGAGCAAGCGTTTTTTCTCAGGTTTAATCTATTTCACACTGGTGAGCTGAAGAAAGGAACAAAACGTCCACTTGCCAGGTCTACTCTGCACATTCATCATATGTCCTCATAAACCTGTGTCATTTTAAAGGTGATGCATTTTGTTTGTTTTAACAAAAGAATTTAAAATGCTCTGACGGACACTGAGTATAAGAATGTCAAACACCATAGATCTAAAAAATGTACATTATAAAATAAGTAGGCACAAAATTAAAACATATAAAATGCAATGATTTTCTGTCATTTAAAAAAAAATTTGTATTTACTCAGTATTCTTTCTGGTTTTCTAAGATCCTAAATTACAAGGTTCTTAAACAGTAACTTATCTAATATGCCAAACTCTATGCACCCTATTTGAGCATTAATTTTAACATTTAAAGTAACAACAAATAAAGTCACCATTTAAATAATGACTCATGGAAGTCTATACAAACCTGAGACATTCCTGAGAACCAGCAAACAATTGTGTGTTTATAGGCAATTAACATCTTTCAGTGCCAGATTATTATTTTTTCTATTTGAGTAATAAGAAGCTTATATTTGAAAATTGAGACAATAAATATGAAATGATTTATGTATATTAATGTATTTATTTCAGTTATGAAATTCAATTAAGTACATACTTTACCAAAGTGTTAAGTTCTTTTCACCATATTATCAAAAAAATGAAAATACCCATTTCCTCGAAAGACTATTCCAATTCCATTGGAAAATATCTGTGCTAAAACAACCCTACTCATAGAAAATATTATTCCTTTATGATCGAGGTTAATGCACAAATGGAGTCATTTATAGACTATGGATCACTTCACAAAGTGTTGGCTGCTATATCCTTCAAACCACATGGCTGTGAAGTTTTGATTTTACAACTTTTATTTTCCAAAGCTTTTGAATAACTGGGTATACTTTAACAAGCAAAAGTCACATAACAAAATTCATGATTATTTCATTAGGCTGGAATAATATCAAATATAGTTTCAATATCTTACATGTATTGTTAGGATGAATATAGATTACTTATACCTATTAAAATATAGATATAGAGAAATACAGATATAGAATTGTACACACATATAAATATAGACATACAGGTACACATGTATACTTGTATATATATATTACAAGTAGAGTGTATACAGTAGTTCCCCTTATCTGTGGAGGATACCTTCCAAACCCCTGATGTCTGAAACAGATTGTATTTGAAACTGTCAAACTGGATTAGGAGGGACTGCTGTATGTGTATATATATATATTATACATACACACATACACACATATATATAGAGGGACTGCTGTGTGTGTGTATATATATTATACATACACACACATATATATACACACACACACACACAAAACAAGTAGTGTATATTACACGTGTGTGTGTGCATGTGCATATGTGTCCATGGGCAAAGGAAGATAGATTGCAGGCATGTGAAGATGCTAACTCATAGGGATGGAAGGAAGACCACGATTAAGATACCATTACATTGGAAACATCGAGGAGCTTTATAAAGACCTCTCAGGTAAACATATGTTTTTGAATGCTGTATAAAATATGTATACACTTACATGCCCATATTTATGCAGTGTCTACTGTTCATGAGGCAAGAAAAAAAAGATACACATGAGATCTTAATTCTGTGTCCTCCAAAAACTGACACAGAGCTTTTTTTTTTTTTG
>NW_016815828.1:273336-300052 GCF_001698545.2 Rhinopithecus bieti | reverse complement strand
CCATCTATCCATCCATCCACCCATCTATCCATCCATCCACCCATCTATCCATCCATCCACCCATCTATCCATCCATCCATCCACCCATCTATCCATCCATCTATCCATCCATCTATCCATCCATCTATCCATCCATCCACCCATCTATCTACCTACCTACCTACCAACCTATGGAAATAAGTCTGTTAATATTCCTACCCTAGAGGCGTTCAGTGTTTTTCAGCCTTGAGTGCTTTTCTAAGGGACCATAGTTAACATCTCGTAGCATAATGTGTATTGTGATGTTCTTGAAAAAAAAAAAAAATCCGTGGGTCATTTCTCAAATTTGTAATTGAAGAGAGCTTAAGGAATTGATTGCTTATGAATTTAGGATAGGGTGAAGGGGAACAATAAGGGCAAGCTAAGGACTTAAGGAGTAGTAAGATAAGAGAGCTCTGAACATGCTTTGGTCTGAAAGGAAAATAGCAGACAGCTAATGACACTCAAGGCAAGCCATACTAGAAGGCATAGACCACCTACTGGCTTTCAGTAAAATGACATAATCATTGCCAAAATGGACCCTTAACAGAGAGTAGGAGTGGTCTTAAATGTCCACACTTATCGCTCTTTCTGATCTCTAATCTTATGCAATTTCCTCCCATTGACTGAAAAGCCATATATTAGCAAATATTACTCAGAGTTATATACAATAACATTGATACTCAGATTTTTTAAAGAATGCCTTTGTTTAGCTCACCCGTCATCACCAACACTCTGAATGAAAATAAAAATATTTCCAGAGACCATTATTGCAAATAATTTTACAAGGACAGTGATGATTATCATATGCTAAAATATTATGGGACTGCTATCACTCATTTAAATCCCCAGGAAATATCAAATAGCCAATTTCCTTAAGATTCAGAATAAGTGACTGAGTATTTTCTGTGAATGTTCATTTCCTGCTTTTTTAGAGATTAAATGTTCTTCCCAGCATCCCTGAACTCAATGAAACTTGCAAAGTTTGAAAACTATGTATATAAGGACTTCAAAGGCTTAAAAAAGCTGGCAAAGACACATTTCAAACCAGCAGTTTTTCAACATTTTACAGATTATTTTGCATGAAGTAAATGGTATTAAAGTAGGAGAATGTGATTCTATAGACAGAGATATATGATCCCCAAGGCATCCCTGCACATTCCAAATACTCAACCCATTTTGCATTTGGAAAATGGAGCAAGCGTTTTTTCTCAGGTTTAATCTATTTCACACTGGTGAGCTGAAGAAAGGAACAAAACGTCCACTTGCCAGGTCTACTCTGCACATTCATCATATGTCCTCATAAACCTGTGTCATTTTAAAGGTGATGCATTTTTGTTTGTTTTTAACAAAAGAATTTAAAATGCTCTGACGGACACTGAGTATAAGAATGTCAAACACCATAGATCTAAAAAATGTACATTATAAAAATAAGTAGGCACAAAAATTAAAACATATAAAATGCAATGATTTTCTGTCATTTAAAAAAAAATTTGTATTTACTCAGTATTCTTTCTGGTTTTCTAAGATCCTAAATTACAAGGTTCTTAAACAGTAACTTATCTAATATGCCAAACTCTATGCACCCTATTTGAGCATTAATTTTAACATTTAAAGTAACAACAAATAAAGTCACCATTTAAATAATGACTCATGGAAGTCTATACAAACCTGAGACATTCCTGAGAACCAGCAAACAATTGTGTGTTTATAGGCAATTAACATCTTTCAGTGCCAGATTATTATTTTTTCTATTTGAGTAATAAGAAGCTTATATTTGAAAATTGAGACAATAAATATGAAATGATTTATGTATATTAATGTATTTATTTCAGTTATGAAATTCAATTAAGTACATACTTTACCAAAGTGTTAAGTTCTTTTTCACCATATTATCAAAAAAATGAAAATACCCATTTCCTCGAAAGACTATTCCAATTCCATTGGAAAATATCTGTGCTAAAACAACCCTACTCATAGAAAAATATTATTCCTTTATGATCGAGGTTAATGCACAAATGGAGTCATTTATAGACTATGGATCACTTCACAAAGTGTTGGCTGCTATATCCTTCAAACCACATGGCTGTGAAGTTTTGATTTTTACAACTTTTATTTTCCAAAGCTTTTTGAATAACTGGGTATACTTTAACAAGCAAAAAGTCACATAACAAAAATTCATGATTATTTCATTAGGCTGGAATAATATCAAATATAGTTTCAATATCTTACATGTATTGTTAGGATGAATATAGATTACTTATACCTATTAAAATATAGATATAGAGAAATACAGATATAGAATTGTACACACATATAAATATAGACATACAGGTACACATGTATACTTGTATATATATATTACAAGTAGAGTGTATACAGTAGTTCCCCTTATCTGTGGAGGATACCTTCCAAACCCCTGATGTCTGAAACAGATTGTATTTGAAACTGTCAAACTGGATTAGGAGGGACTGCTGTATGTGTATATATATATATTATACATACACACATACACACATATATATAGAGGGACTGCTGTGTGTGTGTATATATATTATACATACACACACATATATATACACACACACACACACAAAACAAGTAGTGTATATTACACGTGTGTGTGTGCATGTGCATATGTGTCCATGGGCAAAGGAAGATAGATTGCAGGCATGTGAAGATGCTAACTCATAGGGATGGAAGGAAGACCACGATTAAGATACCATTACATTGGAAACATCGAGGAGCTTTATAAAGACCTCTCAGGTAAACATATGTTTTGAATGCTGTATAAAATATGTATACACTTACATGCCCATATTTATGCAGTGTCTACTGTTCATGAGGCAAGAAAAAAAAGATACACATGAGATCTTAATTCTGTGTCCTCCAAAAACTGACACAGAGCTTTTTTTTTTTTTGGAGACAGAGTCTTGCTCTGTCCCCCAGGCTGGAGTGCAGTGGCACCATCCCAGCTCAGTGCAAGCTCCACCTCCCAGGTTCACACATTCTCCTACCTCAGCCTCCCCAGTAGCTAAAACTACAGGCACCCACCACCATGCCTGGCTATTTTTTTTTCTGTATTTTTCAGTAGAGATGGGGTTTCACCATGATAGCCAGGATGGTGTTGATCTGCTGACCTCATGATCCGCCCGCCTCAGCCTCCTAAAGTGCTGGGATTACAGGCTTGAGTCACCGCGCCCGGCTGACACTGAGCTTTTGATTAGTCTGTCCGGGAGGGTGATATCATTTAGATATTTGTCCCCACCCAAATCTCATGTTGAGCTGTTATCCCCAATGTTGGAGATGGGGCCTGGTGGGAGGTGTTTTGGTCATGAGGATGAATACCCCATGTCTTGGTACTGTCCTTACAATAGTAAAAGAGTTCAAGCGAGATCTGGTTGTTCAAGTTTGTGGCATCTCCCTCTTAACTCTCTCTTTCCCCTGTTCCTACCATGTGACATGCCTGCCCACACTTCACCATCCCCCAAGAGTATAAGCTCCATGAGTCCCTCCCAGAAGCTGATCAGATGCCAGTGCCATGCTTGTTTGGTTTGCAGAACTGTAAGCCAACTAAGCCTTTTTTCTAAACAAAAAGTTCTCAGTCTCAGATATTTCTTTATAGAAATGAAAAAATGCTCTAATACAGAAAATTGGTACCAAGGAGTGGAGCAGTGCTATAAAGATACCTGACAATGTGGAAGCAGCTTTGGAACTGGGTCATAGGCAGAGGTTGGAAGAGGTTGAGGAACTCAGAAGGAAATAGAAAGATGAGGGAATGTTTGCAACTTCTTAGAGACTCGTTAAATTGTTGTGACCAAAATGTTGATAGTGGTAATAACAATAAAACCCAGGCTGATGAATTCTCAGATGGAAATGAGGAAGTTATTGGGAACTGGAGCAAGGTCACATGTGTTGTGCCTTAGCAAAGGGCTGCACTGTGTCCATGCCCTAGAGATCTATAGAAGTTTGAACTTTAGAATAATGACCTAAGGTATTTGGCAGAAAATATTTATAAGCAGCAAAGCAATTCAAGATATGCCCTAGCTGTTTCTAACATCCTAAACTCAAGTGTAGGAACAAAGAAAATGACTAAAAATTTGAACTTATGTTTAAAGGGGAGGCAGAGCATACAAGTTTGAAAATCTGCAAGCTGACCATGTGGCAGAGAAAGAAACAACATTATCAGGAGAAGTATCCAAGCAGGCTGTGGAGCAACCACTTGCTTGAAAGATTTACATAATGAAAAGGGACCCAAGTGCTAATAAGCAAGATCCTGGGGAAAAGGCCTTCAAGGCATTTAAGAAATCTTCTAGGCATTTCCTCCCATCACAGACCCAGAGACAATGGGGTACTGACTGGTTGCAGGGGCCCAGGGTACCACTGTCCTGTGTCACCTCACAGTAATGTTATTTTACTGTGAGGCTGCTCCTCACCTCCAGGCCATTCCAGCTCCAGACTCAACTCTGAGGACCCCAAATACAGCTTGGGCTGCCACTTCAGAGGGTGCAAGCCATAAGCCTTGATGGCTTTCACATGGTGGTTAACCTGCAGATGAGGAGAGTGCAGGAGTGAAGCCTGTGGGTGAGCCGTATGTAGGAGTAAAGGAAGTTTGACAGCCCCCATCTATATATCAGCAGATATACGGGAAAGTCTGGGTGCCCAAGCAGAAACCTGCTGCAGGGGTGGAGCCCTCACAGAAAACTTGCATTAGGGCAGCATGGGGAGCAAATGTGGGAATGTGGGATTGGAGCCCTCACACAGAATCCCCACTGGGACACTCCCCAGTGAAGCTTTGGGGACGGGGCCACTGTCCTCCAGACCTCAGAATGGTAGATCCACTGGCAGCCTGCACCCTGCACCAGGAAGAGCCTAAGGCATTGGGCTCCAACCTGTGAGAGCAACTGCAGGGACTGTAGCCTGCAAAGACACAGAAGCCCATCTTTTGAAATAGTGTGTCCTGGATGTGGGACATGGGGTAAAATAAGAATATTTTGGAGCTTTAAGCTTTAATGATGCCCTGCTGGGTTTTGAACTTGCATGAGACCGATTGCCCCTTTCTTTTGCTAATTTCTCACTTTTTGAATGGAAATGTTTACCCTATCCAGCCCTTCTTTTTTTTTGTTGGAGTTTAGTCATTGTTTTTTTTTTTTTTTTTTTTTTTTTTTTTTTGTAGACTCATAATCATAGGTGAAAGGGACATGCCTTGGCTCACATGAGACATTTGAGTTAATGCTGGAATGAGTTAAGACTTTGGGGGACTGTTTGAAAAGGCATGGTTGTATTTTCAAATGTGACAAGGATATGAGATGTGAGTTACAAGGATTTGGATATTTGTCCCCATACAAATCTCATGTTGAAATATAATCCCCAGTGTTGGAAGCGGGGCCTCAGGGGAGGTGTTTTGCTTATGAAAACAGATCTCTCATGGCTTGGTGCTGTCCTTGCAATAGAAAGTTCATGCAAGTTCTGTTTGTTTAAGTGTGGCACCCCCCTACCCTCTCTCTTGCTCCTGCTCCCGCAACATGAGATGACTGCTCCTGCTTCATACTCCACAATAAGTACAAACTCCTTGAGGCTTCCCCAGGAGCCAAACAGATGTTGTGCTATACTTGTACAGCCTACCAAACCAGGAACAAATTAAACTCTTTTCTTTTTTTTGCGGTGGGGGGAGATGTGTGGGTTGAGGCAGAATCTTACTCTGTCACCCAGGCTGGAGCACAATGGCATGATCTCGGCTCACTTCCACCTTCACCTCTTGGTTCAAGTGATTCTCTTGCCTCAGCCTCCCAAGTAGCTGGGACTACAGACGCACACTACCACACCTGGCTTATTTTTGTATTTTTAAAGTAGAGACATGGTTGTGCGATGTTGGCCATGCTGATCTTGAACTCCTGATCCCCGGTGATCTGCCCGTCTCAGCCTCCCAAAGTGCTGGGATTACATGTGTTACAGGTGTGAACCACTGCACCCAGCCAACTCTTTTCTTTATAAATTACCCAGTCTCAGGTATTCCTTTATGGCAATGCAAGAATAGCCTAATACAGCGGGGCAGGAAGACCCGTAATGAGATGGGGAAGTGACACAGGGAAGATGCATTAAATGGAGTGTTATGAAGCCAAGCATCACTGGGGATATCTGGAACTCAATGCTGTGAGGAAATTCTGAGACTCGTCTAAAACAGATACCTCTGAATGATTTCATTCAAGGAGCAAGAAGCCTAGGGTATTTATACATCAGCTTTAGAGTTACCGTTTGAGGACAGCTCCCAGGGTATGCTAGCTTCCTGGCATTTCTGCCTGTGGTACTCATGGGGGAAAAAAAAAAGCTTTCATGACAGTCACAGAAACACAGAGAAAAACAGCTGAAAGTCTGGGAGACACTTTGCTACCTCCAAGGGAAATGCCAGGGCCCTGATCACCTCTGTAGTCATTCACAGACACATTTATGTATATGTCAAAAGCCAAGTGTCTGTGTTCGAACATTCATGTATATGTAAATGATAAATATATTTACATCCGCATATTGACAAAGCATGACAACAAATATCTCATGTAAGTGATTTTTTGGGGCAATAGAACAAATTTGTTTCTGATACAGTGTGGTATAGAATGTTATGCATTATTAAAATGTTAACATAAAAAAGCACTGGGATTGACTTTGAAAAAAATGACAGCTAAAATGAACACAGTTTCCTTTTGTCTCAAAGGAAATGAGGAATTTCACTACACAACTATTCAATTTTAGAAACTTTATCACAAAAGGCAAAATATTTTTGGAGAATATGTGCACATTTCATCTATGACTTCTGAATATTACTAATGAGCAACAAATAGTGTTTTAAAAGTTGTTCTTTTAAGGATGAAGGAGTCAAATGTATGATTTTACAAAATTGCAATTTCTTATTCTAAGTTTTATGGTAAACTAGCAGTGGTGTAATTCATGAAAGAAAGGAAGAAAATAATTCCTATATCCTCTACAAGCTGTTTTTCTATTTTTATTTAAGAGAAAATAGAGAAAAATTAATCCTTTTGTAGAGGTTGTAAAAGGTATTCCTTAGGAGGAATAATTCATACAAGGAAAAACCGGTAAAATAGGGAAAAAAGTTCGTTTAGTATCTGACCATATACATTTTCCAAAAATACCCATTTTTTCCTCTCAAAATAAGAATTAGTGTCTTGTCAAACCATTTGATTCCCTACCTTCTCAAGATATATACTTATAAATGTTTATAAATAAATATCTTCCAGTATGCGCAATTTTAGAAATTATATTTAGAAATTCTAACATTGATAACGTTTGATAGCAATTACTTGATTGACCATTGACCAGTATTGAGAATACTAAATGTTATATTTTAAAGATCTATAAAGAAGTGAAATTGTGCACACATTCCTCTAAAAATGGAAATTCACGTAGTAAGTTGTGACTTTTAAAATAAAATGCATTGTATAGATTGAAACTCTTATATTTAAATGTAGAAATCAATTTTAAATAAAAATATCAAATGAATAAATGGAAATACAAGAAAATTATGTGTTTTTGTTAGGTTAATATCATCACATAGCATTGTTTTGCCTTTATTACTTGATTTCTCTGCTATAACATTATAGTACTTTCATGATATAAACATATTAAACCAGACATTAAGGATGTGAGATATACAATGCATGTCTTTAAAGTAAGTGTTGAACCTAATGTCAAAATTTTATTGAAACAGGGCACTTTATTTCTTAATGTTGTTTCGTTTTAATTTGGCCTAAAAGTTTCTGTTTCTGACGTGTAAGTACTTATTGTCCTTAAATTTTCTAAGAAATTACAAAATGATAGGGATTACTATCAGTCAATCTGGTTTCTTCTGCTTCTAAAATGTCACCATAGGAAGAAGGGGGGAAGGAAGGAAGCACTGGGGTGGGGTGCAGTGGGGTGGGGAGGAGGGTGCTGGGGAGCAGGGACAGGCCGTATTGATAGGAAAAGTGATTGAAACACTGGAATCCAAGCTGAGGAATAAGTGGGGGCATTGCAGCTGAAGAGAACAAGTTTATCATTTTCATGGGTAGCCATTCTTGGCTATGTGTTGACTATTCCGGTCTTATTTCTCCCAACTCAGCCAGCTCCATTCCTTCCTGATCTACATTCCAAAGCCGGTGAGTAAATCTAGCTCGTAGGGCTACCAAGTGGTCATTCACTCATGGTTTCACATAAATGGCTCCAACTCTGAAAAGTCTCATCATTACTCTCACTATTCCTTCCATCAAGTTAGTAGGTACCTTTTTTTTTTTTTTTTTTTTTGAGCCTGAATCACGATCTCGGGGTTCACTGCAACCTTTACCTCCTGGTTCGAGATATTATCCTACTTCAACCTTCCCAGGAGACTGTACTACAGGCACATGCCACCACGCCTGGCTAATTTTTGTATTTTTAGCAGAGACGGGGTTTCACCATGTTGGCCAGGGTTTCTCACACCTCTGACCTCAGGTGATCCACCTCCCTCGGGCTCCAAAAGTGCTGGGATTACAGGTGTGAGCCACTGCGCCCGTTACGCAGTTACCCAGTTAACTTCTAATTGCCCTAATCATCCCCCAGGTATCAGTCTAAAACTCATTTTTCTCAGTGAAGCCTTTTCTTACTCTCAATAATTGCTCTTGGAGCACCTTGACATTTTTCCTCATTTGCCATATATCTCATGTCATCATCATTTCTTTTTTTAATTGCCTGCCATTCCCCATATTAAGTATGCACTATAGAATTAAGCTCAGTAAATGTGCCTAGTATTCAACACTTAGCTTAGGCTTTGCACATCACAAATGAGCCGAGAGAGAGAGAACTAAATCCTTTAGAGCAAGGACTTGAAAAACACAAAATGGTGTTATAGAGTGCATAATGCATTACAATTTTCAAAGGATTCTCTCATACACATTGTTTTAGGCAAGACACTTGGTTAAATTTTATTTCTCCTCACATATTTTGCTTAGGCAAGGTGTTGACTTTATTCTCTCCTATCACTGTATGAATGGGCGTGTAACCAACACTGTAAAGTGGCTCCTCCAATCCCTGTCTATGAATTATAAAGTGGGATCTTATTCCCACCACAAAAGGCATGGGTATGCTTCCTGATTGGTTTTCTTAGTGTGAGCGTACCTGCCCCTGGATCATCTGGCATAGCTAGAAGACTAAGTATTATTTTTGGCCTACCTTGGCCACATACCGTCCTGAGGGATTGGTGGAATGTGATTTTATTTTCATTTAAGAGGTAGAGGAGAGGTGATGGGAAAATATAATTGATAGACACTACTTAAATTGCCTCAATTTGTTACACTGTCAGTATTGGAATATTACTTTTATTTAAATGAGGAAGCTGAAGATCATAGTGATTAACCATATGTTTTAAGCACTTAATATTGATCCGGGAAATTGAGAGATTATCACACACTGATGTCAAAATTGGAGTTTTTTTTTTTGTCCAAAACTCACATTTTTCTTCATATGTGCTGTGTATCTAAACAGACATATTGCCTACTGCTTAGTTAGAGTCTGTTGGTAATTCACCTTATCCCCAGGACACCTCTTCCAGATCTGGAGAGCAGGAATTTTAGAGTGTATGCATTGATGTGAGAAACACAGTAGGGGATTCAATCCAAAACAAAGTTTCTTTTGCTTTGCTTTTCTTCATTTCCTGACAGTTCTTCCAAATAATTGTTATATAATGCTAATATTGGAGAGATAATAATATAAACATTATGCAAAGAAAGCATCAATGGTCATTAAGTTACAAAAAGTGAGTGTTAGGCATGATGTCTATAAAAAACAGTATGAGAGTTTTCTTGCTATTCAGTTGCACTGAGTTGATAGGCCAATACCTAAATGTTTCACAGTCACCCTTGTATAAATCTAGTGCACTCTATTCAGGANCTCTTTCAGATTGCTTTTCCACATTATAAACATTTAAGTCATGAAGTACCATAAAGAACATGTCTAGATTTGTAATGTTACAGATGAGGAAATGGCGACCCTTAAAACTGAAGTGAATATTCAAATATTAAGTAGTTATTATCACTCAGAATCAAAATGAATAACGGAGTCTTCTAAACTCTTTAGCCAGTGCTTTTTCATTAGGCCATAATTACCAGATGCTATGTTACCACAGAGTAATAATTCACTTGATTTAGGAATGGAGTTGTATTTCAAAGTATATACTATGACAGGGGACACATTTATCTTGTGACTATAAAACACTCTTTCTCTAAATTTAAAAATGGGAACTATCTTAGGGACATGTACAATGTATCAGAGATCAATAATACATTAAAATTAAACCAATAAGAAAGTACTAGTGATAATGTTATTCTCTACATTTTCATATAGAAGCAAGTATGTTATAAGCAGTGGCAAAAAACGATAAACAGCAATGATGAGAAAAAAAATGAGGCTCTTTTGTGTTTTTAGGGAATATATGTTTGATGTAAATTAAATTAATAAAGAAGTTGATCCACTCTATTTTATACCAAAATTTCATATTTTAGGAGATGGTGTCTTACTGAGAGAGAAAAAAAAGGTTTATAACTGTATTAGTTACTTCTGGCTGCTATAATAAATTATCATAAATTTGGTGGTTTAAAACAACACAGATTTATTATTTTACAGTTCTAGAGGTTAGAAGTTTGGTGTGGGAAATCCTAAGCTTGCCCCAGCATGTCTGCAGTCTGCATTCCCTCTGAAGGCTCCAATTCTTTTCCAGGTTCTAGAGAGCTCCTGTGTTCCCAGGCTTTTAGTTCCTTGCTCCATCTTCAAGCCAACTACATAACACCTTCAAATCTCTCTTCCTCTCTCTGACCATGGCTCCTGATTTCATCATCATAGTTCCTTCCTTTTAAAAACACTCTAGTGGATACATTAGGCCCACCATAGATTCAGGATAATCTCCCAATCTGAAATCCTTAATTACATACTTAAACCTTATTTTTTCACATAAAGCAACATATTCCAGAGATTAGGACATGGACACTTTGGGGAGAAGGGTATAATTCAGCCTGCCACAGTCTCCTATTGGACGGATATGATCACTTTTTGAAGAGAAAAAACATCTGACATATAGTGCCTTGGTACTTTTAATGTTTGATGTTGGGATGCCAATTCAGTTCTTCATTGCCAGTCTTACCAAAATTTCTTACACCAAAGTCCTAGTTTATTCATACATATATAATAAATAAATAAATAAATATTTCCTTAAATGTGGCAGTTGGTTTCTTAAGAAAAATATATAAAATTGACAAATCCTGAACTAGACTAACAAAAGGAGACTCAAATGACAAAGTTTGAGAAATGAAAGAAGAGATGTTATAAATAATGCCTCAGAAATGTAAAGGATCAAGAGGGATTTTTATAAACAATTGTATAGTAAAAAAATGAATAACCTAAGAGAATGTATAAATCTCTAGAGATATAGAATGTATCAAAGCCAAATTGACAAGAAATAGCCTGAACAAACCAATAAAAATCAGGAGATTGAACCAGTAATCCATAACCTCCCAACATAGAAAATACCAGGGCCAGTTGGCTCTACAGGCAAAGTCTATCAAAAATCAGAAGCAAATGAATACCAATCTTTAACCCTTTCAGAAAAATAAAAAAAGGAAATAGTTCTCAACTCAATTTTATGAAGCTAGCACCACCTATGCCAAAGCTAGGCAAAATACCACAGAAAAAAAGTATAGATATAGATGCAAAAATTGTTAATAAAATGCTAGCAAATACCACATCAAAAATATTATACACAATGACCCAGTGGAATTTATTCCTAGGATGCAAGGTTGATTCAACATAAACAATTCAGTCAATGTGATTTACTGCATTAACAGACAAAAATGGAAAAACCACACCATCATCTCAATAGAATCAGAAAATACATTTGACAAAGTTTAACATCCATTCATGGTAAAAACCCTTACCCATTTAGATACAGAAGGAACTTACCTAAATACAAAAAAGACCACATATGAAAAACATGCAGCTACCATCCCAATCAAAGTAGAAAACTGAAAGCTTTTCTCTAAGATCCAGGAAAGGGCAAGGATGCCCACTCTCCCCACTTTGTTTAGCGCAGTACTGGCAGTTCTAGCCAGAGCAATCACACAAGAAAAGGAATAAAGAAAGATATTCAAACAGGAAAAGAAAGTAAAATTATCTCTGTTTCCAGATGACCTGATCCTTTTGTAGAAAACCATAAAACTCTCTTAAGAAAGAAACTGTTAGAGCTAATAAATAATCTAAGTAAAGATGTAGGATACAAAGTAAATGTTTGTAAATTTTTTTAAAACAAACAAAAAAATTCAAAAAGGAAGTGAAGAAATCAATCTCATTTACAAGAGCATCAAAAAGAATAAATACTTAGATTGAAATTTAATGAAGGAAGTGAAAGATTTGTCCACCAGAAACTATAAAACATTGATGGAAAACATTAAAGATGACACAAATAAATTTTTAAAATCCCATGTTCATGGACTATAAGAATTAATAGTGTTAAAATGTCCATAGTTTTTTACAGATTCAATATTATGTCTTTCAAAATTCCACTGGCACTTTTCACAGAAATAGAAAAAAAAGTAAAAGTTTTATTGAATCATAAATTACACTGAATAGCTAAAGTAATCTTGAGCAAGAAGAACCAAGTTGAGTATGTAATACTTCCTTATTTCAAATTACATTACAAAGACATAGTAATGAAAACAGTATGACACTGACATAATCATAGGCACATAGACAAATGAAACAGAAAAGAATACTAGAAATAAATTCACACATATACAGTCAACTAGATTTTGGCAAAGTTACCAAAAATATCTAATGTAGAAAGGATAGTTTCTTCAGTAAGTGATCATGAGAAACTCGATAGTCACATGAAAGAATAAAATTGGACCCTTAAGCAATACACAAAAAAACTCAAAATGGGTTAAAGATTGAACATAAGATCTGACACTCCTAGAAGATAGAAGAAAATCTCCTTGACATTCATCTTGGCAATAATTTTTTGATTATAACACCAAACACTCAGGCAAAAAGGCAAAAATAAACAAGTCGTACTACATCAGACTAAAAAGCTTCTGCACAGCAAAGGGAACAATCAACAAAATAAAAAGGCAATCTAAACATGGAGAAAACATATTTGCAAATCATGCATCTAATAAGAAATTGGTCTCCAACGTATATGAGAACTCAGTAGTATATATAAGTAATCTAATTAAAAACTGGTCAAAAGGGCCAGGCATGGAGGCTCACGCCTGTAATCCCAGCACTTTAGGAGGCCAAGACGAGCGGATCACGAGGTCAAGAGATCAAGACCATCATGGCCAACACAGTGAAACCTCGTCTCTACTAAAAATACAAAAATCAGCTGGGTGTGGTGGCGTGCACCTATAGTCCTGGGTACTCAGGAAGGTGAGGCAGGAGAATCTCTTGAACCCAGGAGGCATAAGTTGCAGTGAGCTGAGATCACGCCACTGCACTCCAGCTTGGCGACAGAGTCAGACAGCATCTCACAAAAAAAAAAAAAAAAAAAAAAAAAATTGGTTAAAAAACTTGAATAGATATTTCTTATAGGGAGACTTACAAATGATCAACAGGTATATGAAAGCATCCTGAACATCACTATCTTCAGAGAAATTCAAATCAAAACCACGATCACATATCATCTCACACCTGTTAGAATGGCTGTTATGAAAAAGACAAGAGTTAGCAAGTGTTGGCAAGGATGTGGAGCAAAGGAGACCCTTGTCTATTGGTGGTGGAAATGTAAATTGGTACAGCCATTATGGAAAAACATAATGAGGTTACCGATAAAATTAAAAATAGAACTACGATACGATCCAGCAATTTCACTTCTGAGTGTATATCCCAAGAAATGAAATCACTGTCTCCAATAGATATATGTATTTCTGTGTTCGTTAATGCGTTATTTATGGTAGCCTGTGTCATTTAATGTATAAATGGATTAAAAAGTGATAGATAACTTATATGATATTACACATATGTTGCTATATACATATACGTGGTGAAATACCATTAAGCCTTAAAATATAAGGAAATCCTGAATTTTTGACAATGTGGATGAAACTTGAGGATGATATGTTAAGTGAAATAAGTCAGACACAAAGGAAAATACTGCATGATCTCACTTACACTTGGAATCTAAAAACTCCAGGTCAGGCATGGTGGCTCACATCTGTAATCCCAGCTCTTTGGGAGGCCAGGGTGGGCAGATCACTTAAGGTCAGGAGTTCAAGACCAGGTTGGCCAATATGATGAAACTCCATGTCTAGAAAAAGTACAAAAATTATCCAGGGGTGGTGGTGCAGACCTGTAATACTAGCTACTCAGGAGGCTGAGGCAGGAGAATTGCTTGAACTCAGGAAGAGGAGGTTGCAGTGAGCAGAGATTCCACCATTGCACTCCAGGCTGGGTGACTGTGTGAGTGCAATTCCATCTCAGATAGAATAAAACAAAATACAATAAAATAAAACAAAATAAAATAAATCTGCAAATTCATAGAAGCATAGAATCAAATTCTAGTTACCAGGTGCCAGGATTTGGGGGAAATAAAAACATGTTTATCAAAGGGGACAAAAATTTGTCTATGTAAATTCTAGTGATCCAATGTACAGCATGGGTAGCTATAGTTAATAATGCTGTTTTGTATTCCTAAAATTAGCTTAGTGAGTAGACCTGAAGTAGTCTCACTGCACCAAAGAAATAAATGATAACCATATAAGATAATGATATGCTAATTCGTTTTACCATATTAATCATTTCGCCACATATGTATATCAAAACATCACATTGTATACCACAAATCTATATGCTTTGTATCCATCCAATTAAGAGTATAGTAATCAAATCATCAGAAGACAGTTACTTGGAATCTTATGAAACAGAATTTGGTTTCAAATAGAAATTATAATTTATTCATTTCTTTCAGGAAATCCATGAATACGACTTTCTCTTATTTATTCTCTTTTATTAAGGTGTTAATTTTATCAACAGATCCTAAGCAAGATCTCTTTTTCTACATATATTAGAAATGAATATAGAATATATATATCTCCTTCTTAGGCATATTGAATTATCACTGGCTATCTCTCTTTAAATGGAAGTAATTCAAGTTCTGTATACTAATATTTATGAAGTTACTGGGCCAAATGTGATAATTCAACATGTAAGATAGGCATTTTGTAATTACAGATATATTATTGTTGTTCCATAGAATGTGGCAACAATTTAATGAAATAGATGTATATTTTGTACTTAATCCTTACTTCAGTGCAGAAATCCTTTAGATAACAAAGACTTTAAGACATTTAAATGATTTTATGTACACTAGAGAGACATATGATTGCATGAAAAAAAGGGTAAATTCCTTTATAGTGCATCCATCACTTTTCTGTATAATCTTACTGCAGACCAAGCAATAGCTTTATTGTTTGTGCATAATTTGTGCATGGAAATAGTGCACAATTTTCAGACTTTATGGAGGATCTTACTGAATGACTTGAAGGACAGTAATATGAGACACAATTTTCTCCCTCCTAATTAATTTTAAAGTAAAGTATTCATCAAAATATGATACACTGGAAAAGAGAAGTATATAGACTGTCTTTTGAATTCTGATATATTTCAAGTGTAATGACCTTACAATGGAACATTAAAATTTGTCTTATATATCATGAAAATGTTGAAAGGTTGTTTTATCACATACTTTTAGGATGTTATTTTAGCATGCTAAATTTTCTTATATTTAAATTCTTCTCTTTTATACAATGGGCAGATAAATGTCACATCTGTTTATAACATTTTGATAGTGATGTTCAAAGTACATTCATCCTCAGTTATGGTAATTTAAATAACTCTTTTATCTGTCAAACCATTACATGAAGTTAGGGTTTATAAAATGTTGGACTCACTGCAAATTTAACAGAATATATGCAAGAATATGTGAATCTAACACTGTGTCCTGAGGCAAGTGGCAGTTTAATATACAGTATTGGTTGCTTGAGTATGATATTCAGGAAATTCAAAACACAACAACATGTAAAGATTTCTTCTTTAAGTGATCAAGAAATTTATTTAAATAAGACATTGTTTTAAAAAATGTTACCATTTTATGAGTATCAAAAGCATCCAATCTCATCCATCAAATAGAAATCTCATGTGCACTCATATACCACAAATGCACACCCTAGATGCTCAAAAACTCTAGGAGCTCTAGTTAATTAAGGGATGTATAGAAATCTGGAGAAGTCCAGTATCTATACATTTTGAAGATTAAAAGTAAATAAATTTTTCATTTAGATGAAAGCAAATGGGAACATACTATAATCATAAAACCCAAACCTTACTCTTGTTGATAATGTTTTGGCAAGCTCAACTCACTGGTCTCTGTCTAGTCATCAAATAATGACAGCTACATTCATTAAGAATATGTCTATATTGATGAGAAATAAAATGAATGTTCATTCTTTGGTAATATCTAATGAGGAAATTGATTTGAGTATATTTAATATTACAGAATTGTATTAGTCCCTTCTTGCATTGCTAGAAGGAGCTACCTGAGACTGTGTGATTTATTTTTTAAAAAGAGATTTAATTGCCTCATAGTTTGATAGGCTGTACAAGTAGGTTGGCTGGGGAGGCCTCAGGGAACTTACAATCATGGTGGAAGGTTGGGGGGAAGCATGCGTGCCTTCACATGGTGGAGCAGGAGAGAGAGAGAGAGCAAAAGAAGTGCTATGAACTTTGAAACAACCAGGTCTCCTGAGATCTCACTGTCAGGAGAACAACAAGGTGGAAGTCAACCTCTATGATCCAATTACCTTCTGCCAGTCCCCTCCTCTAACACTGAAGACTACAATTCAACATGAGATTTGGGTAGGGGACATAGAACCAAACCATATCAGGGATTATTGGCAAGGTTAAATGTAATGGTACTTCACAGGCACTTGAACATATGGGACAAGAGTTTAGAAATAAGGTAAAGAGTCTGGATAAAATTTTAGAGATATACTCATAGAGGCAATTCAACATATTACGTAATTAAATGTTTTTACCAAGGTGGTGAGTGTATATAGCAGTAATTTTCAATCTATGGGATACATAAGAATCACTGAGTGCATGTTGGAATCTGTGCTACAGCTTCAGGCTTTTGGATCAGGTAGATCTGGGTGAAGGCTAGACAATCTACACATGCCAAAATCTCCCTTCCTTATTCTAAAGCAGATAATCTGTAGGATTTACTATAAGGAAATTGCTAGTGAGTTATGAATATCAAATACAGGTTTATCTTTTAGATGTAACTATGTTTAAAGAGAAGGAGTGAAAAGAAGTGTGGGAGAAGGGATTAGAGAAGAAAACATTATAATCACATAAGGAAAATCACAGTTGAAAAGCTATAAAAGTTCAGAAAAAAAAGAGTTTAACCAATCTGTGTAGAGAAGAAGAGTTGGAAGTCTGCTTGATAGGAAGGACCTAAAGGGTAAAGCATGTTTAGAAGGAGCAAAGGAGTGTGAGCACTGCATACATAGGAAGTAATGAAATCATCTTTTGATACGAGTAGTCTGAACTTAGTTCTGAAACATGAAATGACATTTATCTGACCTTTTACAGGATATAAAAAATGTCAGTTGGAGGGAATATTTTCAGAGTTTAAAAAAGTAGGATCTTATACAGTATAGTATCCTTTAAATGATCTTAAAATGCTGGTATTTCTTTTCTCTACATACTGGTTTCTGACTAGCTGGATGTCTCTTTTCATTCATAATTCTTTCAGCGGATGTGTTATGATTGTGTTTAAGTAATATTTCATTTTTCTGTTGGGTATACGCTTACATTAACATTGGAAATATTTTCTTTGATCCTTTTGCAGTTGAATTTAGACAATTTGGAAAGTTTTTTTTTTTTTCATTTTTCTATATGTCAAATATTAGTTACGTGAATGAAGATGATGAACATCATTTATTCATGGTTAGAACATTCCCATGTTTAATAGAAATATGGAGTTTTTTTATTTAAAGCCCTTAACAATAAGTAGATAGCCAGGCATGGTGGTGCACGCCTGTAGTCCCAGCTACTTGCTACTCAGGAGTTTGAGGCAGTGGAATCGCTTGAACCCGGGAGGCGGAGGTTGCAGTGAGCCAACATCGTGCCACGGCACTCCAGACTGACAACAGAGCAAGACCCTGTCTCAAAAAACGAAATAGATAAGTAAACAAGGTACTGCAAATGTGTGAAACAACTACCCTTGGCAGCATTTGTATGACTGTGTTTTTGTCCTTATACGGCTTTTCTTATGGAACATGACGTAAGAAAACTATAAATTACCTAAAAGAGACGTTTGGTTTTTTGTTTAAACCACTGGGGCTGGCCTATTTAATAAAAACATTATGAGGACTATATCTTCCAAACAGAAGCAAAACAAAAAAGCTTGATGAGTACACATGCCCTAACAGAGCTAACGTGACAATGTCTATTTTCCATTTGTCTTTTGCCCAGAGATAGTAGAGCAACAGTTTTTGCTCACGATTCTACCTACTTTGTTTCATACTTGATACATATCTAGCACAATTCGTTACATGTAGAGCAAGAGTTATATCTAAAATATGTTTTCTATATATTACTATAAAAACGAGGGACTCCACGGAGGTTGCACGGAGCAGAGATTGCTCCACTGCACTCCAGTCTGGCCAGAGTGAGACTCCATCTCAAAAAAAAAAAAAGAGGGACTCCAACATCTATATATATATTTCATGTATTCCTTCCTTCTGTTTAATATTGTATGTTTTAAAGTTAGGATACATATTAATATTGCATTCATAACAATTTCAGCAATTAAATATGCACACAATAGCAATCCATATCAATAGCTCACATGTATTAAATGGTTAATATTTAAAGACACTTATGTATTTCATAGACATCTGTTAATTAATTATTATACTAAAACATGTCTATGAAGTAGGTGTTATTCTCACTTCACAAATGAAAAAAATGGGGATTTAATAGCTTCAAAAAAATGTTCAAGGTTTCCACCTCATAAGTGGAATAGCTATGGTATAAACATAAATCTATTAAATTACAGAGTTTGTTGTCACGAAATTCTGTCTTCAATAATGTTATAGCAATATGTACTGGATTGGTGTTCAGGGAATAATATGAAGAAAACTTCAAATGGTGTATGTGATGTGGTACAAACTATTTAGTGCTAGGCACGATGTAAGTCACTGAGAGGCAGCTTTGTGAAACTGAATGAATTATTTCTTGACAAGTGTTACTGAACCAACTCGGCCTAGCTTTCTTCACCAAAAACAAACAAACAAACAAACAAACAAAAAAAGGAAAATTTCAAAGATTATACAGGTGAATCCTATTATAAATAATATGGTAAAGTGGGGAACCAGTGTTTATGTATGAGTAAAGTATAAGTTATTTAATTAAATAATATATGTTTATATATATAATACATAGGTGTGTTTACATGTATATAAATGCATGCATACATACACACATATACAGAATGCAAAATACATCCAAAAGTAGATACAAATATCTCAATTTCAGATGATAGAAAAATAGCTAGACCTCAGATGTGTTAAGTTACTTGGAGCCAACATTTAGGTGGACTGATAGTGGATGGAAGGCGGCTAGGAATTCTGGGTGCAGCACCTTCAAATCTTGCATGTAAATGCAGTGTTAAAATATTTTATGGAGTAATAGACTTGTATTTCACATTTTCACACTATTTATAATTTATGTAATGTAAACTTTTCTTTTTTCCATAAGCAAAAATTATTTAGGCTTCCTATTTACTATATAAAATTATGTGTTGAATGTTTGTTTGCTTGTGAGTGTGTGTTTTCAAGTGCATATCTAATCTCACAAAATTAAAATAGCTCTGAGATCAAATAAAAATTCTGGCTTTTAAATGACACTACCTTTGGGTATTGGTGTATTAAGGGAAAATAACATTGAACTATTTTTTATGAAACAAAGAAAAAAAGAAATTTGGTAATGAATGTGGACTTTTTTTGAAGTTTCCTAATGAGAATTCAGACAGTGACAATGATAATAGAAAATCACCCTGTGACCAGAATCATGCTAGGAAAAATATGATTAGAAAATATTTTCTCATGTTATTTCAACAGTATTAATCTCATTAATCAATACACTATACTCAATTGTTAGTAATGACACTGGATGTTTTAGGAAAATAGTAAGAGGATGATGCTTTTCTAACATTCTTCTGAATGTAACAATAAAACATGATGTTTATAGAAGTGAGAGAATTAAAATGTTTATAATAGCAAAATAAATTGAAAATTTGTAAATTCTAAAATCACTTTAATTTTTTACAAATATTTACTTTAAATAATGTATTGTAGTAAAAAAAAAATTACCCTTAGAATATATATGCGTGTGTGTTTGTGTATTTATATACACTTCTGTCAGTAATGAATGGTACAGGCACCACAGTTTCAAAGGTACATAGTGATGCTACAGTTTATTTAATTTTGCTGGGGTCCTACAACACTTTAAATAATATTATCATAGACAAAAGTTAACACTGCATTTAAAATTCAAAGCAAATGCCATCCACATACTTGAACAAATGAAATAATTTAATTCCTATAAAATTAGTCCTATTCGAGTACATTCTAAAGTTTGGATCATTAGAGAAATAGTGAAGGAAGGTTATTAAATACACAACTTCACGAACTGACAAAAGAAAATGACATGAAGGTATTTGCAATGTTTTAAATTTTAGAGTCAGATTTTCTAAATCATTCTGATGATTTCATTGATTCAAAAAGTTGGGATTTTTTCTTATTGATAAAATTATGTCAATTTTAACACATCTTGTGTTATTGTGTATGTGACATAAATCAAAGGAAAGGATTCAAGTGCCTAATGGAAAAAGAAGAATATTAGAAGTCATAAAACAAGTTCTACTCACAGCTCTGCTCTTACTTAATAGATCATCTGGAATAAATCTTTAATCATTCTTTATTATTTTGCATGGCTGGGTGATTGAATGAAGGTACAGAACTAGAGGTCCTCTACAGCACCTCCTATGTCTCAGTACTACAAATCTATAACTTCACAGATGGCTCCTGATAACTAGAAGTTAGAACCCAGTTATTCGAAATCTTAATGAAAATTGAAATAGTATTATTATAAGTACTCTATTTCTCCTTACTACCAGTCATAGAAAATAATGAATTATTATCAAAATAATAAAGTTGTCTACAAATATTACATAGGAATATAACTTCTGGGGATTTGTCTTATGGCTCTAAACTGAAATAAATGTTATATGCCAAAAGATATTCACTAAAACTTTATTTATAAGAGCCAAACAAGTAACTTGTATTACTGTAAAACTCCAATGATATGAATGTGTTTTAATGAATTAAGGTACTTCCAAATATATTTTGTTACCATTAAAATAGTTAAAACTCTATATTAACAAATATATTGAATAACAATGTACTAAGTGACAAAATCAAAGTATAAGATGATAATTCTACAATGATAAACCTTTAAAAAATATAAAAGAGGAATCACAATATATTCCATAGTAAATATTTAAACAATTAAAATCCAGAACATCTTAGGAAATGGAAAATTTTGATACTGTATATAGTAGATATGAAAATCCTAATATGTATAAATTTAACAATTGCATATTTTAGATCACAAACCTTTGAAATCAAAAAAGGAATTACCAAATTATGACATTCTGCAGATACATATCACAGTCTACCACCTAACATTCCTTCAACTATGGTATCTTTTGTAGCCTTTTTAATGTCACCTCAAATAAAACCCATAATTATATAAACTGTTTCATTCCCTAAAACCAGGATAATGTAGACTCATGTTCATAGTAAGAAAAAATACCAATTTTACTTATCTGTGAAATTATTTAGTCATCACAAAATTCTCTAAATTTAGTTATTACGAGTAACTTGAAATTTGCATGTGTACATTTATTTTGTATTATATATGCATATGTTTATAAATGCATTTTAAATTTTATGTAGCCTATTTTTCCATGTTCTATATGCTATGTGTACATACATGATAGACAACTAATGTATTAATATTCTATAAAATAAAATTCTCTATATTTCTATACCCCTCTCTATGTTTTTCTCTACACGTTATAAATGTATACTATAATGTGTATTTGTGTTTATGTATATTCCAATTAATAAACATTTACTTAAAATCCTGTTTAATCCATTTAAGTCATTTTGGTAGTTGTGATAGATACCATTTATGTTCACATTTTAAAGGCATGACAATTATGCCTCAAAT
Source organism: Rhinopithecus bieti (assembly GCF_001698545.2). Classification (NCBI taxonomy): domain Eukaryota; kingdom Metazoa; phylum Chordata; class Mammalia; order Primates; family Cercopithecidae; genus Rhinopithecus; species Rhinopithecus bieti. Next base: position 277,672 of record NW_016815828.1, on the reverse strand, counting down.
ATTTATAGATTTCTTAGGCTCATGCTATTAATAGGAACCAATGCTTATATCAGTGTATGTCTAACTCAGGACAATAACCCATTACACTTTGTACTTCTTCGCAGTGAAGCCCCTTAACAGTGCTGCTTCAAAGAGGTAATTCTTCCAAAGTATCTCGCACATATGAGTTTGTGCCATTGACTATATAAGATAAGGATATGAGATAAAGAAACATTGCCAGTAGCCGCATCTGATTTTATCAATCTGTTATTTAAGATTCAAAGTTAACATATTATTTTAGATTGGCATTTTTAAATATTTTATATAAATATGTATTCCTGTTCAAATTTACTCTTACATGCATTTTATTCCTTGTGGGGTTTTAATGTTATGATTATTATTTGTTTTTAAAATATAGTCTCAACAATAAGAGAGCCTTTAGATTTGAAGCATAGGTAAATACATGAATTGAGTACATTTGATAAATTCCAATCAAGTTTCTGACATCCTTAAATTAGATAATCACATCCCATGTCTAATATACTAAACTCTAGGAATTAAAAAATATATACACTAGATGTGTGTATATTTGATCTTTTTAAAAATTTTTTAATTATCATTAGGTGATAATATTAAAACAGTGATAGGAAATAATGCACAGCCAAGAGGAAAATACTATATTGAGTATGTGGAAAAAATAGACAAATGTTTAAAATTGCAAGATATTAATTGAGTAGTATGAAAAACACACACGTACAGGCTTCTTTTGAATAATAAGTTTAGAAAATAATAGAGACACATGTTTCCTACAGGATGTGCTCATCTGCACTTAAGAGTGTGTACCATGTGCAAACATTTACAAATGATTTGTTTGCTTAATCATTTTCTTCTTAAATTAGTCTATGAGTTTGCGAAGTGCATTCACTTTGTTAAATGCTATTTTAAATATTTACATTAGAAGATGACATTTAAGATCATCCTGCAGAAAACTGATGTATATTTCAGTTTATGAAAAAATTATATTTTGAAAATTATATCCCTAAACAAAAAAAATAGGAAAACTTTTCAATTATTTGATATCTCTATGCTCATCTTACTAATTTATAATTGTGGTCTCATTTAAAGATCACATAGAAAATATAAACTAGGAAATAAGAAAGATATATTTAAAATTCCATGTTACAAATCTATACCACTCTAGTCGCATGTAAAATTATGTGTTTTTATACAGAAAATTTCTTTTAAATGCACAGACATGTACCTATATGCATATATGTATACATGTGATATGATACAACGATCTAATGCATTTTGATAAGTAATGATACAGATACAGAGATTCAGATAAGACAGAACTGGAAACATATAGATAGATACAGGTATAGATGGAAAGAGAAGATAGAGCCACAGAGACAGAGGTGGAGTGTGTTTATGCACTTTCTAAAAGATGACTTTGCAAGATTGATGTTTTAAAGGGTATCTCTAGGTTTTCTAGAATTTTTATAGCTTAAGGTTTCACATTTAATCTTTAATCCATTTTGAGTTAATTTGTGTATATAGTGAAAGATAAGGATCTAACTTCAGTCTTCTGCAAATGGCTAGACAGTTATCTCAGCACCATTTATTGAATAGGGAGTCATTTTCCCATTGCTTGGTTTTTGTTGCCCTGGTCAAAGGTCAGATCATTGTAGTTGTGCAGCTTTATTTCTGAGTTTTCTATTCTGTTCCATTGTTTTTGTACTTGTACCGTGCTCTTTTTGTTACTGTAGTCTTATAGTATAGTTTGAATTGCTTATGATTTCATTGGTTACTCAGGCTCCTTTTTTGTTCCACATGAATTTTATGTTAGTTTTTTCTAATTCGTTGAAGAATGACATTGGTAGTTTGATAGGAATAACGTTGAATACATAAATTGCCTTGGGGAGGATGGCCATATTATTAATTCTTCTAATCCATGAGCATGTGATGTTTTCCCGTTTATTTCTGTCATCTTTGATTTATTTCAGCAGTGTTCTCCTTGTAGTTCTCCTCGGAGATATTTTGCATGTCCTCTGTTACCTGTATTCCTAGGTATTTCATTTTCTTTGTAGCTATTGTAAATAATCCTAAGCAAATTAATGCAAGGAACAGAAAACCAAATACCATGTGTTCTCACTTGTAAGTGGGAGGTAAACATTGAGTACGTATGGTCGTAAAGATGGAAACAATAGACACTGCGAACTACTAAAGGATGGAGCTAGGAAGAGGGGTGTGGGTGGAAAAACTACCTGTTGGATTCTGTATTGGTCCATTCTCACGTGGCTACAATGATACTACCCGAGACTGGGTAATTTATAAAGAAGAAGTGTAATTGACTCACAGTTCTGCATGGCTTGGGAGGCCTCAGGAAACTTACAATCATGGTGGAAGATGAAGGGGAAGCAAGGACCTTCTTCACATGGCAGCAGGAGAGAGAAACAAGGAGCAAAAGAAGAAGAATCCCTTATAAAACCATCAGCATTAGTGAGAACTCGCTCTCTCTCATGAGAACAGCATGGGGGAAACTGTTCCCATGATCCAATCACCTCCCACTGGATCCCTCCCTTGACACATTGGGGTTATAAGGATTACAATTCAAGATGAGATTTGTGACAGGCAAACCATATCATTCTGCCCCAGCCCCTCCCAAATCTTATGTCCTCATGTTTCAAAGCACAATTATCCCTTCCCAACAGTTCTCCAAAGTCTTAATTCATTCCAGCCCAAAGGTCTAAGTCCCAAGTCTCATTTAAAACAAGGCAAGTCCCTTCTGCCTATGAGCCTGCATATTATTCTGTTTTCACATGCTGATATAGACATCCTGGAGACTGGTCCATTTACAAAAGAAAGAGGTTTAATTGGACTTACAGTTCCACGTGCCTGGGGAAGCCTCACAATCATGGCAGAAGACAAGAAGGAGCAAGTCATGTCTTACGTGGATGGCAGCAGGCAAAGAGAGATTGGGCAGGGAAACTCCCCACTATAATACCAGCTGCTCTCATGAGACTTATTTGCTACCACAAGAGCAGCATGGGAAAGACCTGCCCCATGATTCAATTACCTCCCACCAGGTCCCTGCCACAACACATGGGAATTTAAGATGAGATTTGGGTGGGCACACAGCCAAATCACATCAGCCTGTAAAATTAAAGGCAGATTAGTTATTTCCAAGACACGGTGGGTATAGAGGCACTGGACAAATGTTCCCATTCGAAATAAAAGAAATTGGCCAAAACTAAGGTGCTACAGGCCCCCTCAAAGTACAAAATCCAGCAGGGCAGTCATTAAGTCTGAAAGCTATTAAATAATCTATGAATCCATGTCTCGTATACAGGACATGCTGATGCAAGTGGTAGGCTCTCATGGTCTTGGATAGCTCTACCCTTGTGGGTTTGCAGGTTACACTCCCCCTCCCAGCTGCCTTCACAGGCTGGCATTGTGTGTCTGTGACTTTTCCAGGCGCACCCGGTGCAAACTATCAATGGATCTAGCATTCTGGGGTCTGGAGGACCGTGGCCCTCATCTCACAGCTCCACTAGGCAGTGCCCCAGTGGGGGCTCTGTGTGGGAGCTCTGAACCCACATTTCCCTTCCACACTGCTCTAGTAGAGGTTCTCCAGGAAGAGTACTGTGCTCACTACCTGGGTCCAATTTGCCCATGTTACAATTCTATACATGTACCCCCTGTATCTAAATTAAAATTTAAAAAAAATCCTTTATCAAATACTTTTGGTACATATTCAAGTATAGCATACTATAGATCATCTAAGAATATTGCATATTATATACATTTTGTTAAAGATTGTTTATATTCCTATGAATTATATCTTTTTTGTCATTTATGGCCTGAAAAACACACTGGATCAATTTAATTAAAAATTGCAAATTGTGGCCATTTGTGTTTCAATGAGTATGTAACACATGAACATGTATATGCATGCACACGATACATAACAAAGATGATTTATGTTTCATGTAAAATAAAAATGATGATCTGTACCATGTTTTAGGGAAGCTGAGTTCAATTAAGAAAAACAGGCCTATAACTAAAGAAGCTTTTTATGATGTACAATTGAGATGTGTGTCTTTATTATTTTTTTATTAATATTATACTTTAAGTTCTAGGGTACATGTGCATAACGTGCAGGTTTGTTACATGTGTATACTTGTGCCATGTTGGTGTGCTGCACCCATCAACTCGTCATTTATATCAGGTATAACTCCCAATGCAATCCCTCCCTCCTCTCCACTCCCCATAATAGACCCCAGTGTGTGATGTTCTCCTTCCCGAGTCCAAGTGATCTCATTGTTCAGTTCCCACCTATGAGTGAGAACATGCA
>NW_016815828.1:251713-272755 GCF_001698545.2 Rhinopithecus bieti | reverse complement strand
CTGTGCAGAAGCTCTTTAGTTTAATGAGATCCCATTTGTCAATTTTGGCTTTTGCTGCCGTTGCTTTTGGTGTTTTAGACATGAAGTCCTTGCCCATGCCTATGTCCTGAATGGTATTACCTAGGTTTTCTTCTAGGGTTTTTATGGTATTAGGTCTAACATTTAAGTCTCTAATCCATCTTGAATTGATTTTCGTATAAGGAGTAAGGAAAGGATCCAGTTTCAGCTTTCTACTTATGGCGAGCCAATTTTCCCAGCACCATTTATTAAATAGGGAATCCTTTCCCCATTTCTTGTTTTTCTCAGGTTTGTCAAAGATCAGATGGCTGTAGAGCTAAATTGATAATAAATTAAATATCAAAGGCATGAGGACTCTGATTATCAAATAAGAATTAATCTATACATCTAACAAGTAAATAAATCATACATCTTAAAACATTGTGAAAACATTCCTGAAATAACTAAATTCTGGTATTTGAACAGTAATGTTTACTGTATCTTCTGCTGGAACTGGATTTATGTTTGCTTACAACACTGCAAATGTAGATCAATATTGCTAATAAATCTTTAAATGCTTTTTAACCTTACAAGCTCTTTATAATCTGAAGGGTAATCAATAAACACGGCAGTAAAATGGTTTGTGATTCATCTTTTAAGGCAGTGTTATTCTATGACATAATGCCAATAACTGCACGTGAATGCCAAGATCAATTTTGCATGTGAAACATTATTTTAACAGGTAAGGCACTACAAAATAATCACTTTTGTTTACAAATTTACCAGATTAACCTTAATCAATATAATACTTAGCTAATTATTTTATCTGTGTTGTAGTAAAAGAAACAATAATTTTATTCCACTGTGATTTTTTTTCTCTTGAGACATTACTAATCACCAGCTGTGCCTAGCTGGTAACAAATCAATTATGAATTCTTTATTCACACAGAGTATGGCAAATCATACACTGTACCTGACTCAATTTTTAGAAGAGAACTTTTATTTTCACACCCAAGAGAAAGCAAAAAGTAAATGGAGGATCTTTTTAAGCATCTTTCTCATGAGCAAACATTTTATATTACTTTAAACAACTTTTTTAGGCTGGGCGTGGTGACTCACGCCTCTAATCCCAGCACTTTGGGAGGCCAAGGCGTGGAGATCATGAGGTCATGAGATCGAGACCATCCTGGCTAACACAGTGAAACCCCGTCTCTACTAAAAATACAAAAAATTAGCTAGGCGTGGTGGCGGGCGCCTGTAGTCCCAGCTACTTGGGAGGCTGAGATAGGAGAATGGCATGAACCTGGGAGGCAGACCTTGCAGTGAGCCGATATCTCACCACTGCACTCCAGCCTGGGCTGCAGAGCAAGACTCCATCTCAAACAAACAAACAAAAAATCTTTTTTAAACTTAATTTTTACGGTATATTCAAGTACACTGATTTATATGAAATACATAACTGTATCTCGTAATAGATACAATGAGAAAATAGGTATGATTTTATAGGTTGGTGCAAAAGTAATTACAATTTTGCCATTAAAAGTAATTAAAAGGCCGGGCGCGGTGGCTCAAGCCTGTAATCCCAGCACTTTGGGAGGCCGAGACGGGCGGATCACGAGGTCAGGAGATCGAGACCATCCTGGCTAACACGGTGAAACCCCGTCTCTACTAAAGAAAACAAACAAAAAAAAAACTAGCTGGGCGACGAGGCGGGCGCCTGTAGTCCCAGCCACTTGGGAGGCGGAGGCAGGAGAATGGCGTAAACCCGGAGGCGGAGCTTGCAGTGAGCTGAGATCCGGCCACCGCACTCCAGCCTGGGCGGCAGAGCCAGACTCCGTCTAAAAAAAAAAAGGTAATTAAAAGTAATAGCAAAATCGCAACTACTTTTGCACCAATTTATATTATGTATTTCTAATGTGGTAATAATTAGGACAAGTTAAGAGATTATATTCATTTTTATTTCTTCCCAAATGAGGTGGTTTCATAAATTTTTATAGCATAAAGAATGAATCTTAAAGCATGTAAAGAAAAACATTTAAGAGGATAGAGAATCACAGGATGACATGCAAACTGTAAAATCCATCTAACTTTATTAGTATATGAAATGCCCCCCTTAAAAGAGGTGGGGGGCAAAGTTGTTGACCTAAATAACTTGGAAAATGATGGAGTTCATAAGACTGAAAGGAAAGGGAATTGTAAATAGCAACATCTCCAGCAGGTAAAGTTGTTTCCTGAAGGAATATGTGTTAATTTTGATTCCATGCACATTCATGCTGAAATTTTAACAAATAAAGTAAACGAATGTCAGAAGGTGGGAGTCAAGATTTGTTTTTATAGTGGGAGGTTACAGGCAAGCAGAAGGAGAAAGTAAAGGATTATATTTGAAGATATCAGCATGAACTCATGTTACTTAATACAGCTAAACACCACTGTTCTGTGCGGGAAACGCATGAGGGGAGAAGAAAAGATGCACACACAATACCTCTAAGGGTAAACAACTTTTATCCCATGTAAATGGCAATGCAGATATAATAAGCAAATGGTAGAATAATAAGGAAATTTATATAATAAGCAGATTGATATAATAAGCAAACTGCAATGGGAAGGGGAGAAGGAAAAAGAGAAACACATATATGTAAGAGAAAAGAATGTATATATATAAGAAATATAATTGTATTTTATATATATAAGAAAAAAGAGAAATATATATATATACACACACACACACACACACACACACTCACCAGACAATGAAGGACTCACCACCAGACTGGGAAGCAACAGTCTGGGCTCCAGAGTTGGCAGCAACAGCCTGGGCTCCAGGGTAGGACACAACACTCACCAGACTAAGGAGGATTTACCACCAGACCAGGAAGCAACAGCCTGGGCTCCAGCGTAGGACACAACACTCACCAGACTAAGGAGGATTTACCGCCAGACCAGGAAGCAACAGCCTGGGCTCCAGAGTCGGCCACTCTTTAGTGCACAGACGAGGAGAGGTCTTCTGAAGCTTGGGCTCTTTCTGTGACAAGTAGTTGGGCATGAGGCCCAGTCACGAGGGCCCTTCACGACTGGGCTTAAGGAACACAAAAATGTCGACATGTTTTTGCGATTATCTATTGTTTTTCAATAACTAACATATAGGAATAGATTGAAATAGAGATTTCCCCGAAACAGAGCTGGATAAACGCCTCAAGGGGTTCACACACAACGTGTTCTGGGACTTGGTGATCATTGTGTCCATGTTCAATTGAGTTCAGATTTAATATTAACTTTTCCTCCACAACCACACATGACTCTACTAGAACCAAGCAACTAATCATTCCTATTACAGAAAAACAGTACAGAGCAGGGGGAAACAAAATAACTGACAAAAATATAAGGAAAGACTGATTTCTTCTGTTACACAAGCTGAAGAGAATTGCAGAATACCAGGCAAATGAGTGGGAAAAGTGTACGCATGGCTTTTAGAAAACAAAATTATAATACAAAGATAATAAGAATTTTTTAAAAGTTATCTATGAATTGGAACAAGAGAAAATACTGAAATGTAAATTTAAAAATCTTAAACAAGAAAGTGTACACAGGTTAATGGCTCTAATATTCACTGGGTCCAGATGTACTGAGATAACAAGAGTAACAAAATATTACTTGAAGACTTTAGCTATCTGAGAGGTTAGTCAAAATAAATAATTCAATAATAGGGAAACATACATTTTATTTTATTTTATTTGTAATGGAGTCTCACTCTGTCAACCAGGCTGGAGTATAGATGCTGGATCTGAGCTCACTGCAACATCTGCCTCCCAGGTTCAGGAGATCTCCCACCTCAGCCTCCCGAGTAGCTAGAATTACAGGCGCCCATCACCACACCCAGCTAATTTTTGTAATTCTAGTTGAGATGGGGTTTCGCCGTATTGGCCAGGCTGGTCTGGAACTCCTGATCACAAGTGATCCATCTGTCTTGGCCTCCCAAAATACTGGGATTAGTGGCTGAGCCAGCATGCCTACCGGGAGGTAGTAAGTTTTAAAAGGTCATGTACTTGTAGTCTTGAAGATTAATTTAATGGATGTTTTAGGTTAAGTATAATACAAATAATAAAATATTCCTGAAAAGAGAGATGTGATGTAGAATAATTGAATTAACATTCTGTTTTCTAGCCTATAGAAGTTTATCTACATAATATAATAGGGGAAAGACAGAAGAGTACTTTTCTCAGTTTATGCAATTTAAAATTTTTGATACAGGGATAAACTGATTTTATTATTAAAATACGAATTTAAATATATATGTGCATGTCTAGAAAACATCTATAAAAAACTTGACTTAATGTTACTTGCGGTTGTAGGATTTTAATAAATGTTTGTTTAAGGCATTATATTAATTTGTTTATTTTTCTTTTTTTTTTTCTGATCACCTGTTGCCTGTTGAACATTACATTAATTTGTTTTCCAAATTGTTATAGTATAATATATGGCTTATAACATTTTTTAAATACATATTATTTTGAATGTTAGATAGCTATTGAAGTCTAGATTGCTATTTTGAATAAATATATAATATTCATCCACAGTGCCACAGAGGAGTCATTAGTAACTATTCTTTCAACCTTATACAAAATTGACTTCTAAACCAAATTAAGTAGGAAAAAATATTTTTGACCTGGCGCAATGGTTCATATAAATCTATTAATTTTTTCCTTAACCATGGAAATAGATACATTTAATTTTCCAAATACTCTATTGATTGTAAACAAATTGTCCATAAAGCAAATAATGTATTAAGTAATCATTAACCAATATATTTTATAAAGTTATATACTGATACCAAGATTTTCTTCAAAACAAACTTGATCGTGTTTTAAAATTCTAGAAGTAATCTTAAGGTGTATGTGTGTTTGTGTGCGTGTATGTGTATAATCTATCGTTAAGGAAATTTATCATAGTATTACAAACTCTTAGGAATTTTCTGAAACTATCCATTGTTGACATATAATAAAAGTTTGATGTATATCTGCTCATCAATTTCAAATCATTTATTTGGGTAGATGGACAGTTGAATATTATGTAACATCTATATATTAATAAAAGTCTACAGATATATACCCAAGAGCAAGTTTCTGAATGAAAACAGACTAAAGTGTGAAAAATCAATACAATATCCTTGTTAGAATGTGGCAAGTACTTATTGATTTTAGGCATTGCTCCTTTTTCCTGGAGCTCCATGCTTCCTACATTTTCATCTTTGTGTTACACTGTATTTGTAATATGCCACTGGATTTTGGAATTAAATAATGTCCTTTCTCCTTTTCATTAGTGTTTTGATAATACGTTAATTAAAGTATTTTTGTAACATTTGGTATCTTCCAAAATAAAAAAAGTCAGATAGAATATTACTCAATACTCTGTAATTTTCCTATAGTGTAATTTTTAATGAATAAATGCTATATTAAGTTAAGTTGTAATCACCCTTCTTCCCTAGGAAATAATAGGGAAATTCACATACTCATAATGAGTCTTTTAAGAAACCTGATAGTTCCCTTTCCTTATATGGAAAATAGATTTCCTACTCTTATACAAATTACAGTTTAGTGTGAAAATTGGACAACATTTAAATGCCAGTAAAATAACATAGTATACAAATTGCCAAAAATATTGAAAACTATGTAATATGATGGGTGTGAGATGAAGGAGATTTTTTCAATGCCACTATTTTAACAGTATTTTCAGAGTGATAATACACCAACATGGCTTTCAGATACATTGGTGGTATGCCTGCATTGGGTATTAGTCTTTAAAAGGTTGGTTATTTAGCCTGGGAAATGGTGACATTTACGTGTACACGTAGTAGACATTCTTTTAGGGGCTATTCCTGTTAAGTAATCTATTTCTGAAATCACTTCAAGGCTCTTCTTGGTGCCCAAATTTTGCATTTCTCCTGTCTTACCAGAGGGGCATACTTGATTTTCATGTGAAATCTTAGCATCACTTTAAACTTAACCTTGAATAGTTAGAATTTAAGGAGCCCTTACTCATTTTGGAATACGTTATCAAGTTGTATGTTTGGATCGTCTGACATTGACCAAAATTTTATCTCAATTGTAATAGCTTCCTTATTCCTGAAATCCTGCACGCAGTTTGTGTGTCAGGATAAGGAGGATGCACTTTCTTTGAAAGTCCATCTCTCTATTCTTTCATGCAGCGTATTTGTGCATGTCTCTGCTACGTCCTTTTCCCTTCCATGAAAACTCTTAAATACTATATATAGAGAGTATTGATTGCCATAGACTTAGATATGAATTATTATTAGTTAGAATTATCTCTAGTATCATCTTGGTATCTCTTCACCACATTACTCAAGTGTTAACTCAGGAAGGGATGTAATCCCACATCCCACCCCTTTTTAATCCACCTCGTCGTGTTTTAGGTACCTAGTATTCAGAGATTAGAGTCTCTTTACGTCTAGTCCAAGAGTTGCTGTTGCTGCATTTTTGCTTTGAGTTGGTGCTTTTGACTGCAAATATTAGAAAGCCAACAAAATTACTTAAGGAATCAGAGAATGCATTATTATATCCTGGCAGAATAGTAGAGGACAAAACTGACTCATTGTCATAGCTCAATGATAACAATACTCGGATTATTTTTAATTTTTCAGCCATGTTATTCTCTCCTTTGTTGACAATGTTCTCAGTATAAATTTTCTTGAGTTGACAAGATGGCTAAATGGCTACAGTGTTCAGGCATCCTATTTAGACAGCAATATCCAGCAGATAAGAGATTACCCCCCGCCCTCTTTCTGTCTCCCTTCCTAATCTTAACAGTTGGAAAGTCACTTTCATAAACGCTAGCAGACCTGTCTCACTGACCAGGATTGTCCCATATGCCTTGACCTTAACAAATCATGACCTAGAACAGTGCAAGCACCTTAAAAGGCTTACCAGCCAGTATCTAACTTTCATGGATTGAGTGAAGTTCAGCCTTCCTGTAAGCACATGGCTTCATAGAGAATGATGGATAGCTGAAGAAATCTCTGCTGGTGTTGAAAATAAGGAATGAAGGAGAGTGGGCTTTAAACTTGAATGGCAAACATTAACAGGTTCAATATGTAGAGTCTACTATGGTATGTGTTAAACATCCACTCATTCCCTTTTTCTCATTAATAAAGCTTATACCCATAGATAATGCACTCACTCATCTAGAAGGTGAGAAAAGCTTCATCTTTCAGTTTATGTAGCTCCAATTTGAGGAACTCTGCTTTATACACAAGTCTTTCTCATTACATCTTGATACACATATCCACTAGATAACAAACACAGAGAAAAGAGAACAGGAAAACTCTGACAAGTTGCAAAAATAGTCGACTTAAAAAAAAAAAAAAAAAAACTCTGTCTATAGCTAATTTTGCAATTACTGTCATCAAAAGTTGGAGTCTATTTCTTTAACTCTCAAAAATGTACTGTCCATGTAACTTGCTTTGACCAAAAAGACATGGCAGGCTTTTGGATATTTCGTATGCTAACCCACAGCCTCAAGAAAGTAGGCACATCTCTGATCTATCTTGTAACTGCTACTTGAAAAGCTCAGATGCCCTTATGGAATAGGAGACCTCACAAAGAAGAGAATCCAGTTGACCTAGCTGTCAACATGCCAGAACTGTCTACAGTCAGATGACCAACCCCTGAAATATTTGAAGGAGTACATCCTAGGACAGGGATTGTCAATTTAAGTTTACATTTGTAAAGTGTTGTTAAAAAATAAAGGAGAATGTGCAATAGAAACCCACACATGGCATACAAAGTCAAAGATATTATTGTTTAGTCCTTTGTAGAAATATTGCTGATTCTTAACCTTTTAGAGAAAAAGAGCCAGTTGTACAACCCACATTTGACTGTATATGCATGAGTGAGTTCTGGTAATAGAAGAAAACAAATGAAATGGAAAATAATGAACAATAATAGATCATTATTAAGCCACTGAATTTGAGGTGAATTGTTTTTGCAGCAATTGCTGATATAATGATTCAGAAACTTCCATTCAGAAAATAGAAGAAAAATAATATAAAAAATTTACGGATCTATAGCACAGTTCAGCACGCTTTTTTTTTTTTTTTTCTATAAAGGACTCAGTGGTTAACATTTTCAGGCTTGTGGACTATACCATCTCTGCCACTAGAAAATAACTCTGCCATTGTACAGTTAATGGAACACCGCTATATCCGTTCGCTCACTCATTGTGAGTGAAAGCATTAAAGTAGCTGTACACAATGAATGAATGGGTATAATTCCATTCCAATAAAACTTTATTTACAAACAACGGAGACAGGCCATGTTTTGCCCACAGACTAAATATTTCAGCCCCTGTCATACAGTGTGTATCATGGGTTTAGAAGCTATACCTAATGGAAGAAAAGAATGAAGATTTCTATGGAACGGGTATGAGTATTTTGGGTTTTACTTTGCTTTCTTGACCCATACACCTATTTAACTTCTGCTTTCTGGTGAAATCTCCCAATTCCTTTTGGGAGATTTCCATAAGGAAATCTTATCCTTAACTTTTAATTCTGCATTTAAGGAAATTTTTCTTGTCCATTGTCCCTAATGTTCAAATCTGAGATGTATATTGGGAGGACTATGTTTTCTGGGAGTCAACCCAACTTACATCAGCGTTTTGGTTGTTCTTGACTGTGGTAATGCAGCAGCCTGGGAATTCGTTTCCAGTTAGGAGTTGTCTTCACTCAGCTTAGGGTTTTCTTAACATAACACTTAGACTTTTACATTTGTGTCCAGTCAATTCTCAGCTAACAACTCCAACCAAAATGTTTATTTCACTCTAGATTTCCATACAGAAATCCTGTGTCCTAGCCAAGGTACTCTGCGTTTGTTTATAACTTGGATACTCAGTTTAATGATCTTGAAAGACCAAGACCTGCAGTCTTAGGGGGAAGTCCTTGTCTCTATTTATCATACATTCATTTCCTCTGGGCTATTTTCATTTATTTGGCAAAGAATACCAAATGGTAGGTACTCAGAGAAAAATTAGATGTTAATTACATTCCAATCTTATCTCCTGCTGTTTCCCCTGCTTACCATGTTGGAGAGAAACCAAACTTCCAAGTTAAAGCATACTAAAAACCACAAAAAATAGCCCACAAAATACCCAAGTAACCCCACAATTGTGCTGTTCATTTTCATTGTGTCTGTAAGCTCAACTGAGGGTAAGGATTATAATTTGCTCAATTATTTTATGACTTCATAAAAACTTTAACCAACTGCCTGTTTGGGAAAATGATGTTTTCACTGCTCTCGTTTCTATTTACTTTGATCAGTCTATAATTCCATATAGATGCATTTCCAGCATCCTACTCTTGATACTGTTAATGTCTTTCACTAATATGTTAAACTTAATTTTTCTTTGCTGAATGCTATTGAATATTATTCATCAAAACCACTACTTATAAACCCAGCTTATTAAATAAGTAGATAAAATGAAGGTAAATATTCACAAGGACTGTGCTTAATGTGAAGGTAATTTTATTATTAAATATACGGAGACACATATATAAATGCACAAATCTATAATCCTTTATAAAAGCACTTATATGGAAATCAGGACTAATTTGCTTAGGCTTAGAGTTTTCTCCTTGATAACATAGCAAATGAAATATTTTCTCTTGAAATCTTGTTTCTTCCCTTTTATTCCTTATTCTTTAAGGAAGGCTACAAAAGATAGAATATTATTGTGTACATCTATACAACTGTGTACATAAATGCATTTTTATCTAGAGATGTGAAGATTTGTGATGCACTCCAACAATTCTTGCCAGTAATCAAAAATAACCAGTCACAATTAACTTATTTGTTTCTTGTCAAATATCAAATCTTTCATAGGTAGAAATTATTTTGAAATAAAGTTTTCAGACACATAAAACGTTTTGTAGTATTCTTAATCTTGTTTGACTTCTGTGCAATGTACTATATCAGAAAAACAAAGAGAACAAAATGTTCTTAGGATATCATTATGTTTTAATGAAAGCAAACAACTTGTTTTTTTAAGTTTTAATCATTGACCTTTGTCTTATGGAGAAAGAAAATAAGGATAAATTTAATGAAGCTTTCTCGAGATCTTTGGAATCCATGGAGTACACTTTGGAAGAAAGCAAAACCATGTTTTATAAATTTTCAGATCTTGAAACGAGCACTGCATACATGAATTGCCAGCAACAGTGTGTGTTATAAAGAAACCACAGTTTATTTTCACCAAGAGAACATTTTCACTAGATTCCTCTCAGGTGTTCATTCATATGATTTGAAATAATGCCATTTCAGTGAAGTGGATTAACAATACATTTACAAACATAAATAACTAAAAACATTCATTATCTATTATAGACAATTTACACTGTAAACTGAGACATGTAGGTTAAGTGTGAGTTGTTCACACTATTCTATATAACTTTCCAGAGATAATCATTGGAAAATGTCACAGCTAATTGCCTGGAGTCCTTGGTTTTAGGCATGAATTAAAAAGAGAAGAGAAACAATAATTTCAGTTGGTGTGTCTAAGCATAATTTCTCAATGATACACAGATATAAGAGAGAAAGCCCAGGATGACAATAAAAATAAAATTTAGTACCGAAATCATGTATAATATTGTCACTTGATCTCTAGCTGTCTCCCTCATGATCTTCCAGCAGATATCAAGCCTGTCATTAGCTGCTGCTTGGTACGGCAATCTTATGATGCCATGGATAATTTGGTGATGTTGCATGGTAATCAGTGAGATTTGAAGGATACCCCCTGGTGTTATATTTATAGTTGTTCATAAATATGGATCTTTTGGCTCTTTCTTACCCTACAGCGAGTTTTACAACTTCTGAAAGCGATCTCACAGAGGAGAATATTTGTTCATACTGAAGGCCTGATGATCAGCCCCAAAGTCTCCCAGGAAGCTTGTAGATCATGATGGTGATGGAATTGCTTTCTATCTTCTCTAATTGTCTTATGTTCTTAAGCTGGACACTGGGATATGGTCTTGAATATGATTTTAAGGGTGCCTTGCTAGCATAGTGCTGACAATGAAGTGGAAACTCGGTCAAAATTTGCTGAATTAATATATATGCACATGAATGTATGCATTTGTGTGCATACATATGTGTATATTTATTTACATGCATTGTACTTTTATCAGAAATATTAGAAATGTTTCATAATTTGTTGTAGCAATGCAAGGAAATACTGATAAAATAAGGAGACCAATATATTCAGTCAAAACTTTTCAGAACTGACTTTATCTTAAATTCTGCTCTTTTAAAAAATTCATTTGCTAGCATTTATTTTTCTTTCAAGTAAAACTTACATATAACATAGTGCAAAGTCTTAAGTCTGCATCTTCATGATTTTAATGTATGTTTACATCTAAACAAAGACATTATATTTCTAGGACCCCATCAGGCACCCTCATGCCTTCATTCTGGATAATGAGTACCCAAAATGACCACTTTTATATTTTCTACCATTATATGTTATTTTTTCCTAATTTTGAAATTCATATACATGTAATCATGCAGTATATACTACTTTATATCTCATTTTTTTCACTCAACATTGTAAATATGAGATTCATCTGAGTTACTGTATGTATCAGTGGTTTGCTGTTTTCTTGCTTGGCAGATTTTATTATATTAATATTTTGGCAGATTTTATTTTATTAATATTTTACAAATTACATATTGTAGGAATTATGTACATTCAGTAGTTGTTAGTTTCTGAACAAATGTTTAGACTTAGAAGACAATGAAAAGGTTTTTTCAACTGGTTTTACCAATTCAACTCCAACCAGGGAATCATGAAAGTTCCAGTTGCTCTACATATTGACAACACTAGGTCTTGTCAATTATTTAAATCTTAGCCATTCTGGGGGTGGATCCAGTATGTCAAGTATCCTTTTATATACATATTGGTCATTCAGAAACCTTATTGCTGAAATGTCTCCTCTATTTGTTTGCATATTATCTTTGCGCTTTCTGCATTGTTTTGTAGCCATGCTTTGTATTACCTAAGTATGAGTATGTATGGCTTGCAAATATCTTCTCCTGGGAATTTTACTCTTTTAATGATGTATTTATTTCATAGAAATCCCTCTTTAAGCTAAATTTAATTTCTCAGAGTCCAGAGTGCTAACCATTACACGATGGAACCTACGCTAAATTTAATTTCTCAAAATTTTATGGTTATTTTATGTTTTATATTTTATCTAATATGCACTTAAATTTTCTTGTAAAAGCTTTATTGTTTTTCCTTTCTTTTAATCCTTTTCAACTTAGGTCTTTGTGTACATTTGGGACTTATATATGTATGTGTCTTTTTCTGTTCTCTAGGTGCTATGTCCTATATCTCTACACTTATATGGATGCCATACTGTCTTATTGCTAGCTTTAAAATACCTCTTGATATCTAGTGATATGCATTCTCCAGCTCTGCTTGTTCTCATAAGGACTGAATTGAATTTTCTACTTCCTTCAATTTTCATAAAATTCTTAAATTAGTTCGTTAAGCTCCAGGAAAAAATATAGAAATATTGATTGAAATTATGTTTTATTGGGTGCAGTGGCTCACACCTGTAATCCCAGCACTTTGGGAGGCCAAGGTCAGCGGATCACTTGAGGTCAGGAGTTTGAGACCAGCCCGGCCAACATAGTGAAACCCCGTCTCTACTAAAACAAAAAATTAGCTGGGCGTGGTGGCGGGTGCCTGTAGTTCCAGCTGCTTGGGAGGCTGAGGAAGGAGAATCGCTTGAACCCGGGAGGCTGAGGTTGCAGTGAGCCGGGATTGTGCCACCGCACTCCAGCCTGGCAACAGAGCAAGACTCCGTCTCAAAAANTAGGTCTTTGTGTACATTTGGGACTTATATATGTATGTGTCTTTTTCTGTTCTCTAGGTGCTATGTCCTATATCTCTACACTTATATGGATGCCATACTGTCTTATTGCTAGCTTTAAAATACCTCTTGATATCTAGTGATATGCATTCTCCAGCTCTGCTTGTTCTCATAAGGACTGAATTGAATTTTCTACTTCCTTCAATTTTCATAAAAATTCTTAAATTAGTTCGTTAAGCTCCAGGAAAAAATATAGAAATATTGATTGAAATTATGTTTTATTGGGTGCAGTGGCTCACACCTGTAATCCCAGCACTTTGGGAGGCCAAGGTCAGCGGATCACTTGAGGTCAGGAGTTTGAGACCAGCCCGGCCAACATAGTGAAACCCCGTCTCTACTAAAACAAAAAATTAGCTGGGCGTGGTGGCGGGTGCCTGTAGTTCCAGCTGCTTGGGAGGCTGAGGAAGGAGAATCGCTTGAACCCGGGAGGCTGAGGTTGCAGTGAGCCGGGATTGTGCCACCGCACTCCAGCCTGGCAACAGAGCAAGACTCCGTCTCAAAAAAAAAAAAAAAAAAAATTATATTTTATCTATAGATCTATTTAGGACGAATTTCTATCTTTACAACATAATATGTTTCATTTATTAGCATTACATCATATTTCTAAATATATTTATCTCAATTTATCTAAAGTAGATTTGTAGTTATTAGTGTAGAGAGCTAATATACCTCTTGTGAGATTTATTCTGTGGTATTTTTTGTGGTTTTATATAAAATGATTTTTTCTTTTCATTTTAAATTTTTTGCTACAATATAAAATAAATTGATTTTACACATTTAATTTAAAATTATAGACCTTATTAAAATAATTTATTCCTTCTAGCAATTTATTTAGAAATTATTCCATTGTTTGAATCTGTTAACTAGAATATCCAACCATTATATTTACAAGCCAAGGATTAATCCAATGTCATATTTCACAAAGGAGTCATTTAGTTTGTAATTATTTTTGGTATAGCTTTTTTATCACAATGGTAACATTATTTAAAACAATTTATTTGAACAATTCATACTTTCTTAAAAATAATCTTTTACTGTAATAGTCTATTCTTAAATATTCAGTTCTTTTAAACTAAGTCATTTTGATTGCTAATTTATTTTTATCATCCCCACTATTGTTTGAAACATATGTATTGCTTTTAAATATTTTTCTAAAATGTTCATTGCTCTTAAACATTGACAAAGACACTATATATTTTATGAGATCAACTTTTTTAGCTTCAACTTACAAATAAAAATATGTAATATCTTGCTGGGCCTGGCTTATATCACTTAACATCCTCTATGCTCATCCATGTTACAATGAAAAACAGGATTTTGTTACTTTTTGTTGCTGAATAATTTTCTATTGTGTATATATAACAAGCCTATTCATTCATCTATTGATAGATGCTTAGGTTGATTCCATTATGAATTGGTTATTGTGAATAGTGCTGCAATAAACGGGGGAGTGCAGATATCTCTTCAATACATTGATCTCCTTTTCTGGACCACGAGCAATGTGAGGAATGGGAGAAATAGCTAACTGCAAGATAAATAGCATGGTGAGAAAGAGAAGAGCAGGCCAGGCAGCACTACAAGAAGCACCTGGAAGAGTAGAAGACGTTGGAGGAGCAGAGGCTGAAGGAGAAGCAGAGGAAGGATGTCCTGGAGTAGAAGCGGAGGCAGAGACTCGAGGAGGAGAAAGAACGTCATGGAGCTGTTGTACAACATCCAACGTGAAGGAGCCAGAAGCCAAAACAAAAGCGTAACCTGTGGTCGTGGGAAAAACTCTCCACGGTAGCCCTATGATCCACAGTGCAGGTGGTTTTCTTGAATCTTCATTCTCCTCTTTCAATTTAGTAGGACTGGACCACCACTTCACAACTTTTGGTGGTACCAGAAAAGCTGTGATACAGACATCCCTGTGATAGCCGATTGCCTGACCTGTAGCTAGCACCTCAGGCCTAGGGCCAGTGCATCAATCGCTGAACCATCACCACCTCAGTCATCATGCATGCTTCATACCCGAATGCATAGAGGTAGATCTGGGATTGGCACAGTGTTTCTGAAGTGTGATAATATGACTCAGGTGACTTAAAGGTGTTGAAATAAAGTATTACATGTAGTAGAAAAAATAAAATAGGATTTATGGATTATAGAGTAGTTCTAGTTTTAGTTTCTTTAAGGAACTTCCGTTCTATTCTCCATAATGGATATACTGATTTATATTCCCACCAACAGTGTAAAGAGGCTGGTAGAGACAGGAGGAGATATGGATAAATAGATGCCAGTTACATGATACAAAATTACAGCTAGATATGAATAATAATTTCTTGTATTCTATAGCACTGTTGGGGGACTACAGCTAATGATAATTTACTCTATATTTTCAAATATCTTTAAGAGAGGATTTCGAATGTTCCCAACACAAAAAAGGATAAATATTTCAGATGATGGATATGATAATTACTTTGATTTGATTATTACACATAATATGTATTCAAATACAACTGCATACACCCTAAATATGTACAATTATTATGAGTCAATTAAAAAATTTTTTGGCTGGGTGCGGTGACTCATGCCTGTAATCCCAGAAATTTGGGAAGCTGGGGCAGGAGATCCAGACCATCCTGGCTAAAAACCCCATCTCTACTAAAAATACAAAAAAGTTAGCCAGGCGTGGTGGCAGGCGCCTGTGGTTCCAGCTACTTGGGATGCTGAGGCAGGAGAAAGGCATGAACCTGGGAGGTGGAGCTTGCAGTGAGCCGAGATCGCGCCACTGCACTCCAGCCTGGGCGACAGAGTAAGACTCTATCTCAAAAACAACAACAACAACAACAAAAATTAAAGTACTTGCAAGGTATATATATAATAAAGGACTTGTATCTAGTATATATAAAGCACCCTTACAACTCAAAATGAAAAGACAAATTGTCCAATTAAAAAATGGACAAATGATCTGAATTGACAGTTCTTCCAATGAAAAATACAAATGACCAATAAACAACGTGAAAAACTCATCAAATCATTAGCCATTGACAAATCAAAACTACAATGAAATGCCACTTTACATCTATGAGGTTGACAATAATAAAAAAGACAGATTACAGACAATAACAGGCTATCAAGGATGTGGAGGCGTTGAACACTCATACACAATAGGTAAGAATGGAGAATGGTGCAACTTCTGTGGACAACAGCTCAGCAGTTTCTCAAAAAGTGAAATGTAAAATGACCATGTGACCAAACAATAGAGTAGAATATAATTCAACTATAAAAATGAAATACTGGTATGAGCTACAACGTAAATGAACCTTGAAAACATTATGCTAAGTCAGCCAAGACAGACACAAAGGGTCACATATTGTATGACTCCATGTATATGAAATGTCTCGAATAAACAAATCCATAAAAACAGAAGGTAGATTCATGGCTTACCAGGGCTAGGGAGAAAGGGTAAATGGGGAGTGACTGCTTGAGAGACATGACTTTGTTTGGGGGGAGATGAAAATTTCCCAAACTAATAGTTAAGTAATGGTTGCACAAGACTGAATTTACTAAAAACTACTGAATTGTGTATTTTAAGTGAATGAAATGTATGGTGGGTAAATTTTATGTCAATAAAGCTCTTATATTAAAAAAGAAGGGCGCGGTGGCTCAAGCCTGTAATCCCAGCACTTTGGGAGGCCGAGACGGGCAGATCACGAGGTCAGGAGATCGAGACCATCCTGGCTAACAAGGTGAAACCCCGTCTCTACTAAAATACAGAAAACTAGCCGGGCGAGGTGGCGGGCGCCTGTAGTCCCAGCTACTCGGGAGGCTGAGGCAGGAGAATGGCGTAAACCTGGGAGGCGGAGCTTGCATTGAGCTGAGATCCGGCCACTGCACTCCAGCCTGGGCGACGGAGCAAAACTCCGTCTCAAAAAAAAAAAAAAAAAAAAAGAATGAAAAATACAAAGTAAGATAATTTGGATAAAATAGCTAATATGTAATTTGATATGAAGAAGAAATATAACATAAAAAAAGGCAGAACAAAATGATTAAGGCTACACCAATGT
The DNA here is from genome assembly GCF_001698545.2 of Rhinopithecus bieti. Taxonomy (NCBI): domain Eukaryota; kingdom Metazoa; phylum Chordata; class Mammalia; order Primates; family Cercopithecidae; genus Rhinopithecus; species Rhinopithecus bieti. Next base: position 255,778 of record NW_016815828.1, on the reverse strand, counting down.
TGTAACAATTTATTGTGTCTTTTATTAAAATACAGAAAAGCATATGATACAGTTTGACTCTGTCCCCACCCAAATCTCATCTTGAATTGTAATCCTCCTAATCCCCATAATGCCCACGTGTCAAGCGAGAGAGGAAGTGGAAGTAATTGAATCATGGGGGTGGTTTCCTCCATGTTGTTCTCGCGATAGTGAGTGAATTCTCATGAGATCTTATGGTTTTATAGTGTTTGGTAACTCCTCCTGCATTCATTTTCATTTTCCCTCCTGCCGCCTTTGGAAGAAGGTGTCTTATTTCCCCTTCACCTCTGTCATGATTGCAAGTTTCCTGAGGCCTACCCAGCCATGCTGAATTGTGAGTCAACTTAACCTCTTTCCTTTAGGAATTACCCAGCCTTGGGCAGTTCTTTATAGCCATGTGAGAATGGACTAATACAGTATACTTGCCAGCCAGAGTTAGTTTTAGGGAGATGGAGATTTTTCTTCTTAAACCATTTGAAGATGCTTGAGGTGGAAGGATAGACTATAATAGACCAGAGTGTGATGAGAATTACATGGAGGATAATATGGATGAGTCCAGGGACAGGAGAAAGCTATGCTTTTCATTATACTTCCTGTCCCCATAATTCAGAGTGGTAAGTGACTCAAAAGAGTGAAAAAACACCTGTGTTGAAGCTTTGGGGAACTTAGGAGTGTAGTTCTGCATTGAGAATCTTGAAATATATTTTGAGACTTAGAGAAAATAGGTGATATTCTTTAGGCCTTTGCAGATACATTGGAAATAACATGGCACAAACTCCATCCAATAGGAAATCTTAACACATTCAATGATTTTCGAGAGGCTGGAGCAACCTAGAAGACACTAAACAAAGCAAATCAGACAAAAGGGTACAATTACTACTAACTCATTCCATTTTGTTCTCATCCATGAAAATTCGAATTAAGATTCCATTCAAAGCTGTAACTCTGATTAAATCGTCCAATCTTTAACAGCTTGCCAGTGTTTCAAAAGAAGATCCAGATATATGCAGCATTATGTGAATTGACTGTAGTCATTAAATCTTACAATTTTCATATGGGTTAGCTAACAATGGAGTTATTGTTTAACCAAGCTCCATTGGAAACTTAAGCCTCTGTGGGCCTCGGTTGCATCTCACTGGATCATCTTAACATATCACCAGCTTAGAGGATCCAGGAAGCATTATTAAAGGAGATCTTACAAAATAATTTCACCCAAGCACTTTGGAAGGAAGAAATGGGTTTGGGATTAACAAACAAAGCATAAAATGTCCTCTGATTTTACCTAAAACAAAAGTAGATGAGTTGTACAAAACAGTCTGCCTATGGTATAAAAATACTTTGGCCAGAATTTTATTTCAGGCAGTACATGATGCTAGTTTAGAATGCATTCTTGATAATCTTTGAAACTTGAATGTGAACAAAATGTTCGTGTTAAAGTCAGAGAAAAGCGAGGCTAATGGAAATAAGAATGCAATTAAGGCTGGGCGCAGTGGCTCACGCCTGTAATCCCAGCACTTTGGGAGGCCGAGATTGGTGTATCACGAGGTCAGGAGATCGAGACCATCCTGGTTAACACAGTGAAACCCCATCTCTACTAAAAATACAAAAAATTAGCCGGGTGTGATGGCGGGTGCCTGTAGTCCCAGTTACTCAGGAGGCTGAGGCTGGAGAATAGTGTGAACCCCGGAGGTGGAGTTTGTAGTGAGCTGAGATCACCCTACTGCACTCCAGTCTGGGTGACAGGAAAAAAAGAATGCAATTAAACAGAAAGATGGTGAGGGTGTATGATGAATGGATACACTCTTTTTTTTTTTTCTTTTTTTTATTTTTTGGAGACGGATCTTGCTGTGTGGCCCCAGAGCTGGATGCAGTGGGGCCGGATCTCAGGGGCTCACTGCAACCTCCTGCCTTCCGGGTTCATGCCTTTCTCCGCCTCAGCCTCCCAAGTAGGCTGGGACCCACAGTGCGCCCGCCACCTCCCCCGGCTAATTTTTTGTATTTTTAGTAGAGACGGGGTTTCACCGGTTAGCCAGGATGGCTCGATTCCTGACCTTGTGATCCGCCCGTCTGCCTCCCAAAGTGCTGGGATTACAGCTTGAGCCACCGCGCCGGCTGATACACTCTATTTGTTTTCCTTTTACTCATAATATTCAATAATAACTTGCAAATATTCACAAAATTTTGAAGCCACAAGAAAATTTTGAACAAAGATTTTTTTTTTAGCAACAAACTATTTGCTGAGAAAATTTTCAGAAAAAAAGTTTTGTTTTAAATATCGCATTCAAAAATAGAGAAGACCCATTGAGAAGGAATTTAATTTTGAGAGAATTGGGGTTGTGGAAGTTACTGAAATCAAAGAGGTGATCGGATGGTCTTGATACTTTCTCAACATTATAAGTCGATTCTATCAAATCACAGAATTAGTGATTTCCCATACGACATGAGGGCATCTTGACTGCAAAGAAATAACACTTTGATTAAAATAGTAGAACCTAGAGGAAGTTGTGCTAAGTTAAATAATCCAGGAACACAGAGACAAATACTACATGATATCCCTTACATGTGGAATCTTAGAAAGTTAAACTCATAGCAGTAGTTAGTAAATTGGTGGTTACCAGACACTGGTGGGGAGGGTGGGTGGGAAAAGGGATGGCACTGAACAAAGGGTAAAATTTTTAGTTAAACAGGAGGAATATATTCTGGTGATCAATTGCATAACATAGTGACTTTAGTTAATGACAATGTATCATATATTCCAACAAAACTAAAAGAAAATTTTAAATGTTTTCAACACTGACAAATGATAAATTTTGAGGTGATAAGTATGTGATAAATTTTGAGATGATAAATAAATAATTAGCCTGATTTGGTTATTCCACAATATATAAATGTATCCAAACATTTATATATAACAAACTTATTGTACCCCATGAGTATAATTATTTGTCACATAAAAACAAAATACATATTATACATTATGTTGATACACACATATTTGCATATTTATTTTATGTCTCTAATTTGATGGAAATATAATTTAACAAATCACTTCCAGGGTGAAATGCTAAAGAACAAGGAAAATGATGTAATTGTTGATGGAAGTCAAACATAAATATTCTTCCTGGGCTGTGAAACTGTACGGTGAATGGAAAATTCTCACAGTAACTGCAGATCTATAAGGTGATATCTCGCAATGTGAATTTATTCTCAGCACAATTCAATGGGAAATTATGCAAGAGTAAACCTTTGTGATGGAAATATTTTCAATAAAACTACTTCTGTAAGAAACATTTAGGTTAAGAAAAAGCAAAATTACATCATTACCAAATTTATCAGTGAGTACATCATTAGAATTTATTTTAAAATATGTTTTCAGAGAACTCAGCTAAAGCAAAATGAGTGGAGTTTATGGATACCTGTAGCTATTGCTCTGAGGCTCATTCTAAGCCATTTTATGTCTAATGGTTGACTTTTAGGGAGGATATGGTTAAATTGTTCTGCTCATCTCTTTTTTTATTATTATTTTTATACTTTAAGTTCTACGGTACATGTGCATAACATGAAGGTTTGTTACACATGTATACTTGTGCCATGTTGGTGTGCTGCACCTATCAACTCGTCAGCACCCATCAACTCATCATTTACATCAGGTATAACTCCCAATGCAATCCCTCCCCGCTTCCTGCTCCCCATGATAGGCCCTGGTGTGTGATGTTCCCCTTCCCGAGTCCAAGTATCTCATTGTTCAGTTACCACCTATGAGTGAGAACATGCGGTGTTTGGTTTTCTGTTCTTGCGATAGTTTGCTGAGAATGATGGTTTCCAGCTGCATCCATGTCCTTACAAAGGACACAAACTTATCCTTTTTTATGGCTGCATAGTATTCCATGGTGTATATGTGCCACATTTTCTTAATCCAGTCTGTCACTGATGGACATTTGGGTTGATTCCAAGTCTTTGCTATTGTGAATAGTGCCACAATAAACATACGTGTTCATGTGTCTTTATAGCAGCATGATTTATAATCCTTTGGGTATATACCCAGTA
>NW_016815828.1:203014-249953 GCF_001698545.2 Rhinopithecus bieti | reverse complement strand
CTCATCTCTTTACGAGAAATAAATGGATCAAGCCCAGAGTACTTAATGTGAATTGAACAGTTTCACAGGGTTTGAGAAAGGACTTCTCATTTTAGACCAAATTATACTCCATGTGTATACCTTGGGTTTGTTTATTTCATACTGCATCCCTCTTTTTTTGTTAGGTGATGCTGCAATATCAACCAATTCACAAACACCAATGACTTAAAAAAAAAAAAAAAAAAAAAACACAGGTTCATTCCATCATTCACATTCTATGTTGTCTAAGATCAGACTTCACTGAAGATAAGCTGCATGCCTTCGTTATTCTGGAATTCTGGTTGAAGAAGCAGTCCTTACTAAACGAAACTGTCTCAAGACGCAGGGGAGAGAAAAAATTGTGGGACCAAATATTGACTTAGATTAATCTATTTCTGCTCAGACATGGCAAACGTCACTTTAGTTTGCATTTAATTTATCAAAAAGCCAATGACTCAAGGAATTATAATTCTATCAGGGAAGAGAGGAAATGGGAGATTGTCAAATCTACCAATGAATTTTTTAAAATTGTTATCATCTGTGTTTAATGTCCTAGAGCTAACCACATACATATTACATGAGAGACTAAAGTACCTATATTCATTAAAATGATCAGAGAAATTATATTTTCAAGTACTATTTGTACATATGTATATATTTTAACAGCCAGATGATATTTCGTTTTAAATATGCACATATTTTCTAGAAATGTAAGCAATTTTGCAGTGAGCATCCGTATTTGAATCCGCGGCACATCTAATATGTCAGTACATACCCAGTTGTGGTATTACTGACTCATAGGGCACTCATTTAAAATTTTGATACATATTACCAAAATGTAGTTCAAATATGTCATACCAATTTAAAAACTCACCAACAATAGATGAGAATCATAATTGTCCCAGACTGCTGTCAATGTTGAGTGTTGAAAAATATATCTTATTCTAGTTTTAGTTTGCGTGTATTTTGCTATTTGTGAGATTGAGTTCCTTTTACACAGTTAACTGTAATGTGTTTCTTTACAGAATTTTTAGTGGATTGAGGCACTTAAGTATATTGTAAGCATCATAAATTCTTAAAGAGTTGAACTACAGATTCAATATAAACCAAGTGGCCTATTTATCTTAGGATATTGAAAACATCTTTGCCCTTCTATATGTATTATTTATTGAATTAACCAAAGTAACCAAAAATATTTAATGACTTCTTTCCATAAATGCACTGGTTCACACAAAGAACATATAGATTAAATGTGGGTACAGGGCATGAAGAAGTCTTTAAAAGACTAACGACATCGTGTTCAACTTATTAGCCCAATATTTGTAGAAAATAAGTGTTTCTAATCAATGCATTAAAGGTGTTTTGTGTAATCAGTTGTCTAGGAATGTTTCTTAAGGAGGAGGTTATAGAATCTTCCTTTGTAAGATGGTAGGATTTAGATATATGAAGCAGTCAACTTTTATGTATGGTACTACGTATTATGGATTTAGATATATGAAGCAGTCAACTTTTATGTATGGTACTATATATTATGATATGAATAAAACATGTATTTATGCCATAGGAATTACTTAATAATGCTCAAATATTTCAAATAATTGTTTCTTACCCAAACCATTTATTGATATGTACAATTTACATTTGTTAAAAAACTTAAAATTTACTAAGTGACATGCCAGTAGACATCACTAGGATAACTAAACATACAGGCAGAATACAAAAAAGAACCATCTAAATGACAAAACAGATATAACTACAGGCTAATCTACCTAGGAGGGAGAATAGAAATTATTTGAGTGAGGCTTGAACATGGAATTTCTACAAGTGAAAATTGTTGAAGAAAATTTCAAAATATAGAAAATGCCATGAAAACACAGGTAGAAATAAAAACAGTTTTTAGAAAACATTTAATGCACTAAGAGGTTAAAATCAAAGACTTTAAGATACTTTCTTTTGTTATTAATGGACACAATAATAGTACTTATCTGTGGGGGACAGTGTGATGTTCTGATATATGTTTACATTGTGTAATGATCAAATTAGGGTAATTATTATGTCCCTTACCTCAAACATTTATCATTTCTTGGTGGTGAGAGTATTCAAATTCGTCCCTTCTGGCTATTTTAAAATATATAACACATTGTTAACAAGTCAACCTACATGCAATAGGTTACTAGAACAGATTTCTCCATTTAATTGTAACTTTGAACCTATATAAATAGTCACTCTCCACCTACCACACCCATCCTTCCTTGACTCTGGTAACTATTTTTATCCTAGAACCTCCATGAGATCAACTTTATAGCTCTCAGATATAAGTGAGATCATGTAGTATTTGTCTTTCTGTGCCTGGCTTATTTCAATTAACATACTTTCTAGGCTCATGTCTGTTGTCACACATGACAGAATTTTATTCTTTTTCGTGGCTGAATAGTATTTTATTACATACATATACCGTATTGTCTTTTTTTATCCATTTAACCATTGAGGAACACAAGCTGATTTCATACCTTGGGTATTGTGAACAGTACTGCAATAAACATGGGAGTGCAATATTCTTTTACACACAGATTTTCTTTTTTCTTTTTCTTTTGAATATATACTCTGTAGTGGGATTGCTGGACCATGTGATAGTACTATTTTTAATTTTTTTAGGGATTTCCATACTATTGCTCACAATGGCCATACTAATTTACAACCCTACAACAGGAAATAAGGTTTCCTGTTTCTCTACATCCTAACTAGTATTTGTTATATTTTGTCTTTTTGATAATATGTATTGTGAATGAAGGAGGTGACATCTCATTGTGGTTTTGATTTGCATTTTCTTGATAATTAGTGATTCTGATCATTTTTTCATATATGTCTTCTTTTGAGAAATGTTTATTCAGGTCTTTTGCTCACTTAAAAAAAAACAGTCTTGAAAGATAATCTGGTTAATGTTAAGTCTTGGGAGCTGAAGTTTACATATGACTTGGTGACAAAACAATGCCACCATGTATTAGATCATATGATAAGATATGAACATTATGATACAATTTTATACATTCAAGGAGTAGCATGGTCAAAGAACATGCAATTGATTGGACATGAAGTGCAGGTAAGAAACAATGCCAAGGTCATAAAAAGGAAGTAATTAGGGAACTGGACAGGAACCATGATTTGGAATGAGACTGGAAGGAAAGAAGGAATTGTGAGTTATTGTGTGGTTACAATCCAGAAAATAGCAATGGACTTGGAATGCATTTAGTTCAAAAGGGCTAAATAAAATGTTAATATGAAGCTTTTGAAATTAAGTGCCCGAGAAGATATTGTCAACTTTAACAGAATAATAATTCAGAAGGGATTGTTGATTTGGAGTTGCACAGATTAATTATTATATGATATTTGTTATTTTTTTACATTTTGACTCAGCAAAATTGTCTAAGAAGGTTTTCTCTTAGAAATTCTTGTCACAGTCCCTGAGACATCAGGATTACAGAGAAACCTTTCTACTCCTCAAGTTGATTATCAGAATTGAAAGCAAATTTGAACAGTGGAAGAAAGCAATCCTAGAATTGAAGGTGCTCCCTAAAATCTATCTCAGAAAGACATCTTCAGTGACATTTGTTATGTCCATGCTATTCTAAAAAGAAATCAGGTACATTGAACATTTACAGTGCATTACTAGTTATGTAAAGAAAAATCAGCAAACAATTGCAAATATGTTTTGACTGATACAGTGACAGCATGCAATATATTCAAGTTAGTGTGAAATACACAAAGGCACTTTCTTTTTATATACACAAGTGTGGATAATAACAGGGACCTCATCCATCACATCATATTATTGTTGTTTTATGGTATCTTTAATGTACTATTAATGCAATATGGGAAGTTTAGTCTCCATTCATCAAGTTCTATTAGTATTGTTCCTTGTTATTATTGTATTAAGTTAACATGATACAGTTCTTAATATAACATCATCAAAGTCCATACTGAATGGTAGCATTAATATTAAGAAATTTTCAAGTGCATTTCCACACTGCTTGTGAATCTTTTATGTGCCAAGATGTAATAAGAAACTCAGAAATATCTGTTGAGACTGCAGGAATATCCATGAGGGAACATTATGAATGTATTGTTTTTTGTGTCTGCATACATTCCCATGGAGGCATGTCCCACATGAACCAGTTAATGTACTTGAAGGATGAACAACTTTTCCTACCCCAGTTCTCATATTGGAAGAAATAACTTTATATTATAAAAAATGTAGGTTGTACATTTATCCTTTTAAAGCCTATTTGGTTTTGGTGCCTATTTACCATGTAGGGAATTATAATCCAGTTCAAAAGGTAAGAAATGCAAACATAAAGTAGTTAACTAGATACTCAGTTATCAAAATGTTAGTGCTAATTATTGGAAAGACAAACAAACCCAGACGTAGCTGGAGCTATAAAAAATAATTTTAATACAAAGGAGCCTATAATTTTATAGACATCTGAATAACTCCCAATATAATGCAGCATGATACTCATACTTTAGAAATCTAAAGAATTTTTTTTTGCAGATGAAAAATGATAAGTTACATGAAAGAACAATGTGGGTAGGATGACGCAGGAAGAAGAGTTAAGACTAACTGGGGTCCTTTAGTTTATAGTAAAGAGACTAGCTTGTTACTAAATAGAAATTATAGGGAAATAAGAAATACTGAACTAGATTGTAGTTTTTGAAACTAATCCTATGGAAATCTGTGAAGCTATCTGAAGATTATTAGTATAATATAAAGTATATAAATAATTATCTTAGGTTGACAAATATGTCTGTGTTCTTGTAAGTAGGAAAAATATATAAGAAATTAGGAACAGAAGAAAAAGAACAATTGATAAGACTCTAGACGAAAGGAAGTAACAGGGTGGGGAGAGAAATAAAAGTTATTTTGGAAAAATGATTCATATATTTAAGAGCTAGAAGACCTTTCCAAAATTATGTATGTTGAACTTCTCTGTTTATTTACAAGGTAATGTTGTATTGAACATTACCAGAATTTGGGGCTATTTGTGTATTGCTAATAAAAAATACAAAACACTTATTAAATATATATGTAGATAGATAGATAGATAGATAGATAGATAGATAGATAGATAGATAGATAGATGATAGATGGATATATCACAAACTGAAAAGAAATGATGGTTAAAGAAAAGAGCATAAATTCTCCTCTGGAATATTGATGGAGTCATGCTGATAAGATGAAAACAAATTTGTGAGGTAAATTATGGTTGTTAACATTGATTTTTGAATCCAGTGACAACTGTAGTCATAAGTTAGCATCAACTCAATTGCAAGCGAGCATTAAAAATATAAGAGCAGAAGGTCAAGGACGCTTGCCTCCCATTTATGGTTTCACAATAACATAATTTCTGATGTGAAATGGAAATCAAACAAAAAGACAAGGCTCTGTAAATTACACATTCAACATGTAGAGTCAATGCAGAGATACTTCTAAACCAGGTACAAAATATGTGAGGCTCAGTTCCAGTTATAAAACTTGAAAGCTCCTGTAGCAGAGAAAAATCATCATATTTTATTTTCATCATTTTCAATATTGACCTGAACAGAAAAGAAAGAAAAAAAAATCCCTGTTATAGCCCCCATTTCTTTTAGGGGAAAAGATTTTTTTTTTTCACATTTTGACATTTATTTAGATCAAGACTTTGTGTGTGTGTGTGTGTGTGTGTGTGTGTGTATACACATATACACACACACATATACGTATTGCTTACATAGTTCACTGGGTACGACGCCTTTTCTAATGTCAGGATATATGCTATATCTAATCAGTTCTGCCTTCTGAAAAACATGTTCAGTCAAGTAGTAGGAGAATTCCATCTGGTTGAATGCATTTGGGGGGTAGATGGTTTTCTGCACAGCTGATTCAGACAGAGCCCTCACAAGATGACTGAAGTAGTTACAAGAGAAATTTATCTATATATCTCTTGTCATTTAAAACTGGAAACATTACCCTGGAAGCAAAGGACTAAGAATCAACCTATTTTTCTAACATCTCCAGTATGTACATGCATATATATATATATGCCCAATATGTGTGCATATATGTATGTATATGTGTAAATATCAAAGATCTTAAAATAGAGATTTCCCAGAGAGTGTGTAAATTTGAACTTTTGAACTGTTGAGGGAACAATCCACTACATCTTTATTGTTCCTATGCAAGAGTCATCTTGAAGGTGTACCTACATCCTAGCTTTGAGTTTTGCCTTAAAATCTCAAATTAAATTTTTATATTCTCTTTACTTCTGAAAATTAGGGGCATGTGAAGATGTATTAACCATGCAGCTTCTTGTATAAAACATTTTTCTGAATGTAACTTGATATTGACCATGAGTTCATCGTGTGTGTGTGCATGAGTGTGTGTGCATGCATGTGTGGGTGTTTACTTTTAGGATACAGTTTATTCTACCAGAAATATTGTGCACACCTTTTCTATTTGACATTGGCCTCTTTTTTACTATCTTTTAACCAATTTTCATGATCCCTTCTCTGTTGAATTCCTTTTTCTACTCAATTGTGTACGTTGAACCAATGCTGCAAAATGTTGAACAGTTGCTTTTTTGGTTCCTAATTTCCAAACACATACATGCATGCAATGAAACACTTATGTTCCAAACGTAAGTTCATTTTAGTGAACATTCACCAAGTATTTATTACAGTAATTTTTTTTCTAAAACACATATTGTATGTTTATCTTTTATTTCTCTCTTTTGTCTATGTCTATAATTATACTCAGGGAAGTTCATTGGTTATTTTATCCTTTATGCTCTCATGAAAATGACCAAGTCCTATATTTCTGTCAAATTATCTCATTTCGTTAAAACTAAGATGTAACTCAACTTGATAGGGATAGTGCATTCCCATATGTATTTTGTTGTGGCAAAGGGAACAATCAGCAAAATGAAAGGTAGCTATATTTGTGGATTGGAAGAGAATATTTGCAAACCATATATCAGATAATGTGTTAATGGGTTAATAACTACAGTGTACAAGAAAATCAACCAACTTGATACCAAACACACACACACACACACACACATACACATGCACACTTGAAAAACTGGGCAAAGGACCTAAATAGACATTTTTTCAAAGAAGACATAAAAATGATCAACAGATATATTAATATGAAAAGATTCTCAATATCACTGATCGTTAGGAAAATGCAAATAAAAACCACAATGACATATCACTTCACAGCTATTGTGATGCTATTATCAGAAAGACAAGAGGTAACAAGTGTTAGTAAGGAAGTGGAAAATGAGAATGAAAATTGTTACTGCCATTACATAAATCAATATGGAGATTCCTCAGAAAATTGAAATTTAACTACCACCGTCCCAGGAATCCATCTTCTGGATATGTGCCCAAAGGAAATGAAGTTAGCAGCATGCAGAGCTATCTGCATCCCGTGTGCATTTCCCATGTGTTATTCCAAATAGCCAAGATATGGAATCAATGTAAATGGTCATCAGTGAATAAATGGATAAAGAAAATGTGGCATTTGTCTATACAATGGAATATTTTTCTGCCTTAAAAATGAAGGAGATCTGTCACTTATGACAACACAGATGAACCTAGAGGACATTATGCTGAGTGAAATAAGCCAAACGCAGAGAAATAAAAGTGATCTGACTTATATCTGTAATTAAAAACAAATCGTAAACAAAAAACTCAAATACATAGAAACAGAATTGAACAGGAGTCACAAGGGGTAGAAAGTTGGAGGAAATTGGGAGATGTTCATTCATTAAATGGTACAAATAGTACTGTTACATAGAATGGAGAAGTCTAGAGACCTAATGTGCAGCATAGGGACTATGCTTAATATCATACCCCGAAAATTTGCCAACAGAGTAGAGTTTAGGTACTTTTACCACGCACAAAAAATGTTAACAATGTGAGATGATGGTTATGTTTGTTTCACTGTAGTAATTATTGCACTAGGTATATGTATAACAAAACTTTATGCTATACATTTTAAATATATGTTCAAAAATTTAAAACTTGGAGTGATTTTATATATATTTTATATGCTTTAAAGGTATTTCAAAAGTTAATGTAACTGCAATATCAAGATAGTGAAGCTGCTGTAAAAAACAGTTTGGCAATTCCTCAACGAGTTCAACATAGAATTGTTATATGGCACAACAATTCCTTTTTATGTATGTACCCAAAAATTGTAAGCAGGGACTCAAATAGATATATGTATCCTAATGTTCACATTCACATTATTCATAATAATCGAAAGATGGAAAGAACCTACGTGATCATCAGCAGATGAATGAATGAACAAAATGTAGTAATATACCTACAATGTACTCTTATACTCTTATTAGTCCCTAAAAAGCAATGAAGTTCTTAAACATTGAAAAACCGTAGATGAACATTGAAACCATTATACTAAGTGAAATAAACCAGACTCAAAAGGACAAATGTTGTTTGATTCCTTTTATGGGCAAATTCATTGAGACAGGAAGCAGACTAGAGAGCTACAAATAAAGAGAATGGAGAGAGATTCCGAAAGGGTACCACGTTTCCGACTGGGGTAATGAAAAGTTTTAGAAACAGTAATTGGATAGTGATAATGGTTTACAACATTGTGAATATAATCAATGCCATTGAATTACACAATTGTTAAAATTGGAAATTGTATTCTATATATATCTTACCACAATCATACATGCTATGTAAATAATAAAAAATTTAATAGAATCTTTGAAATCAAATTTTCAATTTTTTATTAAACATTTCAGCTAACTATTGTCAGTCAGGAAAATTAATTTTAAAAAGACTAATTTACATTGTTGCTACTACTATTTCTCTTTAATTAAGAATGGTCACAGAAGATCATCTTGTAGTCACTACAGATAGCTGTAAGTGTGCTATCTCCAACCCCACTCCTCCAGCAGACTCCACTTGTGACCACCTCACTTGTATGAGGTTCAACAAGTGACTTTGAATCTATAAAACACACTTCACTAAGTGGAGTGGTCATAATCACTATGTCTGAAAAAAATTAGAATATCATTAAACAATGGTAGTCATAGTTAGAAAGGAAAACTACCACTTCTTAGTAGTTAACAGGAAAAAAATTACAATCACCCCAAAGTGGATATCCCCTGAATAAGAAGGAAAATGATAGCCAGGTGCCTGCAGTCCCAGCTACTTGGGAGAATAACTCAGGCATTGGAGGCTGCAGATGGTTACCAGACTTCAGTCTGGGCCATATAGTGAGACTTTGTATTATAAAATATAAACACATAAGAAATCAGAAGGCAGGGAAATGGTGCCTAAAGTCATTTATTCTGTTCTTTTTTTTTTTTTTTTTTTTTTTTTTTTTTTTTCTTTTTTTGAGTTTTGCTCTTGTTGTCCAGGCTGGAGTGCAATGGCATGATCTCGGCTCACTGCAACCCCTGCCTCCCGGGTTCAAGCGATTCTCCTGCCCCAGCCTCCCGAGTAGCTGGGTTTACAGGCATGTGCCACCATGCCTGGATAATGTTGTATTTTAGTAGAGTCGGGGTTTCTCCATGTTGTTCATGCAGATCTCAAACTTCCAAACTCAGGTGATCCACCCGCCTCAGCCTCCCAAAGTGCTGGGATTACAGGTGTCACCCAATGCACCCGGCCACTTATTCTATTTGTATTAAGGTGATCTTATGCAGAGATATCATTTGTTGGAGAACTGCAAGTATTGACCATGAAGAACTGCAAATTTGGAGCCCCTNTTTTTTTTTTTTTTTTTTTTTTTTTTTTTTTTTTTTTCTTTTTTTGAGTTTTGCTCTTGTTGTCCAGGCTGGAGTGCAATGGCATGATCTCGGCTCACTGCAACCCCTGCCTCCCGGGTTCAAGCGATTCTCCTGCCCCAGCCTCCCGAGTAGCTGGGTTTACAGGCATGTGCCACCATGCCTGGATAATGTTGTATTTTAGTAGAGTCGGGGTTTCTCCATGTTGTTCATGCAGATCTCAAACTTCCAAACTCAGGTGATCCACCCGCCTCAGCCTCCCAAAGTGCTGGGATTACAGGTGTCACCCAATGCACCCGGCCACTTATTCTATTTGTATTAAGGTGATCTTATGCAGAGATATCATTTGTTGGAGAACTGCAAGTATTGACCATGAAGAACTGCAAATTTGGAGCCCCTTTTGCTGAAATAGGATCATATTCCCTTGAGCAGCCAGCGCCGTCTGTGAATAAACCCGGGTCCGCATCACTTTGAATGGATTATTATCCACTGTGCGGAGAAGAAACAACAGTGGGGGACTGATCAAATCTTTGTTTTCTCTCTAATTGGAAGGTAGAAGCTGTGTTGGCTCTCACTCCTTTGAAATATATAATGGCCTAGATTTCCCGGAAACTTGTGTGAAACAATGGAAATCGAGAGGATTATAAGACCTGTGACAAGTAAGGCTTGAGTATGTGAACAATTATTTATGGAAAAACAGTGAATGAGGCCCATTTGTGTCAATATCCTACAGCTGTTCATAGCATGTGCTGAAGTGTGACACTTTAGGAACATTATAAGAAATATCCAATTCTCATTTTTCCTTGGAGCAGGCAGTCGTAGAGGAAGGGCTGTATTGAAAGACATTACACATACAAGCTTCTTTATTCAGATCAATAACTCTAGCTGGTGATTGACACTGCATTGTTCATCTCTTGGTGTTATTTGGATTTCATAATTTTTTTTCAAGTAACTCTAAACCCAGTTAGATACAATATGTGTCATAATCTGTGTCTTATGTGCTTGGATATATTTTGAACCTATTAACTTTTGACTTCTCTGAGTATCATGAAGAGTGCAATATTAATCATTATATCTCTGGTACATGAAAAGCAGAAGCTTTAGATTTGTTTAATTTTCTTGATAAAATATGTGGCTACTCTTGATTTTTTATTTCTGCTTCAATTTTAGCAGAACTTTGGCAGGGTTGAACTCTCTCATTTCATGACAGAGTTGGCTATGCCCATGTGTCAGAATGACAGTCTTTGCGCTTCTTATGAGAAGGTAGAACCTTCTACCTAATATCAGCATTATTCTGGTAGTATGTGTTCATGTTAAAATGGAGAGAGATGCGATGATTTTGTGTGTGTGTGCATTTGTGTCTATGTTTGTATATATATGTCAATATGTATACATAAATGTAGACAGATTAAAATATAAAAGATAGCTGAAGAAAATGTATACAATATTTTGCCTTTTGCCTTAAATAGTTGTAATTAATTAAATAATTATTAAGTCTCTGGTAATGGTAGTGTCTACATAGTGTCAAATGATACAGAGTATATTTCCTCTCACATTAACAAATGTGCAAATTATTAGATTTCTTTCATGATACAATTCTGTTGAAAACTATCTCTTAACAATACATCTCCTTCTATCACATAGTAAGACCATTTCAACTTTTTACCTCTAATGTTTTACCTTGCTTAATAGTTGTTTTTTATGAAGTAGCAACATTTTTAACCCAGGATGGGTGGCGAATGTTAAGCAACATTTTTAACCCAGGATGGGTGGTAAATTTTTGCAACAGCAAGTAGATAAACCATACCCAGCTTACGATGGAATTGTAAAATGAGACATAATGCTTTCAGGGTAAGTGTTTATGTGATGCAACTCAAAAAGAAGCAGATTTGAATTTTCCTCGTAGCAAAGTTATGAATAATAAACTTAAATAATTCTTTACATTCATGCTAACACTTTGAATATCTAATTGGTCAAGTCAAAAAGTTACCGTATTTTCAAATTATTAGTTTTCTCACTTCTGTTTAATTGATGTTCTATATATTCGTGCTCTGTACCAAAACCTCCTGAATTTTTTGTAGAAATTGCGGCTATTCTACATTCTTTTTCTGTTGCAGAAGGGTAGAAATAAGGCAGATTAAATGTGTTCATTAATTTGTTTAACAGTTAGTAAAATAGTAAAAACCAGTAGTGCTTACATGGAGCTTATATGCCTACTGCGGTGAGAGAAACCATAAACAAAGTAAAGAATTATAAAATATATCAAATGGTGATAAGGCATACAAAGAAAACAACATAGGTTAAATATAAGATGTGATACAAAAGGAAAGAAGGAAAAATCTATATTTTGTATAACAAAGTCATAAAAAATTCAAAATAGATGTGAAGTGGAAAAGTAAATTATGAACACATTTGCTTTGCTTGATTTTTTTGATGTGATAATTATTTTCTACAGTTTCTTTATCTAAGAGGAAAAAGTTTGAATTCAGTTACAAGAAAAAAATGTAGAAAAAACTGGCTCCCAGTTATGAGAATAGCTGATTTTAGTACGAACACTATCACTCTAAGCAGCTGACGTAATAGGATGGTGAGATGGCCTATTGAAGACTGAGTGGCAGCACCAGATGTTGATAGAAACTTGCCCAGAGCTGTCTGCTAAGGTGGAGAATAAGTTTTCACCTTGTGACCCATATATAGTGCCGTCTTTTCTAGAAGAACCCTTGGATCTGCAAATCAAACAGTGGAAGACACGGCATAACTCTTTTCATTATCGTAAATCCTCACATCTCATTTGCAAAATTTTTCTTTTATCTTTGAGATTTGTGGGTGTAGATGTCATAGTAATCAAGGATAAATGCTTCTGTCAGGGGATCCAAAATAGTTGAATGGCACCTGAAGCCGGGACTGATAAACTGACCACTTTGGTCTCCACATACTGTGCTGGCAAAAGTAAACGTGTGAGGGATGACCATACAAACTGGGATGACTGATTGTGATTATCTGGAAAAATAATGTTGGTGTTCTGAGCATATCTGTAAGCCAAGGTATTCCCTCGATTCCTGTGAGCATTGGTAAATATTACTAAAAGATAATAGCAAACCAATTTAGGTAGAACCACGGATGACTTCTTCCATTCTGGAGCAGGAGTTTGGAGTCAATGTGCCAGAAAATAAAGTGTTGTCAGCTGAGGAGCTTGCTCAACCCAAAGGAAACATTGATTGGGTAGGGAAAAAAATTATACAGACCAGCTGTTGTCATAAGAACAGTTACAAAGAAGAGAACTGCAGGACTACAGAAAAACATGTATATATTCAATTTCTCTCTTTAAACTCACACATATATACATCTACGTCTACAAATATTTATGTATTGAGCGATTGATGATAGTATATTTAATAAATTTGTAATGTTTGTATTTTAATCAGCATTTCTAACAACCTTCCTCTACTCTTCTATAAAGCACTGCTAGTGATTAAACGTATAGCTCTGTCTTTAAGTTGCTGGATATTTGAAAGACATCTTGTAAATGAGATAGAAGAAAATAAAGAGCACTCACTGAGATGTACAGTGACTCATGAGAGTGCAAACTTTGCTTTTTGAGATGGAGTCTTGTTCTATCACTCAGGCCGGTGTGCAGTGGCGCTATCTGGGTTCACTGCAACCTCCGCCTCCTGGGTCCAAGCAATTCTTGTGCCTCAACATCCCGAGTAGCTGGCACTACAGGTGCGTGCCACCACACCCTGTTAATTTTTGTATTCTTAGTAGTGATGGGGTTTCTCCATGTTGGCCAGGCTCGTTTTGAACTCCTGACGTCAGGTGATCTGCCTGCCTTGGCCTCCCAAAGTGCTGGGATTACAGGTGTGAGCCACTGCTCTCAGCCAGCCTTTGCTTTTTGAAGAAGACTTACACCATATTTGGCAGAAACAACATGCAGTTTTTAATGGTTTAGTAGCTGAAATGTTGTTAAAAGTTCATGTATGGATGCTGAATTGACAAAGGAATGAATCGTGCTGGGCTTTTTAAGGTTATCCAAGCATTTCTGACACCCCTACTTAGAGTCTCCTTGGATGGCTGAGGAGAATCTAGGAAGAATCTTTCTCAGTATCTGATTTCCAGAGTAGGTCCAGATAGGATTCTGCCAATGAGAGGGCTTCACATGAGATTTAGAAAACAGAAGAAACAGAGAAGGTATTATTATCTGAACTCATTTGCAAGCACCAGCACGCTTGCACAGAGCAAGTCACTCGCACCAGTTTGATGTTGCAAGGTGTTAAGGGTGGTTCCCTCTAACCACCACCACCGCATCCCCAGCACTAACATTCAAGAATTTCACAAAAACATCTTAGTAAGCGTCTAAAATAGCGAACTCCTATTTATAATATTGTCCTTTGTTTTCATTCAAAGTCATTCTAATAGTGTGTAGTAAGTCTCCAATGATCTGCCTTGAAACAGTGTCCACCTGGAATACTTATAGTGGTTTTCATTTTCCTTACCAAATCTCAACTGAAGCATCTGCAAGAGCACTCCAGGCAGAGGGAAATGCTACCCACACCACCCCGCAGAGGGAGAATGCATCAGTTAGGTCCTGTCTCATTTTCCTTTCACTTGGCCTTAAATGAACTTCAACTATCACAGCTTCTTTGAAGGTATTCGGTAACATATTCCCTCAGGCAGAGTACTTAAAGGATGTTTGCTGGATTCTAACAGTGGAAACTGTAGAATCATTCTATACTTCATATAAAATAGTTCTGTTTTAGCCAAGCCAGTTGCCTGCAATATCAGAACCATTTTCTATGACATAAATAAGCTACTTCTCGTGTCTCAATGTGATGACCAAGACTTCTGATTCGAGTTAATACGTGACTTCTTTTAGACTTAAATGAGACAACTGGACTGAAATGTTGTAGTTTTGTCAATTGACACCATGAGCATATTTGTCAGTATTCCGAGTAGATAAACTGTGCTTATTGGATTGTTACAGCACACTCATGACTACTCTGATTGCATTAAAAAAGGCGCTTATTGTCATGATGGCCAATGGTATTATTTGTCAGTATCTGCATTCCAACCCAAATAATTGTTGTGTTAAAGGAAATTTCTTGATTTTAAATGGAAGATACCCAGAAACACTCCTTATTCATATTATTGTAAATAATTTCAATAACTTTGTTACTGGTGTTGTCAATTGTGGATGAGTAGATATCGAAGGCATCCACATAGCAAATTACTTAATTAATATGCAGAATGTTACTTCAGAACTCTCTATAGGCTTTAGAAAAATGAAGACATCAGCAGAATCCAAATGGCAGTTAATAGGTTTACCTCAGTGTCAGGGGTTCAGAATTCATAAGATTATGTGTCCTTGTCTATAATTAGTGTAGATCTTATTTACTGCTCATTCGTTACGATGTGGGAGCCATCTAAAATGTGCTACCTTATTGAATGCAATGTTTGTTTGATAATGATTGTGTGTAAAAATTTCTGCTTTTAGACTCACCAGGGATCCAGTACAAAGTAGTTAAACTTTTACTGCACTTAAGCATTAAAGGCTTTATCTGATAAAGAAATAAAAGATAATTCCTAATAATCAACATTCTCTCTACAAATTAATTCATCTGACATAGCTCACTCTTGTACGTACATTATATTGAATTTGAAGCCATTGAGTACCAGAAAGATTGTAATTTATATTTCAGAGCTGGTTTGCTCAGAATAGAGCTCCCAAGAGGATGATACTCAGGAGGGAAGATATGTTTCTAGTCCCAGTTACAAGAAATCAATGTAAAACATGTCCATGCTGTTGGAAATTTTGACCTACAATTGTAGTCCAGTTTTCAAATATGTGCTTTTACTAGAATGATTATATCACTTCTTTATTAGTTGACAATAAATATTGTTTATGAGACACTTCTAGTGTCTAATGACACAATATTCTCATCAGTCTACAATTGCCCAACCCTATGTTCTACTACTACTTGCAGGCAGTCTAGACTCCAAACAATGAATTACTACATAAAAGTTTGGATGTCCCATATCCTTAGTTATTCTCATTTCACTCCCAATACTGACAATAGCTTTTTCTGGATAATTTCTTTCTATTGAACTTCACTCATCTCTTAGATTATTCAAATTTTATATTCTCTACTCAAATAATTCTTTGCATTTCTCTGTCATCTTAACTGGTTAAGCACTCACAATACCCTTAACATATCTTGCTGTGTGTTATTTGTACAAAAATTGATACCACTCCCAGTAGATTATAAATTCCATCTAAGTATGAAAGGTTGTGTTTTATATATATGTGCTTTATAGTGCACTAGTGTAAATTATTATTTTTTATTTTTTTATTTTTTAAATTGAGAGCTACACTTAATATCATTTATTGTGGACAACATGTTTTGAAGTATATATATGTCATGGTTGACTAAATCAACTAATTAACATATGGATTACCTCACAGAGGTATTTTTGTGGTGAGAACACTTAACATCCACTCTCTTTGCAATTTTCAAAAATATATTGTTACCTACTATAATCGCCATGTTGTACAATAGACCCCTAATAGAGAGGCCAGAAATAAATCCATCATTTACAGCCAACTTGTTTTTGTTAAAAGAGCTAAGAACACACAATAGAGAAAGGACTGACTCTTCGATCAATGGTGGAGGAAAATTTGGATATCCACATGCAGAAGAATGAGACAAAACTCTACCACACCGTGTTACAAAAATCAACTCAAAATGTATTAAAGATCCAAATATACATTATTCTTGTATTAGGTACATTCTAGCAACATAAATTGCAGGATCTAGAGCAAGATAAAAATTCAGGACCAAAGCTAAGGCCGGAAGTCAACGTCCTCTACTCACTGTCCTAGCCCAGAGCAGACACAGGAAATTACGGAATTGCAATCTCCACACCAAAAACTCTCAGGACCTGTATCAGGTTTGGATGAGGCCCCTATAAAGTAGCCCCTGTGAATGTGCTGTGTCATGGTCAACCTGGAATGAGGACAGGCACTGCCTTTTCCTGCCTCTGCCAGAACATGCGTGGGACCCAAGACTGTTTTGCATCCAAGCCCCCACTAGGGGTAGAGGTTAATGATAGAACATGAGTTCCCTGCTCCCAGGTGACCTAATTACCTCCCTGGGCAAAGGCAGGTGGAGGTGGTGATAGGGCTGGAACAGGTAATAGAAGGGCAGGTGGGACTTGGGAGTAGAGGCCATGAAACAGGCAGCCAAAATCCACCTGTGAGACTCCAGGAGGAAATATTATGGTTCTGAGGGACTAGGATTCAAGCTCCAGAAAATGCACATTGTTCCATCAAATCTCACCTACAAAACTCAAGACAGTGACTTAGAGCCTTAAACTCAAAGCAAAAGCCTTTTCTGAGTGCCAGGCCCTGGGTGACCACACAGGCGACTGCTCTGAAACTGACCCTAGAGTTGATATGAAGTAAATAGTGGTCGCTTAGGGAAGGCATTTGTGGGACTTCACCTTATCTGAATCCTTAACGAAGTATATAATGCAATTACTGAAATGCAAAATATTTGCACTTGATGAGATGAACGCATATTTTTATAATATTTTTAAACTTGACTGTTGCATAAGGAAGTATCATTTACAATTACTTCAGATATATTGAGGCCAGCAGATTGTGAATAGAAGATTAACTGAAAAAATTACCAAGAATAGTGTCATAACTTTACTAGCACATCATCTCATAATTCTGATAGAAAATGATGAAAATAAAATCTGGGTTGGCAAACTTAGAAATAACAATTTAACTTCTGTTTACAGCCTTAGAAAGTGATAGCTCATTTTAGTTATTAGATGTCTTAGGTCTAAATAAAATGATGTTTTTTTTCAAATATTTTTGGCAATGCATGCTGACACAAATTCACAGTATGTGAAGAAGTAAATACAGACTTAGGTGTAAAGAGTTCAAAAATTAGAATTTCTTCAAATATACTCTATCTTGATGATAATCTTTAAATATCATTAATGTATAGTTGTGAATTATATTGATACATAATGTTTTCACATCACCTGCTACCCTTCCCACACTGTCCGTTCTTTCTACATAAAGAGCCTTGCTCTTACTAACAGAATGACTAGGTATCAACAACTACACGATATGTTTGTGGTCAATCATGTCTGCCATCACTTATCTGAATACACACATATAACGGTTATATACATCAAGAAGTATAAATAGGGGTGCAGCATTTGTGTTAAATATAAATACATATTACTTTTATAATAAAATTATATATAAAATATAATATTAAATACAGATAAGNCTTACTAACAGAATGACTAGGTATCAACAACTACACGATATGTTTGTGGTCAATCATGTCTGCCATCACTTATCTGAATACACACATATAACGGTTATATACATCAAGAAGTATAAATAGGGGTGCAGCATTTGTGTTAAATATAAATACATATTACTTTTATAATAAAAATTATATATAAAATATAATATTAAATACAGATAAGATTTGCCACAGAGTTAAATTTGACTCCATATAGTATGTATACCTCATTGCCTAATTGACGAGAAGAGAATTAATATAGCTCATGTAGCCCTTTGCTCTATATTAATTTCAAAGTGCTGAGGAACTACTAGTATCAATGTTGTGTTATATATTTCTTATGCTCCGATATATTTGTCCCTTTGTGTGAAACTTTATTTTATGGTTGAATCTGCTACCGTTGTATTTTATAATTTATATCTATTAAAGTTCCATGTGTTTATTATTTTGATGTTTTACTCTAATCAAACCTTTATTTTGTAGCAACTTACCTATTTTTCAAAAATAATATTTAGACTACTAAATTTTAAAGCTATTAAGCTTATTATTTTGGATTGTTTTAAAATAAAACATGCCATAGCTATTATGAATATAGAATTTATTAGTGACTGGTAAATTCTTTAAAATAGAATTTAAGAAATTCTGAGAAAGAAAACTATGTTATGTATAAATTTATACTTTTGTCATTGATGGCTAATTGTTATTTTTCCTATGAATATGAGTTAAACTAGCTAATCCGAAAAAAACTAGCTAATCAAAAAAAATCTGAATATAATAATGTATAAGAATCCAATCCCAATTAATACACCAATTCAATTATTTATTTAAAAAAACATACCGAGTGCTATAAGCCAAGAAAGTGCTAGTAACCAGGAAGACAAAGTCAAAAAAATGTCAACTAATTGATTCTGAATGGTTAAGAAAGGCAGACAAATCAACTAACAATACAGCACAGTGTACAGTGAGAGCACATTTCGTACTTGAGCAGGATCACCTGAGACTGACTTTGAGATCAGGATGGAAAAATATCATGCCAAAAAGGAGACTGAAATTAAGTTACCTAGCCAAGTAAGGGTTAAGGATATCAAGGTTGATTTTACCAAACTTAAAAGAAGATCTATTAAATTGGTTTGTATTCAGCAAAGGGAAAAAAGTAAACACAATAAATTAACCTTTAATAAAAACGACTTACCTTAGTTTGGCATCCCCATCTATAAGGCTGAGTGTGACTGAAATGTTACCTCCAAAAATTATCTCTCTGCTGATGGATGAGGTTGATTTAAGTAGCATGACCAGCTAGACAGCTCTAGAGAGTCAAATCTGTGTGCTATTTATTACATATGGTTAGCTATCAGAGTGTAGGGCATTTGTAAAAAGAGTGTCATATTTCTATTTTTAGTAATTTTATATTCTCGAATACGTGGTCTTTCTACAAAGTCTAGATTGTTTTAAGATTAGTTGAACCCTGAGGGCAGTGCATATTTTTATTTGATCGTGGATTAGGAAAAATGTGGATAAAGTTTTGCAGCATGTTCAAAACTATATCCAGTGTATCAATGAAGAAAATATTCCAAAGAAGAAAAAAGTAATGTCACTAAAGTGTTTGTATTTTTTTAAGCTGCCTTTATTGGTTTGTATCTCTTCATAAAGAAACGACTCCAAGTTGGATTCCTCTAAGATTGAATGCTAGGTCTTTCTTGGAATTAATGTGAAATCTCTCTTTAGAAGATAATATGTCTGATAAGTCAGGCTGATTCCAGAAAAAAAGAATATATTTTTACTACAGCTCAATGACCCACCCTCAAGCACTGGTTAGCAAATAGTCCATTGAAGCAAACAATGACCCACTTCCATGCAGAAAAACTTACTGCTGTACTGAGGGAGGAAAGCAGGGAAGCCTTATTCCTTCGTATTACCCAGAAACTTCTGAAAAACTCATTAGAATTTCATGGGGTTTTATTTTAAGCGTTTTCCTTGTACCCAGGCTTGCTGTTTTATAAATCCTGCTTGTTCTCTATGCCCAGATTCATTAGACTCTGAGAAGCTCAGACTAAAAAATGCAGAAAATCTTGGGAAGAATATAAGTTTTTTGTATTTAGTTATTTTTAAACTTTATGCTTTGCACACTGAACTGATATTAAACTAGGAAGAATGCAGGTGAGAGCACTTCTTTTTAATATATGCTAATGACTGCAGTTTGGCCCAAAATATGCTGCTGTTTCTATATAACACTTTGTTACTGCTGGGAAGATTTTCTCCTAAGTGGTTCTATAGTTAATTATTATCCTCTTCATATCTTCATTTGGATTCTATACTACCATTCAACACCTTTTCAGGCTTCCAGTACCTAGCAAACTAGTTCGTAGTTTTATTACCTACAGTGAAAAGATTTAGAAAAGAAATTAAGGACCATTTTTTCCCCCAGATTTGATTTTCATGCCTTGGAAAACATTTCAGAGAACACTAGAATTTCTAATATCTTGTTATATTACCTTGAAAATTGGAATTTAAAATAAAAGCCAAGAGTTTGAACTAAATAGAAAGAGTGAATATAATCTAAAACCCAGTAATGATTGGTCCAAACTCCATGAATTGGAAATGAATGAATGGAAATTTTCAACATAAAAATTATTAAAACAACTTTTACACTTTTACTTATGGAACCTGAAGGTAGTGGTAAATATTTGCTTTATCTATTGTCGGACTTAAGCTAAATCTGTAGAGCCAAAAAAAAAAAAAAATAGATTATTTTAAGCTATTTTATACTATACCTTGTTTTTTGCTTAGTGTTGCAATAAAACTAGGAATAAATTATGCCAACAGATTCTATGCATGGAATTCCTTTATAATTGTCTCTGAAGAAGTTGTGGCATGGTGAATCTGTCAGTCAATAGACCAGTTTCTAAACTTTCTTCATAAGATAACTCTATAATTTGCATTCGAGAGGAAACTGAAGCTCTTTTGAGCTCTAGTTTCTCCTGTGTTAAATGATGAGAGAAGAAAGAGAAGAGGACTGTGGGTGAAGGAAAGACTTTCAAGTATTGATATTTCATGATTAGGTACAAACCATGATTCTTGTGTTTAATTTTTTTCTATTACATTTTTGTGTGATTGGTCTTTTTCAGCTAGCAGGATGCCTGCTATATATTGTCATCTATAAGGAAAACTGAATGTTGAAAAATTTTGTGTCTCCTGGAGGAACACTGAAATGTTATTTGTCGTTAAAACACAATATTACACTACACATGAACACAGTGTATCTATTCCACGATAGGGAACACAACTCTGGCAAAGTCTATAGTAATGAATCTCTACCTACACATTCCTTATTATAATTTGCACTAAGAGCTTGTTTCAAGATTGGGCAGGAACAATGTAAGTTCTCACTTAAGACTAATTAAAAAGCTCAACTGAGGATATATGGATCAAGTAGTTTATTATTTAAAGGATATCTTTCAGATGTTCATATGTTGCTAGAGATTGGTTATATGCAGGAAATAAGTCATAAGTGTTTGTAAAAGTAGTAACAGTCTAGCTGGCTGGGGAGAAAGACAGAAAACATAAGTGTAAGTTGGGATGATATATGGAATGATAGAATCATACATAGTGTAAAGTGGCAGTATGACTAAGCAAAAGTCAAAGCTTCCAAAAAGTCCAAGTAGTATTTTTCTCTCAGGTGATCAAATGTTTGGAAAGAGCTATGACAAAAGACAAATAAAAACAACAACGAAAATGAGCACTGTTGAGGATGCAGAGAAAAGGGAACTCATACACTATTGGTGAAAATGTAAATTAGTACATCCGTTATGGGAAGCCGTGAGGTTTCTCAAAAAACTGAAAATAGAGCTACATACAATCCAGCAATCCCATTACTGGATATTTATCCAAAGAATGGAAATCACCTTTTCAGGCTTCCAGTACCTAGCAAACTAGTTTGACCTGGGTCAAAAGGATACCAGCACCTCTATGTTTATTGCAGCACTATTCACAATAGGCAAGATATGGAATCAACCTAAGGGTCCATCACAGACAAATGGATAAAGAAAATATAGTAGATGTACACAATGGAATCTTATTCATCCATAAAAAGAGTTAAATCCTGTCATTTGCAACAAAATAGGTACTGATGGTCATTATGTTAAGTGAAAGAAGCCAGTCACAGAACAACAAATATTACATATTTTCACTCTATGTGAGGGTTAAAAATGTTGATCTCATAGAGATGGAGAGTAGGATAATAGTTATCAGAATCTGGGAAGAATAAGTGTGGGGAATGAAGAGATACTGGTTAATGGGTGCAAACACACAGAGAGAAGGTATAACTTCCAGTGTTCCCTAGCACAATTAATGACAATTCATTGTATATTTCAAAATAACTAGAAAAGAAATCATAAATGTTTGAGGTGATGGATATCCTAAATGCCTTGATGTGACCATTACACATTGTGTATATATATCAAAATACATGTAACCCATAAATTTGTATATTTAATATGTATCAATTAAAAAAATTAAAAACAATGTTGAGGGTCTGAGATTTTACCCTACCTACAAGCTAACAAGTTAACATGCCAGCTTCACAGATGCTGGGAGAAGTAAGCTTTCTGGTTTAGGGAAAAAGGAATGTATTACTCAAGGCAAAAAAAGTTCGCCTGAGCAGAATATTTGTGTCAGTTTCTCTTGCACCAAAATCCCACAAGGGCAGTGCAGAATGGTTTCAATGAATGTCCTCACACAAAGCAAGGTGAGCTTTGGAAGAGAAACCTTGAGCATAGGGAACCTGAATCTGTAATAATATGCAATAAGCATGTTTGCCCTTAGCTCCAGAGGTAAACACTGTCTTTATCTTTCCAGGCTACAGGCCAGCTTACCCTTTACCCTGATGGGAAACACTTACCTCTGCCTTCCATGGCTGCTTCCTACATAGATGTTCCTGAAGAGATCGTTTAGAACAAAGGCAGCAGGTGGCTGTTCTAAGACTTGTAAAAATGGTTATAGACCCACAGAAATTTGTCTTTCAACAAGTTGTAAGGACTTTAAGTTCAGCAATTCAGAAGCAGACCTGGACCAGAATGGTGTGTTTTAAGTATGTCATGATCTATATGTTGTAAAATGGATAATCTTAGATGACTCTAAGATGATGGAAAAAAATAAATTTTATTTTGTTTCAGGAAAATGGCATGATACAATTCAATAGCTATGTGCATTGATGGTAAAATTTTCATAATAAATTTCTTTCTTTTCTGTTGAAATGAAGGTAAACTACAAGAATTTTATTAAATTGTAAGCTTAAAATTTGAAATATAAAAGTAGCTAATATAGATTATTTATATAGGCACCGTATTGAGACATGATTTTCTTTATTTTATTTTTTTCTTTGAGACTAGAGTCTCACTCTGTTGCCCAGGCTGAAGTGCAGCGGCACAGTCTCGGCTCACTGCAACCTCCACCTCCTGAGATCAAGCAATCCTCCTGCCCCAGCCTCCCAAGAAGCTGGGATTACAGGCAAGCACCACCATGCCTGACTAATTTTTTCTATTTTAGTAGAGACGTGGTTTCACCATGTTGGCTAGGATGGTCTTGATCTCCTGACCTCATGATCTGCCTGCTTCAGCTTCCCAAAGTGCTGGGACTACAGACATGAGTCATGGCGCCAAGCCATTTTTTTTTTCTTTTGAGACTGGAGTCTCGTGCTGTTGTCCAGGCTGGAGTGCAGTGGCACAATCTCAGCTCAGTGCAACCTCCATCTCCTGGGTTCAAGCAATCCTCCTACCCCTGCCTCCCAAGAAGCTGGGATTACAGGCATGTGCCACCATGCCCGGCTAGTTTTTGCTTTTTTTTTTTTGTAGAGACAGAGTTTCACCACATTGCCTGGGCTGGTCTTAAACTCCTGAGCTCAGGCAATCCCCCCGCCTCAGCCTTTCAAAGTGTTGGGATTACAGGCATGAGCTACCATGCTCAGCCTGAGACATAGGATATTTAATGAAAACAAACAAAGCAGTAGTTACAAGGAAGCTGATTTTGAAAAGCTTTCCACCAGTGCACATGCATTGAGTGCCTGTTATACTGGGTGTACATTCTAGGCTTTGGGAAATTGGGGGAAATAAGAGAAAAGAAACCAGATAAATATTTTCTACATTTTGTCCAGTTAGAAGAAGCAAATGGGAAGGCAATGTTGTGCCAAATGAGAAAAAAAAAAAAAAAAAAAAAAAAAAAAAAAAAATGTCAGACACGTTGTAGAATAGTCTATCAGTGTTATGGACATGAGAAACAAATGAAAGCTAAAATGATGTAAATATAGGTTTCAGAGAACACTTGAGATCTAACTGAGCCATGAAGGAAAAAAGATGATTTAAAGAAGCAGAAAGAAGCAGCAAAAATGACATAAAAATTAAAAAGCACAGCATTGTAACTATTAAGGGAGTGACTAAAAAGGGAAAATATCATCGCTTGAAAAGATTTATACAGTGTAGAATTTAACTCTGAATGACATTGATAGAATCTGGCTGTACTTGGACATTCTCTGGTGGAAATTAAGAGCCACAGAGAGTGCATTTGCCACAAAGGCTAGTGAAGCTTATATGTACACAGTGGCCTCTGGCACAATTGTAATTCACAGTGTGTCCACATGGTACAGTAATTTTGTAAATTTTGCTAAAACAACATTTTTGTAGCCCTACTTTTGGAAATTCCTCTGCTAAAATAACAATGAATAAATACATAAAACAAAATGAAAGACTTCAGTTCCCTCAGAATCCTGGATGTTTTTGGAAGGAAGGTAAAATGTTAAAATCATTGGTCACGATTATAACTGAATTAGGTAAGATACCATTTGTGTTTCTTTAGATTTTCAGGGCCTCAAATGTCACTCTTCCTTTTACTGTGCTTATGAAATCTTATGAATTAGATTACCTTCAACTTCTGGAAGTTCAGTCATTTACTTTTTTTTATCTTCTTAATTTTGCAAATGCCCAAGAAAATTCACAAGACTTAACAAAATGTTCTACATGTTTCTTATTTCCCTGGATGGAAATCTCCCACCAAATGTGACAGCCTATTCTTGGGCTCATCCCTTGCTGACTGAAGTGGGTGCTGTGGTGATCTGGGGAGACTCCTTGTCTAGGACAGAAGCCCTCATTCCCTCTCCTTCAGCAGAGCCCATATTCAATGTGGGGGTACAAAGTCTTTGAAGGGCCAACTCAGTTCCTGAGATCTCCACTGGGCTTCCATTAGCCAAGAAAATGTGCTCAATGATGGCAAAAAAGAAAAGCAGTTGAAGCATGCGGGAAACTGCAAGCACACCTGTGAGACATTGCACCCAACAGCAACAAAGTCAACTTCACAATAAAGCTAGTCATACGTTTCTGTGTGTTCCCATGCATACAAGTTATGCTTGTGCTACACTGCAATCTATTAAGTGTGCACAATCGGTATGTTCAAAAAACGGTGTACATACCTTAATTATAAATACTTCATTGTTAAATTATGTGAGTAATGAAGGGAACCTTCAGCAGGTCATAATCATTTTCCTGGTGGAGGCTCTCACCTTGGTGTTGATGACTGCTGGTTGATCAGGGTGATGGCTGGCTGAAACTGGGCTGGCTTTGGCAATTTCTTAAAATAAGACAACAATGAAGCTGATTGATTCTTCCTTTCACGAAATATTTCTCGGTAGCATGTGTTGCTGTTTGATAACATTTTACCTACCATAGAACTACTTTCAAAATTGGATTCAATCCTCTCAAACCCTGTTTTGCTTTATTGACTAAGTTTATGTAATATTCTAAATCCTTTATTATCATTTTAACAATGTTTACAATGTCTTCACCAAGAGTAGATTCCATCTCATGAAATCACTTTTTTGCTCATCCATAAGAAGAGACTTCTCATCCATTAAAGTTTTGTCATGAGATTACAGCAGTTCAGTTGCATCTTCAGCCTCCACCTCTAATTCTAGTTCTCTTGCTGTTTCCACCATATCTGCAGTGACTTTCTCCATGAAAGTCTTGAAGCCCTCAAAGACATCAATGAGAGACGGAATCTACTTCATGCAGACTCCTGTTAATGTTGACATTTTGACGTTCTTCCATGAGGCACGAATGTTCTTGATGGCATCTGGAATGGTGAATCTTTTCCAGAAGGTTTCCAATTTACTTTGCCCAGACCCATCAGAAGAATTACTATCTATTGCAATTATAGCCTTATGAAATGTATTTCTGAAATAAAAAATTTGGAAGTCAAAAATACACCCTTAATCTACTTTTTTGCAGAATGCACATTGTGTTACCAGCACAAAGACAATGTTAATCACCAAATGTACATCTGCATCAAATATCTTGGATGTTCTGGTATATTATCAATGAGCAGTAATATTTTGAAAGGAATCTTTTTTTTCCTGAGCAGTAAGTGTCAATAATGGGCTTATAATATACAGTCAATCATGCTATAACAGATGTGCTGTCATCCAGGTTTGTTGTTCCTTTTATAGAGCATAGGCAGAGTAGAGTTAGCATAATTTTTAAAGGCTTAGGATTTTCAGAATGGTGAATGAGTACTGACTTCAACTTGAAGTGACCAACTTCATTTGCCCCCAACAAGAGAGTCGGATATCTTTTGAAGCTTTGAAGCCAAGGACTGGCATCTCCTCTCTAGCTATGAATGTCCTAGATGGCAACTTCTCCCAAGAGAATGTTATTTCATCTACATTGAAAAGCTGTTGTTTAGTGTTGCCACCTTCATCAATTATCTCAGATCTTCTCAATCATTTTGCTGCAGCTTCTGTATCAGCACTTGCTGCTTCACTTTGCACTTTTATATTATGGAGATCGCTCATTCTCTTAAATTTCATTTAAAAACCTCTGCTAGCTTCTTACTTTTCTTCTGCAACTTCCTCACATCTCTCAGGTTTCGTATATATGAAGAGTTTTAGAACCATGCTCTGGATTAGGCTTTGTTTTAAGGGTCTGTTGTATCTGGTTTGATATTCTATCCAGTCCACTAAAACTTTCTGCATAGCAGCAGTAAGGCAGTTTCACTTTCTTAACATTTGTGTGTTCATTTGAGTAGCACTTTTAATTTTCTTCAAGAAATTATTCTTGCTGGGCGAGGTGACTCACGCCTGTAATCCCAGCAATGTGGGAGGCCGAGGCAGGTGGATCACCTGAGGTCAGGAGTTTGAGACCAGCCTGGCCAACACAGTGAAACCCCGTCTCTACTAAAAATTCAAAAATTAGCCG
The DNA here is from genome assembly GCF_001698545.2 of Rhinopithecus bieti. NCBI lineage: Eukaryota > Metazoa > Chordata > Mammalia > Primates > Cercopithecidae > Rhinopithecus > Rhinopithecus bieti. Next base: position 222,575 of record NW_016815828.1, on the reverse strand, counting down.
AGTACGGTGGCGTGTGCCTGTAATATCAGCTACTCAGGAGGTTGAGGCAGGAGAATCGCTTGAACCTGGGAGGCGGAGGTTTCAGTGAGCCGAGATCGCGCCATTGCACTCCAGCCTGGGTGACAAGAGTGAGACTTTGTCTCAAAAAAAAAAGACATTGTTCTTCCATTCACAACTTGGTTAACTGTTTGTCCAAGAGGCTTAACTTTTGGCATGTCCCAACTTTCAACATGCCTTCCTCATTAAGCTTAAACATTTCTAGCTTTTGACTAAAGTGAGAGATGTGTTACTCTTCCTTTCACTTGAACACTTACAGGTCAATGTAGGGTTATTCAGTAATCTAAATTTCGTATTGTTCTGTCTTGGGAATAAGAAAGCTCGAGGAGAGAGAGAGGAGAAGACCCTGTCAGTGGGGCAGTCAGAACACACACAGCAGTTATCTATTAAGCTTGCTATGTTACATGGGTGTGGTCTGTGGAGTCCCCAAACAATTAGAATAATAACATCAAAGATTATTGATTACAGATCATCATGACAGATACCATAACAGATATAATAGTAATTTAAAAATTTGAAATATTATGAGAATTGTCAACATATGACAGACATGAATTGAACATGGGATGCTGGAAAAACGGTACCAATGTATTTGCTTGACACAGGATTGTCACAAATCTTCAGTTGGTAAAATACCCCCACAATACCTGTGAAGCAGAATATAGCAAAGTACAATAAAGCAAGGTTCTCCTGTATTATTATTATTTTTTTTTTTTTGAGACGGAGTCTCGCTCTGTCGCCCAGGCTGGAGTGCAGTGGCCAGATCTCAGCTCACTGCAAGCTCCGCCTCCCGGGCTTACGCCACTTCTCCTGCCTCCCGCCTCCGGAGTAGCTGGGACTACCAGGCGCCGCCACCTCGCTGGCTAGTTTTTTTTTTTTTTTTTTTTTTTTTTTTTTTTTTTTTATTTTTTTTATTTTTTAGTAGAGACGGGGTTTCACCATGTTAGCCAGGATGGTCTCGATCTCCTGACCTCGTGATCTGCCCGTCTCGACCTCCCAGGTTCTCCTGTATTGACTGGGGAAAATTTTGGTCCAGACTGAGGAGCCATGTGTACCAGGGCACTGCCAGGAAGTGTTGATTAGTGACAGATTTAAGTGAGGTGCCCCTGTACTTCCCATGCAGGTAGGAATGAACCTGTCATGAAGAGCCGGGGCACAGACAATCACTAGAAGGCAGAGGCAGTTGTTGTTTAGCAGAGGTACTTGCCTTAGGCAAAACTGTATCAAAAAACATTGGAAAATAATGTCATATGCCACAACAGCATCATGTAATACGAGAAAAGAAATAGTGAAATTTTATACACACACATACATATAATGTCATAAAATTAATATTTTCTTCTGGAATAATGAACAGAGTCCATTAATAAGACTTTAGTATTTGACTGTAAAGGTTTAATTTTAATTATGATAGGTTATAATGTCATAAAATTAATATTTGATGCTGTGAGCTACCTTGGTGAGTGTAGATAAGGCGATGGGGTTGAAGATAACACTACAATGAGGTAAAGGGTGAATAGAATGAAAAGATTTAGGGACAAAAATCAGATCTCTCCAATAGGGCACATTGTTCTCACAAAGGAAGTTCCAGAATCTGTTTTAGAGAATGCAAGAATGTAGTGCACACCAGGCCGTTCTTGAGCTACAAGCTTATCACTTATGCATTGATACTTATTCATTTATTTTTCCTTTCAATGTTTACATCTTTTGTGTTGGCTTGAATATGGCCCCCACAGTTTGCATGTTGGAAACCTTATTACCATTGCAACAATAGTGAGGTGGGACCTTTGGGAGGTGACAGCGTCATGAGGTCTCTGCCCTCATGAATGGATTAGTGCCATTATGGCAGGAAGAGGGAGCCCCGTAAAAAGATAAGATTGGCCTTCATTTGCTTTCTTTGTGTTGTGTGCTCTTTTTCGCCTTCCATCCTCTGGCCAGGACCTTCCCCAGGTGCCAGCATCATGCTCTTGGACTTTCCATCTTCCAGAACTGGGATAAAAAATCACTTCTGTCTATAAATTACTCGGTCTGTAGTTTTCTATTATAGCAGCAGAAAATAGGCTAAGACACCCTTGTATTAGTTTGCTAGGATTGCCATAATAAAATACCATAGATTCGATGGTTTCATAAGATATTTATTTTCTCATAGCTTTAGAGCCTGAAGTCCAAGTTCAAGCTGTCAACAGGTTAGGTTTTATTTGAGGCTTATTTCTTTGACTTGCAGAGAATACCTTCTCACTGTGTCCTCGCATGGCCTTTTTTTTTTTTTTCTGTGAGCATGATCCCCTGGTGTGGCTTCCTCTTCTTCTGAAGACACTAGTGCTTTGGACTAGGGCTCCCCTCTTATGACCTCATTTTACCTGGATTACCATCGTAATGGTCTAATCTTCAAACACAGCCACCTTGGGGGAAATGCAATTCAGTCCATACCAATCCTTATTTTCCTTCAATGTCTACAGAAGACAATTGAGCCATCAGTATTATTTTCTTTTGGAATAATGAACACAGTCCATTAATAAGACTTTAGTATTTGACTGTAAATTTTATGTACTTTGTAATTTATACCGGGTTATCTAATATTTATCATTTGTATATTTATCGTTTTATATATTTTTATTTATCATTTTACGTATTTTGTAATTTATACTGGGTTATCTAATATTTATGTATTTCTGAATATTGGTCATAATTAAGGGTCTTCACATTTTTTAAATGAAGAATCAATAGGATTATATTTATTATTAGAAGAGTCCCTGAGATACAGTCTGCTACAAAACTCTTAGTGACTTCCATTCCCTTTAATTGGAGTTTAAGATATGTAAAGTGGTGAGAGACTGAATTGACCACACAGGTAAAGCCTGGGTGTCAAGGAACTAGAGACATTCTAAGGAAGCCACAAGTATCCGTTGAGATGCTGAATTTCAATTTATGAAAGAAGTCAGTAATTAGGTCGTAATTTTCAAAGTGGTCATAACTAAAGGGCATAAGACTTACAGTGAAGCTTTTCCAGGGAAATGAAAACTAACCAGAAGTAAACATTTTTATTTCTTATGCTTATTATAAAATTATTCAAAACAACAATGTTTAGTCAATGTAAAGTGTTTCTAAACTGAACCTTGTCATTAAAAGCCACATCACTACTAGTTAATGAATCACTAGAAAAAAAAAATTAACATAGAATCATGGAAAAGTAAGTGAGTATTTATAGCCATGCATTAGAAACTCTTGAATCTTTTACAACAATGCCAAAATTTGAATGAGAAATTATTGATGGGATTCATAACCCAGTAGGTGAGATAGCCGTATCACTCCGATTCAGCCTTTGTTGATGCCTGTATTTCTTGTAGTAGATATGAAGAGCCAGGAGTGACACTCACACTGCCCTCCACCCCCTGGAAGTGTTATACTCATTCACTTGTCCACATCTTGTGTTCACATAGGAACTCTCTCTGCAATGCTGGAGGTGGCCCGGCACAAATCACAGCCTGCTTTGGACACAGCAGTTGGGGTCCATGGAGATGTCTACCTGAGGCCAGCTGGAGCGATGGATGCTGCTTCAGGTAAGTTGAAGTTCCTTCTTGTGGGGAATGTAGTCTCAGTTTACTGTTTACTGGTCAGGTTCTTAGCGAGGTGGTACAAGCTTCTTAGTCTCATGAGGGCTGAGGAGCCAGCCTTGAGCACTCAGGCTCTCTAGCTTCCTGGGCTCCTAAACAATGTCTTGGCCCACCCACCTAGCTTCCTAGACAGTGTATCTAATCACAGGCCTGTAATGCCCTCCAAACTGTTTTCTTGTGTTTTCTAAATATACTATTGCTTCTGGAGTGGGAATGAGAAGAATAAAAAACAAGTGACACAAATACGCTGAAACAGGTTGGACAGCTACATCCAGCTATGAGAGAAGAACAGCAAGTATTTCAGCCACCTTGGCTCTGGTGGAGCTCTTGTGTTTTCTGTCGAGTAAGAGAATAATAATAATGGTAGAAGGAATGTCTTTTTGCATTCATGGTATTTGGGATTCAAATGTAATTACAGATTAGGGTTGTTTTTTTCACTGTCTCATGGAAACAGATATTGTGCTAAATCAAGAAAATTATATAAATAGGGAAAATGTCCTATTTTAAAAACCCTAACATTTACAAGAGTTGCCTCCAAAATTTTTTATTATTTTTTCCCAGAGTAAACCAGGTTACTTTGAAAAGCAAGGTCAGGAAGTCTCCTGAGGGATACATCATGAATACTTTCTATCTGCCATTTTATGACCCAAAATAGCACTCATACTGTAGTGTAGAAAACACTAGAGATCTTAGGTTATTTGAATTTTACAAATGCCAGGGTGCGTTCTTGGCCAAAATATTTTTAGCTTAATTCATCAGTATCCTTCAACAGAGCCAGGAATCCAAAAAAAAAAAAAAAAAAAACTTAATTCAGAAAAGGGTTGGTACTTACATAAAATTAGTATTTTATTTCACTACCATACACGAATGATAGGTAGCTTAGATTACCATTCAGTAAGTAAAGCATTTCCGTAAAGGGGTCAGTGAAGAAGCCGTTAAGAAGTGTTGAGATGGACTATTCAAAACTGCTTGTTTTACACTGACAATGGTGAATATTTGTCAAATAGATGCCCTCAAATGAAAGTTTGACCAAATATTAAGAGTTTTTCCAAGATAAGCCTGCATCCAAGTCTTTAATATATTTAAAAGATAAAAAGACTGGGCGCAGTCACTCACGCCGGTAATCCCAGCATTTTGGGAGGCCAAGGCGGGCAGATCCCTTGAGGTCAGGAGTTTAAGACCAGCCTGATGTTCGAGACCAACATGATGAAACCCCATCTCTACTAAAAATACAAAAAGTTAGCCAGGTGTGGTGGCACATGCCTATAATCCCAGCTACTAGGAAGGCTGAGACTGGAGAATCATTTGAACCCAGGAGGCAGAGGTTGCAGTGAGCCAAGATCACACCACTGCACCCCAGCCTGGGTGACAAGAGTGAAAACTCTGTCTCAAAATAAATAAATAAGAAGAAATAACAAAATAAAATGTTAAATATTATTTTTCAGTAAAAGTTATGACATTTAAAACTTTCCTTTAATATCATAATACATAGGCCCTTAGTGACTTAGGAGAATGTTTGGGTAGGTGCAAAATAAAAGCTGCTTTATTTAGCTAACTAATCAAGTAAGTGACTTTCAATTTGATGCAGCTATACATACAGTGAACATCCCACATCACTGAACAGTTAATGCTACCTTTTATCCTTTATCATTTTCTTTATGAGCTAAGGGATTGCTCATTCAGATTCTTCTAATCCTCATAATACCTGGGCCATTATTACAAATCCTTGCTGTTCAGATAGCATCCAATTTCTTATGAATCTCATGAGTATTAAAGATATCTTGTTAAATGAAAAAGGAGGTATCACATCTTGCCTGGAATTTTATTTGCAATTCGATAGTTTAAGTGCTAACATAAAGAGAGGGCTCACTTGACATGCACACTAATGTGTTTCTTTCTCTATCTGTAGGTATGACACATTTAGAAGACTATCTCTCATTCAATATGCAACAACCAGAAAAGTATTACTTTTGAGCCCTTTTTCTTATCATGAGTAAGACTAAATAAACTAGAGAATAGGGGGTAGGGAGAGGGAGTAAAAGAGTTTGAAATTCTAAGAGATGTGCATATATGCAATCAGTGCAATAAAGCGTGGAATGTTGTAGTTGAGACAAGTTTACTTAAAATAGCCAAAATATACTTACGCTTATGATCATACTTCAGTATAAGCATATATATGGTTACGTATATGCTTATATATATGTTTATAATGAAGTATGATCATAAGCATAAGTATGTATATATACTTATATATGCTTATATTGAAGTATGATCATAAACACAAGTATATTTTGGCTATTTTATATACAGGCATAGATATATAGCTGTTTTAATATATATACATATATTATAATATATATACTATTATTATAATATATATACATATATATATAAGCATATACATACAGCTATTATTACCAGAGAGGGGGAATAAAGTTTGAAGCCTGTGCAGTTATCAAACCAGATAGACACTGACAGCATCATCAAATTCAATCATCATCTAATTTAGGGTTTGCCATATTTTAGATTTGAAAACTAAATTTTGTCAATCTACTAGAGTTAGATTGATATATAGCCTGTATCATACTCAGTAGTCTTAAAAACTATAAGGGGAATGTCAAGCTAATCCTAAGTCTCACACTACTTGATCATCACATTATATTCCTGTTGGAAAAATGAAGGCAGAAACAAATGAATATTGGAACATTGTACAGTAACATCTAAGCAAAGAGAATATTATAGTGACTAATGTTTTAGGGACCGTTTTCACAGAGACATATGTGACAAGGAGAACACAATGCTTGCATCTTTACCAAGAAAATTCTTGGATGAACAAATGTATACTTTGATTTCTGAGTTCAATTTAATAGATATAATACAGGTCCTATTACTTTAGATTCTATTCTTTTATTCAGAAAATTATTTAACATTCCTTAATTACTATGACTTTCTTGTTAAGTTTAATCTAAAGAGGGTCACCTTCATTAAATATTGGGAATTTCAAATGATTATAAATATTAATTCCTTTCCCTAAATTATATATCTGAAATCAAAGGAGCATACTAGATATTCCTATTGAAATATTTCACACGCCTCAAAAACTTGACATACACAGATAAAAAGTGTTTCCTGTTAAATCCAGTTCCATGTCATTATAAAATGACAGATAATTCAGTTCAGGAAATAGTGAAGCCAGAAAGTGAACTGGAATCTAGATCATTCCAGTTTCCACCAACCTATTTCCTATTCTCCTTATCTTGGTAATGACACACTTTCCTTGGTACTTAGGCAAAGAACTTAAAATTTTTCTCCACATCTTCTTTAGATTTAGTGCCTTTGATAACTTTCTCATCCTGATAAAGAATATCTATGAAAAATACACAACTAACGCAATATTTCTAGGTTACTGTCTGAATCTTTCCTTCTAAGATCTGGACAAAGATAACAATGTCTGTTATCTTTGCTTATCTTCAAAATTATGTTGGAAGATAAAAGTAGAAAATTAGGCAATAAAATATTTAAAAGTATCCAGATTGGAAATGGATGAATAAAAATACTTCTATTTGCAAATGACATATTCTTGCATATAGAAAATAGTACAGATTACACTAAAACTTACTACAACTAATTAGAAAGTTCAGCAAGATTGCAGGATACGAGATCAATATTCAAAAATCAGTTTTCTGTATAGTGGCAATAATCAGTCCATCGAGGAAATTACAAAATCATTTCAATTTACAATAACATTGCAAATAATAAATATGTAAGAATAAATTCAGCAAAATATTTGCAAATCATTTACATCAAATAACAAAGCATTAGTGAAATTATTATAAAAAGACATGGATAAAGGGAAATATATCTCATGTTCACAACTAGGAATACTTACAATCTTAAGACGGTAATATTCATCAAATTGATCTATAGATTTAACATAATGTATATTATGATCACAGCTAGCTTCTTTGTATAAATTGACAAATGATTCTAAAATTTACATGGAAATGCAAGGAATACAAAATATCCAAAACAATCTTGAAAACGAAAACAAAGTAAGAGGGCTAATAGTCCCATATTCCAAAACTTATTACAGTGCTGCAGTAATCAAGAGAGTGTGTCACTGCCATAAAGAGAGACATGCATATCAAAGAAATAGAATACACACTCCGGAAATAAAATTGTACATTCATCTTCAATTGTATTTTTGAAAAGAGTGTCCAGAAAATTCAGTGGGAAAATAACAATCTTTTCAATAACTAGTATGGGGATAACCACATGCAAAATAATAAATGTGGATCCCTGCCTCACTGTGTCCAAAAACATTAACACAAAATAAATTGTAGACTCATATTTACAAGAAAAAAATCATAAAACTCTTAAAAGAAAACACAGGATAAAATCATAATGAATTTAGGTAAGGCTAAGTTTTAATAGACAACACTAAAAGTACAAACAACAAAAATATACACAAATTGGCTTTCATCAAAAAAATTTTTAAAAATTATTCTTTGAAGACAGCATCAAGAAAGAGAAAAGGCAAACAATGAATAAAAGACATTATTGGCAGATCTTAGATATAGGCTCCCTCTTGCTGCTGTAGCAAATTAACACAAACTTAATTGGCTAAAAGAACAACAAATGAAATATCTTAGATTTCTGGAGGTCAGAAGGTTGCATTCCACCTGCATCTCTGGAATATCCATTTCTTTACCTTTTCCATCTTAATAGAGGCTGCTCACATTCCTTGGCTTGTCTTCCAGCCGGCAGTTGCCTCATTTCAAACTCTGCTTCTGTCCTCACGTATTTGTTGTAATCTCCTGTACACGCATTTCCCTTCTAAGCACCCATATGATTATCCTTTCCATCTCAATATCCTTAAGTGAATCAAATCTTCAAAGTCTGTTTTGCCATATAAAGTAACATATTCAAAGGTTCTGAGAATTACCATGTGGGCACCATTAGTCGGGGGAGGGCATTATTCTGCTCACCACATCACCTATCTGATAAGGGACTTTCATCCAGGATATATAAAAAATACTTGCAACTCAAAAATCAAAATACTTGTGGTCCAGTTAAAAGGTGGACAATGAGTTTGTGCAGACATTTCTTCAATGTAAAAATAGCAAGTAAATACATGAAAAGATGCTTAATGTGATTAACCATTAGGTAAATGCGAATAGCAACCACATTGAGACACTTCTTCATAACCATTTGGATGACTATCGAAAAGAGATCAGACCTCCAAAGAAAAAGTTGTTGTTGTTGTTGTTGTTGTTGTTTTAAGAGGGAGACAGTTACAAATGTTTGCAAAATATGGAAAATCGGAACCCTCATATATTGCTTAAGGTTACAAGAAATTTTACAGCCACTTTCAATAGTAATCTAGTCATTTCTTAAAACATTCACCATAGTGTTACCTCTTGACACAGTAATTGCATTCTGGATATATACTCAGGATAAATGAAAACATGTTCACAAAAACTTGTTCACATATGTTTTAACATTGTAATTCAGAATAGTCAAAATGTAGGAAAAATGCAAATGTCTATCAGCTGATTAATAGATTAACAAAATGTGATAAATTCGTACAATGGAATATTATTTGGCAATCTTAAAATTAGAAGCACCAATACACATCTTGACATGGATTAACCTTGACTACGTTATCTAAGCAAAGAAAGCCAGTCTTAAAAAATCACGTGTTATGTGATTCCAGTTATAGGAAATGTCCAGAATAGCAAACTTAAAGAGTCCGAATGTAGACAAGTGTCAGCCTAGAGTTGGAGTGAGAGTGGAGGTAATAGAGAGAGACGGCTAATGGATATGGACTTTCTTTGGCGGTTAATGAAAATATTCTAAAACTGATTGTGGTAATGGTTGTATAAATCTGTGAATATACTAAAAGCATTGAATTACACAATTAAAATGGATGAATTATTTGATATGTGAACTATATCTCAAAAAAAGCTGCTTAAGAAATGTAGAAACATGAAAGGTTTTCACAGTCAAGAGGTTGCTGAAGAATTTGATAAAATTATAAAGGATACTTAGTACAAGAGAACTGTGACCATACAGAATTCACTTCTACATTCATAAATTAATGGGGGTGGTGGTAGGAAAATAAGTAAAGTTTATAAATATCACTGTCTTTAAAAACACCTCCTATGTCCTTAAACGCCAATCATAACGTTTTCAGAACAATTTTCTTCATCCTTCAGAAAAAGCTTGGAGGTATTTCTCCAAGGTGACGTTAGTCATTTGTGTCACTGAAGCCTTGATTCTTTTCCTTGAATTGATTCCCTCGTTACTTCAACATGTATTTATTCAGCACATAAGTCCTAAGTAACAAACTGGAGGTGGAAGGTAAAATAGTGAGCGAATGCAGGTATGTTCCTTGCCTCTTGGAGTGTCCCATCAAGCACTAATGACAAACATTGTTCATTCAATGATATTGACAAAAGTATCATTGAGAAATGAATTTAGAGTTTCTGTGGAAACATAGGCTGTTTAGGGACTGGACTTCATGGGAGCATATTTCTAAAGAAAAATGTGTTCACTGGAGAATTACTGGCTATTGAAAGAGGTGAAAGTGGGTGTCTGCTGATCGGTGAGGGGAGCTATCCAGGCAGAGGCAAGAGTCAGTGGAAAGGATTCTGCCTAGCAGGAGTAGGACATGTTCAGGGAACTGCAGTAAGACCACTGAAGCTCAGTGTAGCAAGCAGAGAAGCAAGCAACAAGAGGAGTCTAGCAAACTAGGCAAAGAGGTCATTCAGTGCTTAGTCGTATATGCTTAAAAATGTCTTTATTTTGAGAACAGGAAGCTACTAAAGAGTTCTTATCAAGTAAAACAAACTGATGTTTAAAATTTCTGGCATTTCCACATCCTCTGTCATACTTTACCTTATATTTTGGCTTGTTTCTGGTGTGCTCATTTTCTCAGAGAGGGAATATAACACTGACCAGGCTAATTTTTTCTCCCTAAAGTATAATCATCCACAAAGAAAAGAAAGGACACATGTAAGCATTTGGGATTATACATAATAAACAAAGCAAAAATCTCCTACCCCAACCTGCCCCTTGCCATGTTGTGGCAGGGTGAATACATACATGGATAAAGAAGGGAATGCAGTATTATTAGAGCACAGAGTTAGTTGACTCCTAAGGAAGACATCACAAGCTTTAGATGTCAGCCTCTACCCGTGAACATTCTATGAGAGCAGAGAGCAGAAGCGGTTTATAGGTCATAGTCTGTGTAGATTCTCAGGAAATCGCCAGATCCCAAAGTTCCATAAGCATTTCACAGACCATGTTTATACTCTTATGCTCACCAGCGCTATGAGAGTGGGATACATAGTAGTCTACTGGTCCCAACATCGTTGAAAATGATCCCTGATCTAAAATCTCTGAGGTTCATATGCCCTGCATGACAAACCTCAGTGAAAAGTGGCAATTGGTGGTACAGCTTCTTGTTAAGGAGCATACACATTTTACAGTAGATTTCAGGAATGCATTAGGGGCTTTCAATAATGAATTTCCCAACCTCGCATTCTCACTTGCTTCTGAAGACATGGAAAGAAGCATAACACTCAAGGTTGACCCAGTGCTTACAAGTCTTCTGGATTGGATTCTCATGGGAACTTACAATTCCATGGCCTGAAATATGCGTTTTCAGGGAAAAAAAATAATGACTTCTTTGATCAGCAGTACATTTTTTTTTTCTGAGAAATTCATAGAGGAGACAGTTTGAGGGTAGAAGAAACAGAGGGCAGCAGAGAGGGACATTATGTAAAGCTACAAGAAGAGAAAGCAAATGGGAAAACACGATCCCATTCTCTCCTCCAGTCCTCCAGGATCCTTCTTTTGTCCAGTATTCAGGGAAACTCATAGGAAATCATCTGCAAAAGGAGAATGTAGTCTGCAGAATACAAGTCCTGGCATTTCAGAATGATTGGTTTAAAAGTGAAGGAAACTTAAAAGGAGCTCAATTTTAAGACTGAGAAGAAGTTTCATTGTAGGCCTTGGAACAAATAAGGGGAGAGGGTGTGAAAGAGGAATTGCAATGGTATAAATGAACCTAGGTAAACACACACACTCACACACACACACACACACAATATAAAGAGGGATTGCAATGGTATGAATGAAACTGAATAAACACACACAATATAAAGAGGGACTGCAATGGAATGAATGGACCTGGATAAACACACACACATATACACACACACTATATACATATATACAAGTTACACCAAGTAAGTGGACCCCAGCCTTGGTCTGAGCTAGGGAAACACAGTAAGTGCCACCATCATCTTCTCTCTGTGAGTCCTTAAGGAGGAGCTTAAGAAAATTGAGAAAGGACGATAGGTGGTTTCTTCCTTTTGTGTCTTGAGTTTTACTCTCCTTAGTATGACTGACCTTTAAATTGAAGTGAAGATAAGAAAGTCTCTAATGTAACACAACAGAATGATATTGTTGAAAGTTAAATAACGCTGCAGCCTAGCCCTGTTAATAGGGACATCCCTGCTGGTGGGATGTGTATTAATGTCAGTGTGCTATGCTAGGGCATCAGCCATTAACACAGCACTGTTGAAAGAACATCAGCTTCCAAGTCAGTGACATAGTCTGAAACTTACTGGTTCTGTGCCCCGTAGGCAGTTATTTAAATCCTCTGAATTTAGCTTGGGCTCTACATTGGGGGAAATTATGTCTACCTCACAGTAGTTTTGGGAGTATTAATTTATATAATTAATATCATATGTAGAGAGCAGTTTGAGAGAACTTAACACTACATATTCAATGAATCATAGCTGTTATTATTATAAATGTAGCCAGTTTTTCATATTAAATAATTGGCCATTAAAAGGTTTGTGAAGGAATTTGCAATGGGTAAGTGAATTTTTAAGGTGTGTACAGAGCCAGAGAGAAAAATTGCTGTATAAAACAGGCAGAATAGCCAGCTAGTGTAGGTTCAAGTAGGGACAGAAACTCAATGGTACATAGGTAATTGGAGGCTCTCACTGATAACAGAAATTAGATGCCTAATTGAACTAATTATATTAATGAAGAGGAGAGACCAAAGCACACGAAGGGAAACATATTCACTAATTTGGCAAATGGTAGTTTTGCTTATATTTTTAATTAAAAACTACTTTGAATTTTGTGAACAGTACCAAACTGAGATAGCTAATTATCTATCTATCTTATCTATCTATCTATCTATCTACTATCTATATGTATCATATGTACCAATATAATAGTTCTATAGATGTATAAAAAGTTTTCAAGTAAATTTATATTAGGATTATCTAAATAAATTTTAAGATTATTTTAAAATTATTCTAGGAAGAGACCTATGTACACAGAAATTCTGTTTTTCTTCACTTAGACTTCAGGTAAATATTGGTTGAAATATTAATAGTACAATATCTTATTTAAAAAATTCATTGGCATCATTTGAATGGCTTTATCTTCCAAAATGTTCTTGTATATTCACAATTTAAAAATAAATAAAATAGCCTATTAAATATCTTGTCATCAGCATTATCATCATTATTATTATCATTAAAAAATAAAATGAGAACACACAAAATATTTTATACCACCTAGGTTAAGAAATAAAACTCTGTCATATAATTAAAATGTCCTCATGTATTTGTATCCATTTTTGTGTAGCCTATCGAAAAAAAAAATAATTATCTGTAACTATTATGGCAGATACCATAGTTGTCTTTCCTAACATTTGAAATCTATTTTATCACTCAATTGTGTACATTTTTATTCCTATTCAGTGTAAATAACTATAAGTCCTCTTTTAACAAATAAGTTCCCCTTCATTTCTATCTTTTTCTTAAAATTGCTTTTAAAAGAAACCTGAGGTATTTGACATGTAGAGGTCTTCCACAGCTTAAATTTTGTTGATACACAGGATCTCCCTCTGTTTTCTTTATTTTTTTCCCAACAACTGCCTCAATCCAAAAATCCAGAAGACTCAGGGTGCAATTTTTTTGAAAGTCAAATGTTGATGAAAATGTCATCTTTTAAAGTATAGGAAGAAAGAAAACAACAACAAAGAAACAATGTTCAATCTAATTTTTTTTTCCAATGAGAAAAACATATTTAAATATAAAGTTAAAAAACTCATAATTTTAAAATTAGATAAATCATTGTTAGCATATTTCATATATGAAGAAATACAATACTAAGCTATATGCTTTTACATATAAAGGAGAAATAATACCAGATAGAAATTTGAATTACATAAGGGAATAAAAGTGATTTGAATGATAAATAAAACATAAATATTAAATACTTATTCTTAACTTTTAATTACTTAAAAATAATTTTACCCATTCTAATTATAATAAATAATTTTAACTATATTAAAAGTGTTGTAATGGTTTTGGAAGTTTATAGCATATATAGAAGTAAAATATATTACAATAAAAGCACAAATGAAGAGGTATAACTTGAATGCAGACTATGTTAGACATGCACATTGTAAAATACATAGTTAAGTGATTGGTGGATATTAAAACAGAATAATAAAAGAATTTCCAAATTCAGACATAAATAGAAGGGAAAAGAAATAGAATCATATAGCACAAATGGAAGATAAAAAAGACACATTTTAAGTCAAATGTTTTATAATTATATTAAATTTAAATTGTTGACACATACCAAATAAAAGGTGGAGATTATCAGATTGTATAACAATATAACATCCCTCTACTCTCTAGAAGAAACTATTTTACATATAAAAATGTATCACTTTCAGACAGTTGAAATTTAAAATAGTGAAAACATATATATCATAAAACACATTTTTAAAAACTTTAATGAACATATTAAAATTATATTAAGTAGAATTCAGATATGAAGCAGGTTGCAGAGATAAAAGAAATATTTTGTAATGATAAATATAAATTCACCAATAAGTCATACAATCGTATATATGTATGCATCTAATAACAGTCTCAAAATATGTGAGGTTAAAATTATTTTTAAAACTGGAGTGTTAGAGACAAATTAAAATACTTGGAGGTTTCAAAATATTTCTCTGTGCAATACATGTATTCAGTATTCAGGTTACAAAAATTATGTTTCTTATATTATTATATAATTCTTACATCATCACCATATAATATGTAATATATAATTCTTGTATGCTGAGTACCAAAAACATTATTGGGAGGAATTAAGGAAGATCTAGTAAACATAGAAATGTGCCTGTTTCATGATGTGTAAGATTTAATGTGTTATAATATTAATTTTCCATGTGTCTGTAAATTTAGTGCAACCATAATAAATATCCCAGCAAATATTTTTACAGAAATGTATACGTGAATTTAAAAATTCACTTATGAGAACCAAAGGACAAAAAAGCCAAAATAACTTGGGGAAAGAGTTTTACATTGGCTATCTTAACCTAGCTGATTTCAAAATTAACTTTAAACTGAAGTAATCCAGACTATTTGGAATTGGTAGAAGGATAAACTTACAAGCAAAATACAAGAATGGAGATTCCAAAGTAGCTTCACACGTATCTGTTCAGTGGATTTTCAACAAAGGGATCGAAGCTAATTCGATGGGAAAATCGGTTGTTTTTTCAAGACATGTCTTGGAAAAGTTGGATGTTCATTTTCAGAAAATTGAACCCTGATCATCATCACACACTATCCACAAAAATTAACAAAAAAATTGGTCATAGATCTAAAGCTAAAGCTAAAAAATTTCCAGAGGAAACTATGTGAGAACGTCTTTGTGATTGAAGGGGTGGCCTGCCCCTCCACACCTATGGGCGTTTCTCATTAGGTGGAATGAGAGATTTGAGAAAAGAAATGAGACACAGAGACAAAGTATAGAGAAATAAAAAGTGGGCCCAGGGGACCCGCGCTCAGCATACAGAGGACCCAGGCCGGCACCAGTCTCTGAGTTCCCTCAGTATTTATTGATCATTATCTTTACCATCTTAGAAAAGGGAAGTGGCAGGATAATAGGATCATCATAGGGAGAAGGTCAGCAGTAAGACATATGAATAAAGATCTCTGTGACATGAATAAGTTTAAGGAAAAGTGCTGTGCCTTCATATGCATATGTCAACATCTCCATAAACCTTTTTAGTGCATAAAGAGCAGCATTGCCGCTGGCGGGTCCCACCTTCAGCCCTAAGGCAGTTTTCTCCTTTCCCAGTACATAGAATTCCATTGCCCAGGGATGGTAGGAGACAGATGCTTTTCTCTATCTCAACTGCCAAGAGACCTTCTTTCCTCTATACTAGTCCTCTTCAGCACAGACCCTTCACGAGTGTCAGGCTGGGGGACGATTAGGTCTTTCCCTTCCCACGAGGCCATATTTCAGACTATCCCATGGGGAGAAACCTTGGACAATACCTAGCTTTCCTAGGCAGAGGTCCCTGTGACCTTTGGCATTGTACCTGTCCCCACTTGAGATTAAGAGAATGGTGATGACTTTTCACAAGCATACTGCCTTCAGGCACTTGTTTAACAAAGCACACCCTGCACAGCCCAAAATCCGTTAAACCTTGAGTCACCACAGCACACATCTCTTGCAAGGACAAGGTTGGGAGTAGGGTCACAGATGAACGGCGTCTCAAATACAGAACAAAATGGAGTCTCTTATGTCTACTTTTTTCTCTATAGACACAGTGACAGTCTGATCTCTCTTTCTTTTCCCCACAGTG
Source organism: Rhinopithecus bieti (assembly GCF_001698545.2). Lineage (NCBI taxonomy): Eukaryota > Metazoa > Chordata > Mammalia > Primates > Cercopithecidae > Rhinopithecus > Rhinopithecus bieti. The sequence continues at coordinate 206,201 of NW_016815828.1, read as the reverse complement.
ATCTTGAATTTGCCAGTTTTCTTGAATAGATGAAAAAATGAATAAAATTGGAGGATTAAAAAAATGGAAAACATTTGTATAGTCACTCTTCCAAATAAAATCTACAAATAGAAATGATGATGCCCATATTAAGATTATCAAACACATGACTTGTCATTATGGAAATTCATATTAAAACCACATTGGAATGCCACTACACACCTGATAGAATGCCTGTAGTTAAAAGGACCAGCAGTACTACAAAGTGCTGGTGAGGACGTGATTCAGTTGGAACATTCGTACATTGCAGATGAAAATGCAAAACCGTAACACACTTTGGGAAATATCCGACTACTTTCTATAAAGCTAAATATACATGTGTCATGTGACCCAGAAATTCCACTCTTAGGTATTTACCCAAAAGTGGTAAATATGTATACACAACACACAGACTTATTCTCAAATGTTCATAATCTGTGTCAAAGGGCAAAAGGGGATGCTCATTAGCACTGTGGTCTAGTGAGTAAAGTGGATTCCTACAGATGTACAGGAAACTAAGCCTACAACCACTTTGTGTATCTTGGAATTGAATAATTAAATAAATAGATGACAGGTGGTAGAAGCCTAGATTCCTACTCTTCAAGTGGGAAGTTAACGACCAGGAAGGGAAGAAGCTAGAATCACTGGTACAGTAATGAATTAAAATTGAAGACATTAGTACGAGCTTGTATTGTGCATAGTACAGATACGTATGGTTACATAGAGGATGTTCGTAGATGCATGTGTATGCCAGTTGATACACAAGCATGTATTTCCTTGCTCTGTCAACTGTGAGGGTCCACAAACAATGGCACCCAGTACCCATAAGCACAGCTAGAGCCTCAATCTTGGTTTTTAATACTATTAATATCTTCCATCAAAGGAACTGGGGCTCTTTGGAGCAATGGCTGATTCTATGACTGGAGAAGACAACATCCACAAGAGGCTGAGATCTGTGCCATCTCAGCAAAAAAGTGGCATTTTTTTTTTTAACCAAAAAAAAAAAAAAAAAAAAGCAAAACTATGGAGCCTGCCAGAGACCTCGGGAGCCTACTCCCACCAGTAGACTAAGCTGGAAAAATTTAGGCAACAAAATACTGTATCGTAACTCAAAGTATTAATATAAACATCTGTGAGTTATTGCTGATATATGAATGAATGAAAAATAAATAAATATGGAACAAGAGACAAACACCTCATGCAGAATTCCAGATAATATGTGTAGCTATGTCACTCACAAGAAGCTGGAATATAACTCCCTCTTTCCAAGTGTGAGTGGTGTCTATTTACTCTTTCCAAAGAGTGCAGTTGTGGCAAGAGGGGTATGAATAATGTTAGAGTGGAGAAATGTGACAAGTAGTCCCTCAGGAGGATGATCAAGGTGAACAGCAATCATCCACAGCCATGTTCATAGCACGTATTCTTGATATGATTAGACTAAAATGTCACTATTCCTTAGTGGTCTTTTTTTTCACGAACCCATAATCCTAGTCTAATCATGACAAACAGACAAATCTTACTGTCGTGATATTCCACAAAATACTTCATCTGTAACTCCTGAGAACTGTCACGGTCATCAAAGGCAAGGAAAGTGTGAAAATTGTCAAGAATGAAATAAGCTTAAGACAAAATGACCAAAAGCAATGTGGTATACTAGATAGAATACAACAGCAACAAAACAAAAGATATCTAGTAAAACTAAAAAATATTCTGAATAAAGTATGGACTTTTGTATACAATAGCATATAATTATATAAAATATTGGTTGGTTCCTTAATTCTTATGTGTGTACAATACTAATATAGAGCAATATTAATAGGGATGAATTGCTTTCAGGTATATGGAAACTCTCTGTATTATCATCTCAATTGTTTTAAAAATAAAAAAATCAGTTTTTGTTCCCTAAAATATTTGTTTTCCTAATATCTTTTTTTTTTGAGATGAGGTCTCACTATGTTGCCCAGGCTGGTCTTGAACTCCTGACCTCAAGGAATCCTCCTGCCTTAGCCTCTCGAAGTGCTGGAAATACAGGCCCTCAATATCTTTTACCTCCAGCTCTTCCATGGCATGCTCTTTAATCTTTCTAACTAGAAATTCAACTGCTCTACCTACAAAGTTTTCACTTTCACTTTTGAAATGGTTTCTGCAATTAATATTTTGTATAGTTTTCCCTAATTCCTCACTTCTCATAAATGCCTTGTCTTCTACTATATAGTTACTACTTTCACCACCACATTAAAATAGCTAGGGTGACGGCCACACCTGACATCCTTTCAATATCTTGCCCAACCTGCCTGTGGCATTTGTAATGAATTGGCTCTCCTCTACTAATTTCCAAAATCCTACTCTTTGGTTTTCCACTTGGCTCTTTGACTTCCTACTGCAGTTCTCTATTTTTTTCCCAAGATTCTCTTATTCCATTTTTCCCAAGCATGTGTGTAATCTCTAAAGTTGCATAAACTCTGGACACTCTAGTCTATTTCCCAGTAATTGATAATCACTTTTAGGAATAATCCAAAATCTGGAATTCTGGTCTCATATTTATCTTTTGATTGCTAAACTTTTATAATTAGTTGTCTGATTTTTCCAGTCCCTTCATTCATAAACTGATTATTAGGGGACTATTAAAATGCAAATATTTTATTCAGTTCGTTTTGCATAACTGGAATACTTTCATTAGTGCATGAGAAAATGCTGATAAACAACACAGCAGTGTTGACAGCTAAACAAATAGGTGATTGCCATGCAAGAGCTTTGCATGACTTTCACAAAACAAAAGTTAGTTATTCCTCTCGACACACTGTAAATACTGCTTCATTGTCTTGAAGATTAAGTGTTCTTGCTAAATTTGAGAAGAGCATGCTATGCAGCCATCAGTACTCAAGTCCTAATCTTGTCAGAGTACCAGTTTTTAAACTTGATTATCTCAAATCCTTCTATTCATCATTTCAAATAAGTTAACCAGAGCTTGTATAAATTATTTTCCCTTTCTATTTAAAATACATATTGCAAGTATTTTCACTAATCTTGCAATATGTAAAATGTTTTACTATGTTTCTAGAAAAAAAATGTTACTATTAAGTTCACAGAGGAGTATTCCATTGCATTAAGTAGGCTTTCTACTTCAGGGTTCCCAATTATTATTATTATTATTATTATTATTATTATT
>NW_016815828.1:183486-198811 GCF_001698545.2 Rhinopithecus bieti | reverse complement strand
TATTATTATTATTATTTTGTTTTTATTTTTTGAGATGGAGTCTCGCAGTTTCACCCAGGCTGGAGTGCAGTGGTGCGCTCTCAGCTCACTGCAAGCTCCACCTCCCAGGTTCACGCCATTCTTCTGCCTCAGCCTCCCAAGTAGCTGGGACTACAGGCGCCCACCACCACACCCTGCTGATTTTCTGTATTTTAGTAGAGACAGAGTTTCACTGTGTTAGCCAGGATGTTCTTGATCTCCTGACCTCGTGATCTGCCTGCCTCAGCCTCCCAAAGAGCTGGGATTACAGGCGTGAGCCACCGCGCCCGGTCCCAATTATTTTTTTATGTTGGATGATGCTTACTTATGCTGTTATTTTAGGGTTTTGTCTCTAACTGGTCCAAGAGCTTTGTTATTTTCATGTGGATTCATCTGTGGTTCTATTAAGTCATTCTTCTATGTCATGAATGAGATTTTCAGCTGTGGTTATTCTATTTCATATAGTCCTCTTTGTTTCCTATTATTTTTATAATACTATTTTCCTGACTGTGTTCCCCTAGCTCTGCAATCTCTGTCTCATTAAATTCTACCATTTATCTCATTTTTAAATTTAGATTTTATTAAATTATTCAGAATTTTTAAAGTTCCTTTTTTGTATGAGACACAAGTGTATACACTCTTCATTTTTTGTACAACACATCTTTTTCAAAATTAGTTTTACATGGGCTGCCCATGCCAGCCTTGCCTTCTCTCCTGCCTTCCTTGTGATGCAGAATTTTTCCTTGATCCCTTCGTGGAACTAGCAATTGGGGTACCCTGTTTACTCAGCCCTCCACATTCAACCCCTTTTGGGAGGGAGCACAGAGCAAATGAGTGCAGGAATTGGATGGTCGCTTTGGTGCTGGCAGGAGCAAACACTGTGGAGGCCCCATGGCAGCACACAGGTGTCTGTAACCTCAAGGCCCCCAAGGGACTCTTATTCTCTTAGCTCCACTGTCTGTGGACAGCAATGTGTTATCAGCTCAGTGGGCCCTTTGCCTCATCACACGGGCAGCTGCCCTCCACCAACAAGAGCAAAGGGCCAGTGTTGACAGCGCTTTTGGGTATCTGCACTTGGTAGGGCCAAACTCTTGTCTTGTGCCTAAGAAGAATGAGGTCATGCAGATGAATTGAAGGGTGATGAAAGCAGAGAATGTTACTGAGCAATGAAAGTGGCTGTCAGTGGAGATGGGGGCTGAAAAGGGGACTGGAAGCGCAGGTCACTTTCCCCTGAAGTCAAGTTGCCTCTCTACCTCTCTCCTCCAAAGTCAGGTTGCTTCTCCCTGACATCCAGTGGCTTCTCTCTACCAGCTGAGTCTGGGGTCTTTATAGGCACAGGATGGGGAGCAGGGTGGGCCATAGTTAGCTTTAGAAAAGGCAACATTCGATTGGTAAAAAGGCATTATTCAGAAAGAACCAACTGGGAAAGAGTGGGCAAACAGGGATAGTTGTTCTCACTTTGGGCTGTGGGTTTCAGGTTTTTTGGCTTGAAGGTAGAATTTTTGCCCGAGTTTCACCCCTATCTGCCTAGAGTTTCTCTGTCTCCTGCCTCTATCACTTGCTTCCTCCCTTTTTTCCATCTTTTCTTTTTTCCTTCTTTTTGCTTGTAATATGTTTGCATAAGTGTCACACCAGCCATTTCATTATCTTCCTAATATGTAAAATGGCATCTCTTTACATGCCATTAATTTGTGCTCATGGATTAAGGATGGATCTCTCTGCATTCTTCCAATTTATCTTAAATCATTTTTTCTATTTTTGTGAGAGTTGTAACCAGGCCTATATTATAATATAAAATCATAACATTTTGTTGTACTTATTTTCATTTTTTTCCCTTTCCTTCCTCCATAGAGGGCAGCTTGCACTTAGTCATTCAGTAGAGAGTGGTCACCATTTGACTAATAATTATTACCTCCATATCCTGACCCCCAGGGGCTGCCCACAATGGTGAATGAACTTGTTTTTCTTCCAAATAACAATGATCCTGAGGTCTTGCAAACGTCATTAATTACATCCGAAAGTTTGATCAGTTGAGGGGCATAGGAAGCCTTGATCGTTGGAATCCCACATTCCTACCTTACTCATGAATCCCCAGTTATTTTCAAAGGTAGGAAGATTTGAGAGTTTGCCTCCCTTGTTCTTTTGCTTTGGCCAAATTGAATAAACTTCTTTCTGCTCCTAGGTGCTGCTGTGCCCATGTTTGACGAATTGAGCTTCGGGTATTTGAGCTTAGCCTTTGGGATTCTACAATGGCTTTGTAGTTTATGAACCAATGCTTTTGATTTCCCAGAGGAGGTATAGAAATTGAGCAGACTTAGCCAGTGTTTGTATGCCAAAACTTGGAAAAACTGAGCTCCAGAATGTTTCCTTTTCTACCGATCTGAGAAAGTTTGATTTCAAAGGGAGTTACCTTATATTTAACGTATTTTTACCCAGAATGAACATGAGACTGGAGAATCTTTTGCATCCATTAGAGAAAATCTAAGACACTTTTTGTCTGTGTTCCCAGAAATAAAGCAGGATGAAGACATGTTAATGTTTCCTTTTGGATCTTGCTTCAATCGTTTATAAAAGTGGGGAAGCGATTCTAATTAGAGGCTCTTTCTTCCCCCTGCCATTCCTAAAAGAGATCTTATTTTTGACTTTCTTTTGTTAGCTGTTTTGCTACATTTCTGTTTACTGTTGGGGATCTTGCCTCTAAACAAGTTTTACTTATTTCTTTCATTTGCCTTCAAGTAGAAAGCCATAAAAATAGCCCTTATCTGTTGTGAATCAAAATGGCCAAGCTGCCTCTTTTTTTCTTTATGGAAAATGTTTACATTATGAATTGTCTACAAATTTTCCTTCTGCTTATCTTCTAAAGCCCGTTACTTGCCTTCACTTATGTGGAATCTAAAACAGTTGAACTTATGAAAGTAGAGAGTAGAATAGCAGTTACCAGGGGCTAGCATGGGGGTGGGGTTGGGAGGCTGTTGGTCAAAGAGTCAAATTTGCAGTTCCACAGGAGGAGTAAGTACAAGAGGTCCATTATACAACATGGTGGCTACACTTAATAACAGTGTACTGTCATCTAGAAAATCACCAGGAGAGTAGATTTTAAGTAGTTTTACACTCCCCCACCCCCCACCAAAAATAAGTATGTGAGGTAATGCTTCTGTTAATGAATTCAATTTAGTTATTCCGCAATGTATACGTATTTCAAAACATCATGTCACACACGATACATATACACAATTTTTATTTACCAATTTTAAAAGTACAATTTACTAATAAATATTTTGTGAGTACTTTGTTTACCTACCTGTTTCTTACATGCTTCTGTACAAGAAAAATTAAATTCCAAAGAGTTATACAAAGTTGTATTGTGCATAATTTAATTTTTTATTTAAGTGTATATGCCACTTATATTTAATGTAGTTACAGAATGTTTTTTGCATTTAAATATGTGATCATACTTCATTATATCATCTATATAATTTGTCTTCACTTTTGCACTTTTGATTTGAGAAGTACTTCATTTTGTTTCACCCCTAAATAAGTGTGTTAGTTGTACTCTCTTTTGTTTTATTTGTTTGTTCACTGTGCTTTTAGCATATTGGATTCTTCTTTGTGCTGCTTCCATGAGGGAATTTGTAACTGCTATTTATTTTCCTTTCAATTACCACCTTTACCCCTACTCATCCCCCAAAATCCCTCTGGACCCTGCCTGCTCTTTCAGAGATATTATATCTCGGATACAAACATGTTCCTACTTTCACTAAGACCTTTGAGTACATTGCATATTTTGAACATGGCAATTGCTGACATTTTCCAGGTAAAATCTTCATTTCTTTTTCTCAGAGCCTAGTTATAATCTGATGGATTCAAGTTGGATTTTTCTTTGTTTCTTTAAAAAACGGGAAGCCAGTATTCAAGACAAGATAGGAATAATTATGTCCTCATCTAGCAGAAATGCTTCCTGGGTCACAGTGAATCATTTAATGGTATCTTACGGAGTGTGTGTTTGTGTGTCTTTGTATGTGTATGTATATATGTGTGATTATACCTGTATCTACCTCAGGGAAGGCAAATCTGCTACAAAGTTTCTCAGCATTCAAACACTAGGACACTTATTTTCAGAAAGCTTCTTTTATGTGTAAAGAATATACATTTTCTCAAGCCCTTCTACATTACCAGGTAGTGTCAAAGTTAACTTTAAAAAATATATTCTATGCAACCCATTTTTCCAGAGTTTGTTGGTTTTGCTTAAGGTACGGTACATCGCGCAGTTTATTTATTTATTTGAGACGAGTCTTGCCCTATCGCCAGGCTGGAGTGCAGTGGTGCAATCACGGCTCATGGCAACCTCTGCCATCCGGGTTCAAGCAATTCTCCTGCATAAGCCTCCCAAGTAGCCGGGACTGCAGGCACGTGCCACAAGCAGTTTTTGGGTTTTTTTTGTTTGTTTGTTTGTTTGTTTTCCAAGCTGGAGTGCAGTGGCCGGATCTCAGCTCACTGCAAGCTCCGCCTCCCGGGTTTACGCCATTCTCCTGCCTCAGCCTCCCGAGTAGCTGGGACCACAGGCGCTCGCCACCTCGCCCTGCTAGTTTTTTGTATTTTTTAGTAGAGACGGGGTTTCACAGTGTCAGCCAGGATGGTCTCGATCTCCTGACCTCGTGATCCGCCCATCTCGGCCTCCCAAAGTGCTGGGATTACAGGCTTGAGCCACCGCGCCCGGCAACAGTTTTTAAATAAATGCATTTTATCACTTTATTTGAGAGGTGCAGCTACAGTCTTCTGTTAGTGATACTCTAATTCCTCTAACTGAGCCTCACTGGCCCTGTAGTGTTTTTCCCATGGAATAATTTAAGGTTACTAATATCAAAAAAAAAAATTTAATTGAAAGTGAAATTTCTCATTTCTCTTATTTGGGGTTAATTTCCTAGAGATAAATACTCTTTATTCTAGTAACTTATAATTAGAAAGTTCCTTTTTTTCCTTAAAATATATTTCTATCTGTATTACCACTAAATAATTTAGATGTAGTACATAGTAGATTACAAAATGGAAAGTGTACTTTAAAGTAACTAAAATGTCTAGTTAAATCTTGTTACATAATTTACTGATAATTATATGTACTTAAATAATAACTTTAAAACTTCTAGAATAATTAAACAGATTTTATCTATCATCCACCACCTCTACAAATAGGTAAATAGTACCAACACATGTACACTTAAAAAAACAAAATGCATCTGACTTGCCATTTTGCAAAGGGATTTCTTTTTTAGGAACTGAAAAAATATCAATGGAAACGCCTATATATAATCGTTGATAATACAAACCCACACACTTGTTTAATTTTGATTTGATTTTTGTTTAAATAAAAAAAATATCTTAGGAACAAAATATATTGAAGACTATTTTGGTAAACTGAACTAAGTCTCATTAAAAAAAAAGAGAGAGGAAGAATGTACCAAAACAACAACAAAATGAACTTGAAACATTTCTGATATAAGGAACAAATTTACTGTTTTCTTTTCAATTATAAAGTATTGTCACAGCTCTATTTTTATGTGGTCCAACTTTCTCTGTGAAGTAAAATTTGATGGTTCTATACTTCTTGACATTTTAATTCATTAGAATTGCCTAAATTAATTATCACATATATCCTTCTTAGTACCTGGCGGAATTGGCAGATGTCATTCTTTTCCCTGATGCTGTGCTATAGATACTAGATGTAATCATTTGAATGTGCCCTTTGGGCCACAAATACCAAAAGTAGGCAGGGGCAGAAACAGAAAAGATATATGCTTTCACATAGTGGCTCTCCAGTATTTATGTGTTTAATCAAATATAATTACAGTTGTATGACCTATCTTGATGGGATATTAGAAAGGGATAATGTTACAGGGTGGGTTAAATTAGTTTTGCCTCCTGTGAAAGGTATACAGCCTCACTGTAGGGCACTGAAGGCGTGCTGTCACTTGTAGAACTTGAGCTGCACTGTTATGCAGGCCCAGCCACTGTGCCAATTGGATGGAGATCACTTTGCCTGAAGCATACAAATGAGGTATGCTGGTGATTAGATGAAAATGAGAAAAATGAACAGTTTATTGCAACTTGGTTAACAGTTAATCTATGAAGTAAAGGCATTAGTTCTAATTTACAAGAAAATGTGAAAAAAAAGTAGATTTTAACAGAAAGAAGTAAGCTAGTCAAAGCTACAGGAAAAAAACAGATAGCTTTGGAACTTCAGTTGAGATTCTAGTAAAGGAAAAGTAACGTTTTGGACTTGTATACTCTTTTTGTAACACACAAAATATAGGGCATGAAGTCATTAAATATTTATGCTCCTTAGCTGATGTTTCTGGGAGAATATTTAATTATAAAAGAAGTGTTATTGTCCAGCACAGTTGGGGATAGGTTCAGTGAGACAAAAATATTTGACAGAAATTAGGATATAGATCATTTCTACATGGTAATGAGTGGCCCTTAACTGAACAAGCAAAATACTTTATGAAAAAATTTAAGGGTATTATTTTGACTAACACAAGGATAATCTTTAAAATAACACATTAATTTCTATTATGTAATGTCAACAGCGGTGCTAGCATTAAGCCCAGCTGTAACTATAGGGATAAGCATACACACTGAATTGAAGAACAAAACACAAGATACTTGGCACAGAGCACATTTGGTTTGTTGCTCATTGGTGTACTCTTTGTTGTTACTGAAGACCCCCCAAAGGAGATGCAAATCATAGTCTTGTGGACACCAAAAAGGTGACTTCTCTCTCTGCTGAAGGAATGGCACTTGGGCACCATTATGGAATTCATGATGGAGGTCACATCATCAGGTCTGCAGTGGTCTGACTGCTGTGACACCTGGTGACAAGAGAGCTTGCACCCAGTCCCTGTGTACCTGGCCTCACGTCTCACATACACCTCATGTTCTCCCTCCTCCTCATGCTGCTTCCAGGAACGCTCCAGACACCCACCCTGTTGCTCTTTTGTGAGGATATGCAAAAGCTGACTACAGGTGGATTCATGATTTCAAGAATACATAGGAGTTAAATCGAGCTCACAAAATACAAAAGAAGAAATAATAAAAGATTGATAATGTCAACTGCTTAAGGGTAAGAACTTCTGTTCTTCTAAATGAACTCCCTATTAATAACCCAATTTATAAAGAAGGAGGAAAGAGACAACTTCAAGCTGGTGATACACTCTTTCTTTCATGGGACATTGGGAGAATGATGCATCTGGAAAAGACATTATTGGAGACTTGCAAAAGTGACGCTTATTAGTAGAATGATATCACATGAGGAAAAGTTTTAAAATCCATTTTGTAAAAGAAACCTGCCTGTTCGACTGGATTACCTATTGCTTTAAAAAACTAGAATTTATAGCTTTGAAGACAATAGACATTAGTCACAAAGATATTTTCTATCTGTTTGACTAATGTAGGATAGAACTAGGAAGCCCCCCAAACTGAACAATATTCCTCTGAACACAGCATTTCACAACCAGCATCGGGCCTTCACTTGTTACTAGAAAATAAAAAGGCATCATAGCTTGAGAAAAATGAACACGATTTGGAAGCTGTATCAGATCTGTCTCCCTTGCTGACCCTGGTCCTTCTTGAACCCCATGAATTATTGGTAATGTTTATGTTGAATGAGATCCATGTTTCAATGGAGTCTACTTTCATCATTTATCCTATTCAGGCATTGTAATAATCATCTCCTGCAAGTCCACAGGAATAAAAAAAAAGGCCTTACAAAAAAACAAGAAAAGGAAAATAAATGTTTCAAAAACAAAAAAATACAGCTTTGAAAAGATGTTCAATTCTTTATGAATCAATCTAGTATCAGTTCTACTAAATATTGGCAAAATAATCAGTACACATTAATTTTTCAAATATACTGATAAGAAATTCATGATAAATAAAGACAAATTGTAGAAGAAAACATATAACACTTGCATAAAGTTAAAAATTAGAAAACCAGGAAAGACCAGACGATATATTGCAAATGAAACACGTGTAGAATCGAACTATTAGGAAAAACAAGAGAATTACATACATGAATTCAGAATTATGATGATCTCGGGGTGAAGGACTCTGGCTGCAGGATGCTGTATAGCTAGTTAACGTATGGCAATGTCCTGTTTTTACCCTGGTAAAGGGCTCAAAATTCTTTGTCATGTTGCTTTCCATAACTTAAATTTAAATGTTAGGCACATATTATTTTGGTATTTTCTATAATCATGTTCTGAATAGGTCTAAAAGTATCTTCTTTCTGGTAAGGTTACTAACAGAAATGATAGTTGTCAAACTTGGCATTTATTAAAAGACACACACACAAAAAGACTCATTTTCCTACTCCTAATTGTTTTTCCTTTTTTGGATATATACTTCCAGGACAAAAGGAAATTTTTACTTTCAGGAAATGTTTTGTGTCCCTTGCCAACATTTCTGGGAAATATGTCAAACTTTCCACTTTTTGTAAATCTCCCCCAAAAATGTTTCTGACACGTTTGAGGAAGTTTTTTTTTTCCTTTCCTTGCAGCTGTAACTAGACATATTTTCAGATCACCAAACATGCTATTCTAATGTGTCAGCTCAGCATAATCATGTGTGAATAAAAGTATAATTTTAAAATGTTCATTCTGGTATCTAATATGGGTAAAATATACATTATTAAATAGTTAATTTAAAAATATGTGTCTACATGTTATTTGGTAGAAGTTTGAAGAATAAATAACATTTAAAGCTGATGTCCTGAACAGCAAAAATTAGATGCTGGCATAAAAAAAGAATATTTGTACCATGTTTTAAAATTACTTTTATTTATTTACTTTTATGATTAAGTATAACTAAATTTGCATGCAAATTCAAAAACATTTATTTACTTAAATAGAAACATTGTGTGCATGTATATCTGTGAATATATATATAATTTGCTAATAAAGTATAGAATAAAATTATAACCCTCACAAACCATTCCATAATTATATAGATATTTTTATAAGACTTTTAGTAGACAGCCAAGAAGCTAAGGAGTTTTTATCAGCATTTGCTAATTGAGATAATTTTTATAGTCATAATGCTGATTTGAGAATTTTGTTTTGTGATTGACCTGATTCCGTGGGTTTTCTCATCATTAAACATTGTTTTTGGCAAGTAAAATATTAAACTAACTTTTGGCAAAATTATTTCTAAATACTTTTAATTTGTCTTGGTTATTTGGCTTTCTACTTTTTACAAATTATTTCCACATCACGTGGTTATTTGTTGAACAATTTGATTGACTTGTTATGTTAATGAAAAACACGAAATAAGGCCTGGCATGCTGTCACATGCCTGTAATCCCAAGAGGGAGGCTGAGGAGGGCAGTTCACTTAAGGTCAGGAGTTCCAGACCAGACTGGCCCACATGGTCAAACCCCCTCTCTACTAAAACTACAAAAATTAGCCGGGTGTGGTGGTGGGTGCCTGTAATCCCAGCTACTCAGGAGGCAGAGGTTGCAGTGAGCCTAGATAATGCCACTGCATTGCAGCCTGGGTAACAGAGCAAGACTCCATCTCAAAAAGAACAAACAAACAAAACACACAAAATAAAACAATTATGTCCTATATTCAAGAACTTATGACTGTATTCATTGGCAAGTAAATCACTCTCATAGTCACAAGTCCACGGTGGCCCATTTAAAAGGCTTATCTTGCAATGTCTACATCTGTCATGGTGGTTGTGAGGGATGAGGACAATTAAGATGTTCATTATTGTTAGGGTTTCTGAGTCCAATCAGATGTATATCCTGAATGGAATGCAATATAGCAGTTAGCAGCATCAGCTTTACCCTAAGAAACATATGTTTAAAACACACACACACACATACACACACACACACATACACATACACACACATTTTGTTGAGAAAAATCACACTATTTACCAAGGGTGCTATTTCAGTGAGACATACCAAATGCATGAAAACAAACACCTACGGGGAGTAGGTATCAGGCAGGAGGGAATGATGTTAAAAAGGAAGGAGCAATTTCCAATTAAGGCAGAAAGACCTCACACAGATGTAATGTAATTCAATGTGTTAGGAGCACAATTAGTGCAATGCCTTAAATATGATTTTAAAAAATAACAACAAAAAAGAGGATCAAACTATTGATGATAGAAAAGCTTTGAGTAGAAGCAAAACTGTAGCAAAACCTATAATGCCCCTGTTTGAAACTATATGGGACAGAAGATCATAGCACTCTACAACTGAGAAAGTTTCTTGGGACATATTATTGTCAGGTCAACTTTTCATTTAATATTCAGAGTCTTAGATATGCATGATATGGTTTGCGTCTGTGTCCCCACCCAAATCTCATGTCAAATTGTAATCCCCAGTGCTGGAGATGGGGCCTTCTGGGATGTGACTGGATCATGAAGGTGAACATCTCATTAGTGATTTAGTACCATCCCCTTGGTACTGTCCTCAGAACAGTGAGTGAGTTCTTGAGAGATCTGGTTGTTTAAATGTGTGGGCCTGGCATTGTGGCTCACGCCTGTAAGTCCAACACTTTGGGAGGCTGAGGCGAGGGGATCACAAGGTCAGGGGTTTGAGACCAGCCTGACCAACATGGTGAAACCCCATCTCTATTAAAAATACAAAAATTAGCCGGGCTTGGTGGTGCGTGCCTGTAGTCCCAGCTACTCAGGAGGCTGAGGCAGGAGAATCTCTTGGACCCAGGAGGCAGAGGTTGCAGTGAGCCAAGATAGTACCACTGAACTCCAGCCTGGGTGACAGAGTGAAACTCTAAGAAAAAATGTTTAAAGTATGTAGCAAGCCCCCCTCCCCACCGCAACTTGTTCCTGCTCCCACCAAGTGTGACACCTCGCTCCAACTTTGCCTTCTGCATGATCAGAAGCTTCATGAGGCCTTCCCAGAAAGAAAAGCTACTATGCTTCCTGCACAGCCTGCACGGTCACGCCAATTAGGTCTCTTTTCTTTGTAGATTACCCAGTCTCAGGTAGTTTTTTACAGCAATGCAATAATGGATTGATAACAATCTTAGAGAAATGTTCAAGACAAGCGGTGAGTCTCTTCTCCATACAACAGGAATTCAAAGAGCTAGCTAGAGGATCATAACACAATACAGTCAGCATTGAATGGACCGGAATTCAACAACAAAAAGACCAAGAGGAGAGTGAAGAGTATACCAGGGAGCCTTTCTGTCCAGGAATGTATGATGGTTAATTTTATGTGTCATCTTGACTGGGCTAAGGGATACTCAGCTGATAAAACATTATTTCTGGGTGTGACCATGAGGGTGTTCAGGGAGGGTGTTTACTGAGCATGTGAGTCAGTAGACTGAGTAAAGAAGACCCATCCTCACTGCTGGGAAGGCACCCAAATCCCTTTAGGGCTTGAACAGACTATAAAGGTGGAGGAAGGATAAATTCTCTCTTTGTCTTCTAAGCTGGGGCACACATCTTTTCCCGCCTTTGTAGCATCTGATTCTTACGTCTTCAGAATCAAACTGGGAGTTAACACTGTTCACTCTCCTGGTTCTTGGGCCTTCCAACTAGGACTAAATTATATGATCAGTTTTGCTGGTTCCCTAGTTTGCAGACAGCAGATGGAGAGACTCTTAGGCCTTCATAATTGCTTGAGAGAATTGCCATGACACACAAACACACACGTACACACAAACACACACACTCTTTGTATACATACAAATAATAAATGCACATACACGCATGTATGTATACACACACATCTTATTGGTTCTGTGTCTCTGAACAACCCTTACAAATAGAGAACATAATAAATAGCATATATTAACTTTGTCATAAATGTAATTGAGAAATAACTATAGTCAGTTAAAATATTGCATGTTCACATTAAAAATTAAAATAGAAAACCAGAGCTGGAAAATTCAGATAAGATTTGTTTTGAACTATAACATTAAAATAATATAATTGTATATACAGCATGCAAAATTCAATACTTTTATAAATCAGATGTATACTATTCAAAACTGTTAATTTTGTCAATAGAGACATTCTGCTGAGTGTGGAGTATCATGTTCTTTGACCTATTTGATAAATACTATGTCATACCATTCAATAGCTTTGAAACTTTGGATCTCTTCTTTTTCCTGAGCTGATCTATTGGATAACAAGTTTAATGATTTGAAAAGATATATCACTACAAATGAAATATTGGCTCATATATTTTGGCATAATTATAATTCTCCTATTGAGAGCACAGGTACAAGTCATTTAACAATATTTTAAAATATTTTATGTGCAAAATTTTAAACATAGTTTAAAATATGTGTTACAAATATAAAAATAGTACAAACAACTGCCATATACACTTCACCCAGATAGACTCATTATTATTTTACTATTTGTTTTATAGTTTGAATTCTATTTCACACATGTGTATGTGCATATATATTTCTGTTTATATACAAATACATGCACATACATTTTTTCTGAACCATTTGTAAGTTGCACCCTGGACATTTTCCCCTAAATAGTTCAGTATGTGAATTTCCTAAGAATAGAGATTTTTTTATATAACTAAAATATTTCAGTATATATAATATTGACATAATATTTTATTTAATCTATCATTCATATCATCATCATCGTTATTTTTATTACTATTATACTGAGATAGGGTCTTGCTCTGTCGCGCAGGTTGGACTTCAGTGGAGTGATCTTGGCTCTCTGCAACCTCTGCCTCCTGGGTTCAAGCAATTCTCCCACCTCAGCCTCCTGACTAGCTGAGATTATGGGGGTGCGCCACCATGCCCAGCTAATTTTTGCATTTTTAGTAGACAGGGTTTCACCATGATGGCCAACCTCATATTGTTTTTAATTGGACATATTATATGCTTTGTAGCATTTTATTTTTCTGTAAGTCTGAATCTGATCTAGGATTAAATATTACATTTCACTGCCACATAGCTTTTGTGCTCTTAATCCTGGAACATTCCCACAATGTTTCTTTATCTTTCACAATATAGTACTTTAAAATAGAATCATTCTCCCTTTTTTACTTTTAATATAAAATGTTTTATCAAGGATTTTTATGACATTTCTTCATGGTTAAATTTACATTCTGCATTCCACACTTTTATGCTGCATAAGCTATGTTGTGTCCTCAGAGAATCACATCTGGAGGCACAGAATGGCCATCTGACCATCACCGATGCTGCTAATTCTGATTCTCTGGTCAATGTTATTAGATCTATCCACTCTAGACTTTTCTCTCATGTAATTAATAAGCAATACATGGAAAGACATTTTAAGATTGTGTGCATATCCTCATCAATATATTCCCTGAAATTTAGCATCCATTAATTGGTTTCCCTGAGCCAATCTTCACAGCAATGTCACAAAATAATATTTTTCTATTTCAAGCCTTCCCTACGAATTTACTTATTGGCACTCAAGTTTATGTTCTATAAATAACAGTACTCTTAAGTCACCATTTAATTGAATATTACTTATTTACTTATTGTAAATTAAAATGTACAGATTTCACATATTTAATACTTTACAATTTATTACTGTACTGACTCATGATGTTGCTCAAATTGACCCAGATGTGGCTAGCTCCTGTGTCCTCCTGGCATGTCCTCTTCGTTTTTAGGAGGTCTTCAAATTACTTTTTGTCATAACCAAATAATCCAGTATTATCTTGTATCTATTTTGCCTTGGTCCATTATTCAGCCATTTCTCCATGGAGTCCTACTCAAAGCATATCTTTTAACCTTAGAAAATCAGAAAATTGTTTAGAAATGGTTGTAGATCATCATTTATATTTTCATAAAAGACCCACTACTACATCTGAAAAGGTAGATAATCAAATGCCCTGCATACATATATATATATGCAGTATTATATATATATGCAATATTATATATATATATAAAGTATTATATATGTATAATATATACATATATAAGTTCTAGGGTACATGTGCGTAACATACAGGTTTTTTGTATATGTATACATGTGCCATATTGGAGTGCTGCCCCCGTTAACTCATCATTTACATTAGGTATATCTCCTAATGCTATCCCTCCCCCATCCTCCCACTCCATGACAGGTCCCAGTGTGTGATGTTCCCCACCCTGTGTCCAAGTGTTCTCATTGTTCAATTTCCACCTATGAGTGAGAACTTGCAGTGTTTGGTTTTCTGTCCTTGTGATAGTTTGCTCAGAGTGATGGTTTCCAGCTGCATCCATGTCCCTACAAAGGACATGAACTCATCCCTTTTTATGGCTGCATAGTATTCCATGGTATAAATGTGCCACATTTTCTTAATCCAGTCTATCATTGATGGACATTTGGGTTGGTTCCAAGTCTTCGCTATTGTGAATAGTGTTGCAGTAAACATACGTGTGCATGTGTCTTTATAGCAGCATGATTTATAATCCTTTGGGTATATGCCCAGTAATGGGATGGCTGGATCAAATGGTATTTCTAGTTGTAGATCCTTGAGGAATTGCCACACTGTCTTCCACAATGGTTGAACTAGTTTACAGTACCACCAACACTGGAAAAGCATTCTTATTTCTCCACATCCTCTCCAGTACCTGTTGTTGCCTAACATTTTAATGATCACTGTTCTAACTGGTGTGACATGGCATCTCATTGTGGTTTTGATTTGCATTTCTCTGAAGGCCAGTGAAGCATTTTTTCATGTATCTGTTGGCTGCATTAATGTTTTCTTGTGAGAAGTGTCTGTTCATATCCTTGGCCCACTTTTTGATGGGGTTGTTTGATTTTTTCTTGTTAATTTGTTTAAGTTATTTGTAGATTATGGATAGTAGCCGTTTGTCAGATAGTTAGACTGCAAAAATTTTCTCCCATTCTGTAGGTTGCCTGTTCACTCTCATGGTAGTTTATTTTGCTGTGCAGAAGCCCTTCAGTTTAATTAGATCCCATTTGTCAATTCTGGCTTCTGTTGCCATTGCTTTTGGTGTTTAATCATGAAATCCTTGTCCATGCCTATGTCCTGAATGGTATTGCCTAGGTTTGCTTCTAGGGTTTTTATGGTTTTAGGTCTAACATTTAAGTCTTTAATCCATCTTGAATTAATTTTTGTATAAGGTATAAGGAAGGGATCCAGTTTCAGTTCTCTACATATGGCTAGCCAGTTTTCCCAGCACCATTTATTAAATAGGGAATCCTTTCCCCATTTCTTGTTTTTGTCAGGTTTGTCAAAGATCAGATGGCTGTAGATGTGTGGTATTATTTCTGAGGGCTCTGTTCTGTTCCATTGGTCTATATCTCTGTTTTG
>NW_016815828.1:166146-181873 GCF_001698545.2 Rhinopithecus bieti | reverse complement strand
TTTAAATGTGTCCCAGAGATTCTGGTATGTTGTGTCTTTGTTCTCATTGGTTTCAAAGAACATCTTTATTTCTGCCTTCATTTTGTTATGTACCCAGTAGTCATTCAGGAACAGGTTGTTCAGTTTCCATGTAGTTGAGCGGTTTTGAGTGAGTTTCTTAATCTTGAGTTCTAGTTTGATTGCACTGTGATCTGAGAGACAGTTTGATATAATTTCTGTTCTTTTACATTTGCTGAGGAGTGCTTTACTTCCAACTATGTGGTCAATTTTGGAATAAGTGCGATGTGGTGCTGAGAAGAATGTGTATTCTGTTGATTTGGGGTGGAGAGTTCTATAGATGTCTATTAGATCCACTTGGTGCAGAGATGAGTTCAATTTCTGGATATCCTTGTTAACTTTCTGTCTCATTGATCTGTCTGATGTTGACAGTGGGGTGTTAAAGTCTCCCATTATTATTGTGTGGAAGTCCAAGTCTCTTTGTAAGTCTCTAAGGATTTGCTTTATGAATCTGGCTGCTCCCATATTGGGTACATATATATTTAGGATAGTTAGCTCTTCTTGTTGAATTGATCCCTTTACCATTATGTCATGGCCTTCTTTGTGTCTTTTGATCTTTATTGGTTTAAAGTCTGTTTTTGTATTTTTATCTTTGGATATTCATAAAGAGCAATTTTCATTATTTAATATGCCATCCAAAGTTCACAGAAGAAGATAATATCCATGATCGTATTGTAGACTTGTAACCATTTTGACAATTTAATTTTTTAAGAAAAATGGCAAGTCACTAAAATTATCAAAAGGCCAACACCATCTAAACCTGTAAAATTATTTCTAATGCCAGTTGCTGTCAGGTATAGTTTTATGTCGTTTTTCATTAAAACCTGTTATCAAACTGTAGAAATAAATATTTCTTTTCATTATCACATTTTATGTAGTGATTCAGAAAGCAGTTGAATTTTGTCATTTGATTGTATTAGCAATTGTGTATAATTCAGGGAGACTCTAGACTTTCATTCAGACCCTGGGACAATCTATTCTTGTCAGAACCAACTCTCAGGTAAGGAAAATCGGCTTATTTCAGTAGGAGAACTCATTTTGTTTTTTGGTTTTTTTTGAAATAAGTAGACATTGACTTGCTCTATTTCAGGGTCACAGTTTTAGCAAGAGGCGGAAGCAACAAAGGCATCTAAACCTAAAAATGCTTCAGGGATCTTCTCCAATAAGCCACTAAGTTGTATGTTGTGAGTGGCACAAAGGTAGCAATGGCTTCTCACCACCCCACATATGCCCAGCAGGTTGTGGGCACAACCATAGCTATGTTCCATGGATGAAAATGACTGTATTTGAGGGCTGCCTAGAGGGTGGGGTACCCCCGGTCAGATCAGGAAGATCATGGACGGATCTTTGCTGGTATATTTTTATTGAATGTGAAATGTCTGTGTCCTAAAAAGAAATAGTGATTTAGGATATTTGCAGGTTAATTAACTTACATTTTTAAAGGAAATAAAACCAAGTATACCTGCTTAAACAGGTATCTGTTCACCCGTGTTCATTGCAGCACTATTCCCAATTGCCAAAATGTAGAATAAATCTAAGTGTTCATAAGTGGAAGAATACATAAAGAACATGTGGTACATATACACAATGGAATACTATTCAGCTTTAATAAAGAAAAAATCTTGTTATTTGGGACAACACAGATGAATCAAGAAGACATCATGTTAAATGAAACAATTCAAGCCCAGAAAGAAGCAGGGAGTAGAATGAGGGTTACCAGGGACTGAGGGTGAAGAGAGTTGGGGACATGCTGGCTAAAGAAGGGATCCCCAAGCTCCAGACCACAGACCAGTATCAGTCCATGGCCTGTTAGGAACCGAGCCACACAGCCGGAGGTGAGCAGCAGGTAAGTGAGCGAGCATTACTGCCTGAGCTCTGCCTCCTGTCAAACCAGTGCGACATTAGATTCTCATGCATGTGAGGGATCTAGGTTGTGTGCTTCTCCTGAGAGACTAATTAATGCCTGATAGTCTAAGGTGGAACAGTTTCATCCTGAAACCATCCTCCCAACTCTAGCTCTGTTTGTGGAAAAATTGTCTTCCACTAAACTGGTTCCTGGTTGGGGACCAAACCAAAAAGGTTGGGGACCCCGGGCCAAAGGATACAAAATTTCATTTATATAAGAGGAATAAGTTTTAAAACTCTATTGTACAGCATGATGGCTATAGTTAACAATGTGTATTGTGTTTGTAAAACTTGCCAAAAGAGTAAGTATTAAGTGCTCTCATCACGAAACAATGATAAGTATGTGAGTAAGGCATACATAAATTAGCTCAATTTAACCACTCCATGATGTACCCATAGTAGAAACAACATGTATGTGATACATCTGTACAATATTTTTGTCAATTAAAATTTAATTAATTAATTAGAAAATGAATTTCATCCTTTCTTTCCACCCTATCCTAAATTCCCAAACTCATAATCCATGCAGTATCATTATACTCACTCCTGTCCATGATACTTTTTCCCCTTGCATACAACTTAGTTTAACTTTTTTATTCCTTTACTGTGCTCTCTTGGACAAGCCACACCATTTTTAAATGTGTCTCTCTGCCTATCTTTATCGGTGGTCTCAAAGCTGAACTTGGGAAAAAATACAAAACCACGGGAACTGCTCTCCCTGTCAATTTATGATCAACAACTCCAACGAGGCACTCAAAGTTTCTGGCAATCGGACGATCCTTCTGTAGTGCTTCCTCTCTCTCACTCTGCCACACAACTGTTAAATGATTCCAGCCTTTCTACAAAGCTCCCCTTCTCTTAGTTTCAGTTGCTCATCAGGTTTCCTACTTAACTAAGAATTTTTTTTTATGTTTTTATTTTTATTTTTTTATTTTTATTATTATACTTTAAGTTCTAGGGTACATGTGCACAACGTGCAGGTTTGTTACATGTGTATACATGTGCCATGTTGATGTCCTGCACCCATTAACTCATCATTTACATTAGGCATATCTCCTAATGCTATCCCTCCCCCCTCCCCCCCTCCCCACAATAGGACCCGGTGTATGATGTTCCCTTTCCTGTATCCAAATGATCTCATTGTTCAATTTGAAGCAGTTTAAAGAGAACTTTGAAAAACAACTAACCACCTGCTGCTGAGCCCACATATTCCCCTTCACTCTTGGATACATTTTTGCCATGTCCAGGTAAGATCCACATCTCTGATTATGCGAGAGTCATCCTCTCTTGTTCGATAAAAACCTCTGATCTTCTGCTTTAACGTTTTTTATCTCTTACTGAATTATTCACATTAGCATACAAAATGCTGCTATGACTTTTATTTAAGATGAGTGGCTTCTGCTACACTTCCCTTTGAGCCACAACTCTGTTTCTCTAGTCTTTTATACACAAAAGCTCTCTCTAAGAGTAACGTGTGTTTTTTTCTTCCTATTTTTTCTTGAACACATTCCATGCATGATTTTTTTCTTTCACTAGAGCAAAAATGCTATTGTCATAATTAACATTGACCAATCCTTTGATAAATCCAACATTAATTTTTTATTCATCATTATAGATTATTTATAAGCAATAGTTGTTAATCATTCCCTTCTCATTGAGTCATTTTTAAAAAGTTTTGCTTCTGGAATGCCATACTTGCCTTCCCACTACTTTTATTTTTTAAAATATTTATTTTCCTTTAATGTTTCTTTTTTATCAATCTGACCTGTATATTTTGGAGCACTTCAGGATTCTGCTCATGGACAGTTTCTATTTTCTGTCTACATTCAGTCCCTAGGTGATATTATTCAAGCTCATATTTCAATTTTTGGATTACTCGTGGTGTGTGTGTGTGTGTGTGTGTGTGTGTGTGTGTGTGTGTTTAATTATATATCTCCAGTCTAAATCTTTTCTCTGAACTCCAAAATAACCACTCTTCCTTCTTTTCCTCAGTCATAAGCCATGGTATCTTCCTCAACTCTTCTGCTTTCTTCCTATCCCACATGTAGTTTATAATAGTATACCCTCTCAATATATCAAGGATAGGAACACATCTCTGTCATCACTGCCTAAACCCTGATTCAAGTCACCATGAGATCTTCTTGCCTGAAATATTGCAAAACCTTTCCAAAGAGTATTCCTGCTTTTACTACCTGCTTCCCTTCAGGATATCCTCAAAATAGAAGCCACAGTAATCATTTCAAAACATATGCCAAATCATTTTTATTTCCTGATTCAAAATACTCCCAAATGTACCCAGAAAATAACAAGAGCCAAAGTTATTAACATGACCACATTACCTTCCATGTCTATGTTTACTATGACCCTTTTCCTTTTCAATTTGTTCTGACAAAGTAATTTTATCCTTACTTACTCTTTTGAGGTAAATTAAATGCCCAAAAACTTTTTTTTTTTTTTTGAGATGGAGTCTCGCCCTGTTGCCCAGGCTGGAGTGCAGTGGTGTGATCTTGGCTCACTGCAAACTCTGCCTCCCGGGTTCATGCCATTCTCCTGCCTCAACATCCTGAGTAGCTGGGACTGCAGGCACCCGCCACCATGCCCGGCTCATTTTTCTGTATTTTTAGTAGAGACGGGGTTTCACCGTGTTAGCCAGGATGGTCTCAATCTCCTGACCTTGTGATCTGCCCACCTCAGCCTCCCAAAGTGCTGGGATTACAGGTGTGAGCCATCATGCCCAGTCTAAACACCCAAGAACTTTCTAGAACTCAGTGTCTATTATATGTTTCTTCTGCCTGGAATGCTCCCTGACATCACTCAACTCTTTTTTCTAGTCACTTTCTCTGCAAAGATTGTGCTATAAGCCCATTCAAAATTTCAATACTGCCCAACTTGCTAATTCCCTTCCCTGGTTTTTTTTTTTGTTTAGCTTTTCCCACTGACATATTATAAATATTCACTAATTCACTACATATTATATGCATTTCACTGTCGAGTATAAGCTCAGTGAGGCCAGAAAATGTTGTTTATTTTTTTCTCTTCTTGTGTTAGTCTGTTTTCATCCGCCAATAAAGACATACACGAGACTAGGTAATTTATAAAGGAAAGAGGTTCAATGGACTCACAGTTCTACTTGGCTGGGGAGGCCTCACAATCACAGCAGAAGGCAAATGAGGAGCGAAGTCACATCTTACATGGCAGCAGGCAAGAGAGTGTGTGTAGGGTAACTCCCTTTTATAAAACCATCAGATCTTGTGAAACTTATTAACTATCATGAGAACAGCATGGGAAAGACCAGCCCCATGATTCAGTTGCCTCCCACTGGGTCCCTCCCACTACATTTGAGGATTATGGGAGCTACAAGTCAAGATGAGATTGGAGTGGGGACACACCCAAACCATATCACTTCTATAACCCTGCCCTTATAAAAGTACCTCGCTCAGATGTAGTTGTTTAATTAACTACTTAAAATTAAATAGACAACACATACTTTATTGTTATCTTCTAACAACACTTTAAGCAAAATGTCCTTTGATATAATGTTTTATACCATTGATCCCTTATCCAAAAAATGAACACCTCCACCCCAAATTATATATCTCCATCAGATTTGGGGAGCTCTACCAACATTCTCTGGCAAGTATTTAACTGAAAACAATGCTGCTAGGTTTTCTCAGTCCATGTTACATGTGAGGAACTCTTGAGTTATAGACAATTTTTAAGCCACATTCAATTGTATAACTGTTTGATAGATTATGGAGAAGACTACCATGAAGAACATTAGATTATTTGTTATTGTTCTTGATCTTTACATGACCTTTGTTTCTAAGAAAAGTAATTGCTTACAGCCTAAGTTTGACTAGCTAAATATAGATTCCCACTAACTTTATCATGGACACTGATGTACTACTGCAAAATTATGAGCCGGTAGGAAAGTGATGGGTGTATATTTCAGAATTTGTGGGGAAGGAAGGGTCCTGTCTTAACCTGCTGTTCTTTCCACTTCCTCTCACCCATTTTTTATTTTTTTTGGATAGGGTAGCAGGACTGGACTTTCTAACACCAGCATCAAGATAAATTTATAAACAGTATTATTTTATTATTCCAAAAGTTACAGATATATAAATGTTCTACTAGATGTGGAGTGAAGAGACAACTAAGGCCCTTGACCATCCATGAGCATTTGGAAGGAATAATTAAAGATCAGCCATTTCCAAGATGAAATTACTATTTTGAGATCCTGGTAGTGTTTAGCTAACTTAGAAACTTACAAACTGTAGGATCTTAAACTATTATACACTGTTCACTTGCCGCATATTTTGCAAAAAGTTTTTCCTGGCCAGTCAAGCCAGAAGTTGCACTTTCCTAAGCTCAGCAATCTCTGGTTGATTTATTTGGAATGAGATCCTAACTTTTTTATTTTGGATGAGACTACTGTCTAGTTCTACCTTGTCAGGATTAGACTGACATAAATTTGATGAATAGATGAAAATAATGTAAAATGAGAAATACAGCGTTGCTTAATTCCAGTTTCCTCACATAGTTACTTAACTCACTGATGAAGCCTGAAGTATTTTCAGTCCTCAAATCTAACAGATGCCAATATTTCAAATATACCTTTTAAAATGAAATAGATTAAGAAACACTGGGCTACAGGATGATGCTACACTGCTTGCCACCAACATTTACATAAAATAATTATTATACACATATGCAAACACTCCTATGCTTACACATTTTCTTATGTTTTAACGTATTCATCTAACTGAAACTTTATACCTGTTGAACAACAGCCCTCCATTTCTCTCTCTCCACCAGCACCTAGAAACCATCATTCTCCTCTCTGTTACCATGAGTTTACTTTTTAAACATTTTTTATTTGTTTTTATTTTTTGAGAAGGAGTCTCGCTCTGTCGCCAGACTGGCATGCAGTGGTGCTATCTCGGCTTGCTGCAACCTCCACCTCCAGGGTTCAAGCGATTTTCCTGCCTCAGCCTCCTGAGTAGCTGAGACCACAGGTGCCTGCCACCACACATGGCTAATTTTTGTATTTTTAGTAGAGACAGGCTTTCATCATGTTTGCCAGGATGGTCTCGATTTCCTGACTTCGTGATCCACCCGCCTCGGCCCCCCAAAGTTCTGAGATTAAAGGTGTGAGTCAATTCCCCCCGGGTGAGTTTTACTATTTTAAATACATCTGATATGGTTTGGCTTTGTGTCTCCACCAAAATCTCATCTTGAATTGTAATCCCCAGGTGTCGAGGGAGGAAACTGGTGGGAAGTGATTGGATCTTGGGAGTAGTTTCCCTGATGCTGTTCTCATGATAGTATGTGAGTTCTTGTGAGATCTGACGGTTTATAAGTGACAAGTTCCTCCTTCACTCACTCTCTTTTCTCCTACCACTGTGTGAAGAAGGTGTCTGCTTCCCCTTCCACCGTTATTGTAGGTTTCCTGAGGCCTCCCCAGACATGCAGAACTGTGAGTCAATTAAATCTATTTCCTTTATAAATTACCCAGTCTTGGGTATTTTTTATGGCAGTGTGAAAACAGATTAATACAACATCATATACACAGAATCACGCAATATTTGTTCTTCTGTGACTGGCTTATCTTACTCAGCAAAATGCCCTCCAGGTTAATCCATGTTGTCACTTACACAGGATGTGCTTATTTTGTAAGGTGGAATGACATTCTGTTCTATGTATATACCACATGTCCTTTATTTATTCATCCATCAGTGGACATTTTTAATTCAGTCAATGCCATCTTGTTTTTAATCTTTGGTGCCTAATTGTCTTACACTTAGAATTTCCCCACTTTGAAATTACCTAAGAATGTTTAAAATATTTTATAAGGTTTTAATATTTTAAATCAATATGATTTAGTCAAAATTCAAGTCTGTACTTAGGTAAAATCTATAAACAATAAAAAGAGTATTGTAAGTATACAGAATAACGAGTTTACAGAAATGTATGCAACACGTAACTATACCCTGATCGAAATATGGAAGATTCCTATCACCCCAAAAATATTCTTGACTTTTTAGATGAATGCCAAAACAATTCTAGTATTTCATTTAAGGGACCACGCTGTCTTTACACTTCTGTGTCTGGCTCCATTCATTCTGCATTAAGCTTTTGAAATTTATCCATGTAGATGTGTGTGTCACAAGTTCAATACTAAGTTGCATTCTGTTTTAGGGATAGACCACAATTTATTTATGTATTCACTGGCTGGTTGACATATGGGCTATTTTCAGTTCAAGACTTTTAAAAATAAAGTTTAATGAGCATTCAAGTCCAGACCAGTATAGTATTTCAAGTATGGTATTTCAGTACACATTGAAAAATACCCTCATAATGTATCTAGGACCTAATTGCCTTTCATGACAAAAAATAAATATTATCTGCAGATGTGATTAAATGGACAATCTTCAGATGAAGTAATTATCCTGGATTATCTGGATGGGCCCTAAATTGCCAAAACAACTGTCCATATAAGAAAAAGGCAGTAGGGGCTGGGCATGGTGGCTCATGCCTGTAATCCCAGCACTTTGGGAGGCCAAGGTGGGAGGATCATCTGAGGTCAGGAGTTCGAGACCAGCCTGGCCAACATGGTGAAACCCAGATTGTACTAAAAATACAAAATTAGCAGGGCATGGTGAACATGCCTATAATCCCAGCTACTCAGAAGGCTGAGGCAGGAGAATCACTTGAACCCAGGAGGCAGAGGTTGCAGTGAGCTGAGATCATTCTATTGCACTCCAGCCTGGATGACAGAGCAAGACTGTCTCAAAAAATAATAAATAAATAAATAAATAAAAGAAAAAGAGTCAGTGTGAGACACCATACACAGGCTGAAGTAGATGCAGTGTGGCCATGGAGGTGATGGAGGTGGAGGTTAGAGCACTGACAGTCATCAGTAGTGGAAGAAGCAAGAATCTAGCATTTTTTACTAGAGCCTCTGGAAGAAGTGCAGCCCAGCTGACACCTTGATTTTGGCCCAGTAAACTGATTTCCGGCTTCTGGCCTCAAGAACTATGAAGGAAAAATAAATCGTGTTAAGCCACAAAGTTTATGGTAATGTGTAACAATACTGTAGAAAAGCAATGCATGCATGCATGCATGTTTTTATCTGTCTGGGGTTCATACCTAGAAGTAGAATTTTTGGGTCATGAACTTTGACAAGAAACTACAAAGCTGCTTTCAAAACAAAACAAAACAAAACATGTGAACGTACCAGAAGCAAAGTGTGAGCACCAGTTGCTCCACATCCCTGAAAACTACACATAAGCTGAGAATACAAGTTGACCAAGATAAGCCACCATGCAAGTCATTAATCCTGCTTCTAACTGTTTACCTAAGGAAAATTAGAACATACATTTTCACAGAGATGTACATGCAAACGCTTATAGAAGACTTAATAGCCAATAGCCCATAATTGGAAAAAAAGGTCATCGACTACAGAATGGATAAACAATGTTTAAACACATAAAATATCAACATAACATTTTGATGTTGACCTTGATCTCATGGCTGAGTAATTTTCTAATTGAAGTGCTTAGATTATTTGCACATGATGGAATTAATACTGAACATAAAACATTATCATACTAGTAATTATTTTAATTGACTCATCTTTTCTATTTCCCCTTCACTTTTATTTTGTTTAAATTAATTTTTTATGGATGATTTCCTTACTTTTGATGATTTACCAGCAATTTCTCCTTTTTTGTTGTTTTATACTTTAAATTTTATAGCACTAAATATAATTTTAGATTATGAAGTAATTTGCTTATTGTACTGCATTTACAAAGAAAGGTGGTAATGCACTCAGTAGAAACAGTAAAAATGGGCTGGGTGCAGTGGTTCACGTCTGTAATCCCAGCACTTTGGGAGGCTGAGGTGGGCGGATCATGAGGTCAGGAGATCAAGACCATCCTGGCCAACATGGTGAAACCTGTCTCTACTAAAAATACAAAAATTAGCTGGGTGTGGCTTCACGCGTCTGTAGTCCCAGGTACTTGGGAGGCTGAGGCCGGAGAATTGCTTGAATCCCGGAGGTGGAGGCTGCAGTGAGCCGAGATTGCACCACTGCAATTCAGCCTGGGTGACAGAGCGAGACTCCATCGTCAAAAAAAAAAAAAAAAAAAAAAAGAAAGAAGAATAAAGAATGTGTGTCAGGGCCTAGTCTTTAAAGGACAGCAAGTAGAAATCGCTTTAGTGAGATCAAATGGCAATTTGACAATATTATAATTAAGTCCGTACACGCGCATATGGGGTCGGTATTAGAAGATCAGTTCTACAGCGGTAATGCTCTTCTCACATCCTTCTAATTCATCTGTTTACAATGATAGCGGGGACACAAGTTATTCGCTGAGAAGCATTTCAAATGCAAGTTCACGTTCTCTCTATCTCACAATGTCCTGTCTCACCCTGAAACGGGTGGGTTTTGTTTGGTGTGCTTTCTTTTCGGTGGCTATAACCTGCACATTTGGAGCCAGTGTGCTGCGCCTTTGACGTGGCCACAGGTGTCGCTTGTTTGAACCCTTTCAGGGGAAGGGCCATCACAGACTGAAAGATCACATTGCATTGATTACAGCAACTTTCTGGGGCAACCGGTGCCTCACAAGCTCACCGTGCCGGGGGAAACATTCCAAGGAATTTTCACCAAAATGTGACCTGAAACACTCACAAAGCTGCAAAGCTTGTTTGTTATTTTGAGGCTTCTAGTGACGGAGTGTATGAGTGTTCTTCAGGAAGAAGCAGCTGGCTTCACAGTAGTTCCTTACTGCTCATCGGTGAAGCGTGATCTCGAGAAGACAGCCATTGCTTGCCAAGTGTCTCTGGTGCCTTTGGCTCAGCTTCCTAAGCCCCTGCCCAGCACCAGAGCAGAAGAATCACACACTGACCCTCCCCCTCCCCTCCAAGGCATTTCCTCTTCCCTCGAGCAGAGTGAAGCCCATCCTTCACGGGTATACTTCACACACACTCACACACACACACAGCACACACACACACACACATAATATGAACATACATCACTTTGAAAGAAAAGTATACTATAGGAAGGTACTAGGGCATCTTAGGTGATTTGGCCCTTAATTGGCGCATCTTGCCAAAAGTACTAGTGGAAAGCTCAAATGTGAAACCTGCTTCCTTGACCCTGCTACCCTTGCCTTTCCATTAGGACTTCCGTTAAATTATGAGCATCCTGGTTTAAGAAAAGCTACTGAAGATTGAATCGAGCACCATTCTTTTATTCACTGGACTCTAAGAGTCAAGTTTCTAATGCAGATCATATTGCCAGCAGAAGGACTGAGGGAGAGCAAGGGTGTTAATTCTGGTACAGCATTAACAGACAGGCGACATTAAACTACCGCCGGGGAAACTCGCTGTGTCTCTATAGTATAGATTTTTAATTTACTTGCAGCCTGTCTTCAAGGACACATTGTATCAGTTACAGTGTAAAGAACTTACAGCTGTGGATCCATTTTCTCTCTCAGCATGTGCTATTGTGGTTCCTACATACTACCCTTCTTTCTGGTAGGTGCCAAACACAACAAAAATATTTATACGTTATATTTTTGGCTTCTCTTTGGTTAAATTATCTTTTAAGATACTTTCTAACTAATGTTAATTTATTTTCAATTTACCTGTATTAAGACTGTGAGGTAGTTTTCATTCTTGCATGTACATGGTTTCCATCTGGTGTCATTTTCACTCTATCTAAAAGACTCCCCTTAATATCTTTTTTTAAGTACAAGTGTACTGATGATGAGTTTGTTTCAGCTCCAGTATTTCTAAAAAAAGATTCTTGCTTCTCTCTTGAAATCTGTTTTTCCTGGTTCTGCTTTGGTGTCCCTTCCTCAAAAACTCTCAAGTACTAAGCTAGGGCAATTATACGGGCTCATTTTCTTGTGTATTTCTCTTTGCTCAGTGATCTCTGCCCTTGCTCTGACTGATGTCCAAAGGTCTGAAATTATTGTTAATGTGTTTTTCCAATTGGCCTTGTTGTTTAACAAGGGAGAGTACATCCACTTTCTGTTACTCCATCTTAGATACACGGGATTCTCTCCCTTCTAGAAAGTTCTTCTTTAAAACTGGACATTCGCAGGCAATGTGCTATAAAGAGCCCTTGGGCTCTTATCCCTGTGGAGGCTTTTATTAATTGTTGCCATCGTGACCTGCTTGTTCGTTGTTTTGGTAACGTTGCTTGGAGTACCAGCTGTAAGATCTGATTTCTCTTCTGTGATAGCACAGTTGTTGATGACTTTGTCGTTCATCACAGTCAAAGGCTTCCCCTAGAGGGAGAGGTCAGAAATGCGCAATGTAACAAGCTTCCATCCTAGGAAGCTTGGGCATCACCATGCCTTCCTAACTCACGGCCTACTACATCATGAGAACCTGATAAGTAGTCCCCTCGCCCCACCCTCGAGGTTGTTGCGCACCTAATACTATCCTGGCAGCAGTCTACTAGAAGTTTGGAGGGGCAAGGTGTGAAACAGGTCCCCTCTGGGCTGTATACCGGTGGCCTGCTGAAAGCTAGAGCAGGAAACAGAAGAAAGAAGCCTCTGGCACTGAGCATGCGCACAAAGCAAAAGGTAGCAGAAATTACGGCAATAAAAGCGAACACAAGTCACAGCTCACCATGGCTAGGTTGCCTCAGGCTCCCACTTGGAAAGTCCCTTAGATCTCAGGACACGTTTAGATTTGGAGGACTGACACTGCGTTGCCTATTGCATTCTAAGGAACCAACTAATACTTCTGATCTACTTACTACGTGGAATCTAGAAGCATGTTAATCTCAATAAAGGTTAACGCTAGAATGAAAACCAAAATAATAGTGCTGTGGTAATGTATAATTATATTGTTTGTGTACTTGTTTACTTACCAATACATACTTTAATTTTTACACTTGATTTCATTGTAATTGATACCACTGGTAATTAAATATACACAGTGTAATTCAGTGCATTAATGTGTGCAGTTTGGTGTATTTTAATGACACTGTGTATATTCTAGTTTTAGCAACACGATTCTTCTTTTTTCATCTTTCATGTTTTAGTGTACAATTAATACAAAAATAGATTTAATTCAGATACGTAAAAGGTTAGGCAGATGTTGGGGGCCTGTGTGAAATGGGATGAATGAAGAATTTGGCTCCCAGAGGTAGTCATCATTAGAAAACTTTAGAAGCACATTAAAAAATATATATTCTTTAGTGTTATATATTTAAAAAACAAATTTATGGATTTAAAAATATTTTTAATGTGTAATAATACACGTCCCTGTAAGTACCATCGGAAGGATATGTCACATGGGCTTTACATGAAGATCTGAAGGTTGTCAACTCTCACACTAAACCTGTTTTTGCCCAATTCTTCTATGTACATAAAGCAAACATAATAATGAATGTCAATTAATTAACAACATACAACATCCAACTGTTTTTCAAGCTTTGCAAGTTATGCCATTCATAATCTTTTTTCTCATATTAGAGAACACACCACTTAGTAGGGTTGTGGTTCTGGCTGTTTCTTCAATGTAAGAGACGGAAAGAATGACAAGGTAAAAAATTTTGGCATTGCATACATCTAATCTATGTATTGAGTCATTCCGGTTTCTCCCAGAGGAAAGGACTAAGTATGGTAGTTGTATAGATACCAAGGTGAGTTAATTAAGAGAGTATTGAACCTCATACGATCTCAAGGTGAGGTCCCACAATTAGGCTGGCTACAGCTGAGGGAGCGAGGAAGCCAGTCCGAGTTCCCCAAAACCTCAGAAGTGGGAAGCCGATAGTCGGGCAGCAGCCTGCTCGTCTGTGAGCCCGAAGGCCTGAGAGCCCCTGGCAAACCACTGGTGTAGGTCCTGTAGTCCAATAGTCCAAAAGCTGAAGAAGCTTGGAGTCTGGTGTTTGACGGGCAGGAAGCAATCGTAGTTCAGGGGAAAGATGGAGGCCAGAAGGACTCAGCATGGTCCGTTTTCCCATGGTTCTTCTGGCTGCTTTTATTGCCGATGGCACTGGCCAGCTGATTAGACGGTGCTGCACCCAGATTGAGGGTGGGGCTGCCTCTCCCAGTCCGCTAACGTCAATGGTTAATCCTCCTTTATTAGCATCCTCACAGACACACCCAGGAACAATACTGGCATTGCTTGAATCCAATCAAGTTGACTATCAAATGTTAACCGTCACAATCTACGGCATCTTCGTTCAATGAAATTTGCTTTGGTAAATTAATCTGTAAATTAGCTCTAGCAGACCATAAGGAACCATAATTTTCTTTATACTGTTAATTCAACATATAAGTTCGATGAGCGAGAGAGATATTTCTAAAATAATCTGGCAGGAAAAGCCTTTCGCTCCATCAGACACGTTCTCTCCTTACCCCATTTCCTTTATAGGAATTCTGTTTCCAGCTTTCTCCCTTTACACAGAATTATTTCAGAATAAAACTGAAAAAAATAAAAAAAAATCTGTCCTTTTTTTAGCTTGAATGTAAACCTAATTCATTTAAAAGAGATTTTGGTAAGGAATGTTTTTTAACTAACATGCTGATGTAGCTTTGCATCTTTTATTGACACATTGTAGCAGAAAAGCTCTTGTCCATTTTAATCGGTGTTGATTTATTCATTATTGTGGATTTATTCTAAAGTGATTCACTAACACTTAGCAAACTTTAATTCTCAACTCATTATATCTTGGGGGGGAGTTATATATGCTTCATCACTCTCGTCTTCCTAGTTTAGAACATCTTTGAATTACATTCTCACTTCTTCATAATGTATAATCAGATGAACTTCTGAGCATTCTTCAAAATATTACAAAGTATGTAAGATGAAACATTTTCATTTTGGTAAGGAAAACTATCAAATTCATTTCTTCTTTTCCTTCACACCTTTTAAAATTAAGGATTGATGTCCTCAACTCTGTGTTCTTTAAGGTTGAAATAAGGGAAAATGTTCTCAAAGGTAAAATGTATAGCTTTCATTGAGGCAAACATTTTAGCAAGTTTAAAAGCAAACAAATATTAAATGGGGCAAAAAACAAAGTACATCACTGATATATGCAAGTGAGAATGACATTGAAAATGTGGAATATTTCTTCTTTGTTTTGTTTTTTGACATTGAGTCTCGCTCTGTCCCCGGACTGGCATGCAATGGCAAGATCTCAGTCTCAGCTCACTGCAGCCTCCACCTCCCAGCTTCAAGCAATTCTCCTGCCTCAGCCCCTGAGTAGGTGGGACTACAGGGATGCGCCACTAAGCCCAGCTATATATTTTTTTTGCATTTTCAGTAGAGACGGGGTTTTACCATGTTGGTCAGGCTGGTCTCAAACTCCTGATCTCAAGTGATCTGGTCATCTCAGCCTCCCAAAGTGCTGGGATTACAAGCATAAGCCACCATGCCTGGCCAAAATCTTGGATGTTTCTAAGTCATATTCTGCATGAAAATATATGATAAACTTCTAGTGCCTAATTTATTTTCCCAAGATGCAACATCTATACTATGAAAATACTCATTATGAAGAGAATTTTAGACCAATATCCCTGATGAACATTGATGCAAAAATTCTCAATAAAATACTGGCAAACCGGATTCAGCAGCACATCAAAAAGCTTATCCACCATGATCAAGTGGGCTTCATCCCTGGGATGCAAGGCTGGTTCAACATTCGCAAATCAATAAATGTAATCCAGCATATAAACAGAACCAAAGACAAGAACCACATGATTATCTCAATAGATGCAGAAAAGGCTTTTTGATG
>NW_016815828.1:133295-161835 GCF_001698545.2 Rhinopithecus bieti | reverse complement strand
CTTTAATATAAACTGTAATGAAGTAATTGTTTCTTTTGGTCACATTTAATTTTTTATTTTTTTTAATGTTTACAAGCAAGTGTCTCATCATTCTTTATACCATACTATATTGTTAAAAAGTCTTTCTTAAATCATCTGGATAAAATTAACATTCAGGAATTATGCCAAGCAAGTTTTTTATTAAATATTAAAGGTAAATGCTTTTGTTCATAATAAGAACAGTGTCAGTAAGTGCTTTGCAGACTCGAACATGTTATGCCACTGAAAACAGTAGTTAAATAGTGTTTAATGAAAAACGGTATCTCTATTTTATAGAATCACTCATAGCACTTGAAAAATACTGTCTCCTTATCTGTGTGACCCTATGTACACAGGAGAAGGTCTTCAGTGGCGCCAGAGGGGTATACTCCCATTACTTAAGCCTTTTAAACAACAACCACCTTACCATTTCTCCAGATTCAAAGAGGTGTCTGTCTTTAAGGGTGTTTCTGACTGAGAATTCTGCCTTCACCATTATGCTTAATATTACTTGTATCTCATTTATTATGAACATCTCTTTCCATCTCGTTGACTTATACCTACTTGAATGTAGAACTGAAACTCCTTTTTATATTCTCCCACACAGGCTAAAACAGCAGTGAGTAGACAATAGCATTAACTGATACCAAGGATTAAATACCCCACCCTTTAAAACACTCAAGTCAATCAAATGTGTGATTTCTTTGTTTTTTATTGACTGCCTCAGAGCCACAGCAAAAGTATTCCTGCCACATTATTTTGCACAGCAATTGAGCAAATTCCATTAACTACCTCTACGTTCAAGCTACAGAATTACCTGATTCTGTACCCTGAGTCAAAAACACCTCTGTTAAAAGAAGAGGCACCCCTGGCTGCCAGGTGCTCTCCTGTAAAATCACTAATAATTCTTTTTTCTTAACATTCTCTTGTTCTTCTTAAATTATTCTTAATTCTTCTTCTTCATTCTTCTTAAATTATCCCGTTTCTCGTGGGGAATTGACAGTTTCTAAGTGTGTGATATTACATTAAGATTTGACTTAATGTAGGGAAAATAGGGTCCTTGCTCAACGTGTCAATTGTCTTTCATTTCTTCCTGGATCCACTGTCCAACTTTGCTTTCTCCTAAGTGAGAGCCTTGCGGTCCCACTGGAGAATTGTTTCTGTCTACAGAGTCATGTGTGGATAAAGAGAGAGTTATTTGTCTTTTCTCTTCATCATCATCACCTCACTCAGATTATACATGGGTATAATATTGTGACAGGATCCTCAGGATGTCGCTTTGCCAGTCAGAAACCTCTGTGACCAGCACCACCCCTGCTGGGGTTTTACTGACACCTGCTGGGGTCGTTCTGCAACTCAGCCTGACAGACTGAACTCAGCTTGAGCTACTGGTGTGGATCCCACATCTGTCAAGGGCGAGCCAAGCATGGAGCAGTGAGGGGTGTGTGCACGAGTGAGCATGGGGTCTGGCCACTGCGTATAGCCAGGCGCACCAGCTGCAGTAGGATGGGCAGCTCTAAGCGCTAGCGCAGGCACCAGCTCCATGAGAGGCTGTAGAGGCTGTGGCTGGACCAGGGGTGCTGCAAGCAGCTCCCGGTGTAGGCACCAGGGAACACTGTAGTGCCCAAAAGCTCAGAGATGCTAGGAACCACAGAGCCCCAAAGAAGGTGTTACAGCATATCATGGCCCAGGCTTGGGGAGCCCTGCTGTCTGGATCACCAGAAAGGCAACAGGTCTTCTCTCCTTCTCACCGCCAGCAGCCTGGCGAGCAGGGGGGTAGGTTTTGGCCTGTTTGTGTTACAGCTCTTTAAATCCTGCTTCCCCACTCCAGCCTGTGGTTCCTGGGCCGGCATGGCCCCACCACTGCTTCCCGTTGTGTGGCACGGTCACTAGGTGCCGGTGGAGGGCGCGAGACCTATAGTGTTACAGCAGCTCTGGCTTGGGGGATCCCGAGGCCTGGGCCCCCAGAAGGGTCCCCACTCTTCACTTTCGCAGTCTGGGAGCATGTCACCATCTGCAGCTCAGCAAGCCGACCAGGAGTGTGTTACAGCTCCTTTCACTCCTGTCGTTCTGCGGGTCTCAAGTTCTTGTCCTGCATCCAGGAAGAATGAGGTTATGTTGACTAGAGGGTGAATGAGATGGAGAGGAGCTTAACTGACTGACATAAGAGCTCTCAGGAGACCTGAAGCTGGTAGTTTCATTGCACAGGCAGGTTGTCCCCAAGAGTGCATGAGTCTGACTAAGTCTGGGGTTTTTATGGGCTCAGAGGATGACAGTGCGTGCTGATTGATTGGTTCATGGGAGGCCATGGGCAGGCCTGGAAAAGACAATGTAAGTTCTTGCTCTGGGTCATGGACTGTAACAGGAACTGGCAGCCTAGCTGCCAGACTTCAAGTGGTCCCTGGCTTGAATGTGACGCTTCAGGGGGGCCTGCCCCTTCCCGCCTAGGAACCTCTCTGCCTCCTGACACCATCAACATGCTGTCCATGGTGCCCAGGCTGTTTGGAGCAAAGGGACACCTTCAGGACCATGACAAGCTACGGTCGGAACGGCCCCCTCCCCCCCGCCCCCCAGCATCTCTCCTATGCTTATTGGCACCCAAAGTCCAGAGGAGACTGAGACAGAAGGGGGCTAGCATGTGAGTACCACCCCAAGCATGCACAGAAACAGCTGGGTCACAAGAGTGCCCA
Organism: Rhinopithecus bieti; assembly: GCF_001698545.2. Lineage (NCBI taxonomy): Eukaryota > Metazoa > Chordata > Mammalia > Primates > Cercopithecidae > Rhinopithecus > Rhinopithecus bieti. The sequence goes on along the minus strand of NW_016815828.1, from coordinate 159,127 downwards.
GGTTTGGCCATGACTTTGCTCTGCAATGGAAGCACTGGGAGCAGAGAGAGGTCAGGGAGTGGGAGCAGACTCTTCTGAGCCGGAGTGGCAGAACCTTTCCAGGGCGTTCAGAGTGCAGGGATTCCCAAGTCCAGGGCAATGGCTAAGTGGTTGCAGCTGCACCTGGAACTCGGTAGGGCATAGGGCTCCCACCCTTTTCCAGCCCCTTCTGGCTCTGTGGAGTGTGCAGCCCCAGGCATGCCTCCTTCTTTGCAGCTTGTTTCCCTGCAGTGGTTGCTCCAGACGGGCCAACGCTGCCATCAACATCTATAGCAGTTGAGCAGTTATTATATAAATATATATGCATTATATTGTGTTGGGGGGTTGGAGAGGTGATTGGGAGAAAGAAGACTTGGGAGCCAGTTGTAATTTCAGTGCTCATAAAATTTTTCTAAAGCTACACCCAATGCGTCCACTCTGGACTGATAATTTGATCTATGTTGTAATCGTTTGGCAAATGACTTTTAAACAATTCTCTTCTGTCACCTAAATGGCTTCTGATGAATGGAGGTTAGCCCAGGGAATTAAGAGGAATAGTTTTTTGGATTGGGATTTATTACTAACCATAATTTTTAAGTGATGGGAAGTGGCAATTGGGTATGAGTGAAGTATTAAAGTGCTTTTGTATAAACCTATTGATTACAAATAGTAAATGTGTAGATGAGCTATTTAATTTTCTAATGTTAACTGCTCCACTATATTGATTCTAGCCAGTATAATTTGACCTATTATTATTTGTAAATACCATGCATCAAAAAAAGTTAATTTTAAAGGTATCATTCGTTGAGTTTTGTCAATCATTATATAGAATATTTCCATAGCCTATATTCTCCCTTGTATACCTTTCCAGCCAGTTACTTCTCCCACTAGCACCATTGTTTTTGCTTTCTGTCAATAAAGTTTTGTAATTTCAACATTTTTACTTTTTATAGAATTTATTATAGTTTGTGAATTTTTTGTTTCTTTTCATTTGCCATTCCCTGGTGATTAATCCACGTTATTGCTTATATACAAGTATTTGGTCCATTTTATTGTTGAACAGTATTCCACTGTATGGCCTTTATTTGTATATCTGATAGTAGATAGATTAAAATTTATTGTTTCATTTTATTTTTTTCATTTTTTTGGCTACCATGAATAAAGCTGCAAAAACCATTCAAGCAAGTATCTTTCTGTGACCATATGTTTTTTTTTTATTATTCTTGAATAAGTACTCAGCAGTAAAATTATAGATCTGATAGAAAGTATATGATTAACACTATAAGAAATTGACAAAATGTTTTCTACAGAAGCTTACCAATTTGGATTCTCATAAGGAACATTCAAGAATTCCAGTTGCTCCATATTTTCACATACACTTTATTTTGCAAAACTTAAATTTTAGCTATTATAGTATGTGTAATTGTATTAGTCTGTTTTCACCCTGCTGATAAAGACATAAGGCTGGGAAGAAAAAGAGGTTTAATTGGACTTACAGTTGCACATGTCTGAGGAGGCCTCAGAATCATGACAGAGGGCAAAGGGTACTTCTTACATGGTAGCAACAAGAGAGAATGAGGAAGAAGCAAAAGCAGAAACCCCTGATAAATGCATCAGATCTTATGAGATTCATTCACTATCATGAAAATAGCATGGGAAATATCAGCCTCTGTGATTCAATTACATCTCCCTGGGTCTCTCACACAACATGTGGGAATTCTGGAAGATACAATTCAAGTTGAGATTTGGGTGGGAACACAGCCAAACCATATCGTTCCACCCCTCGTCCTTGCAAATCTCATGTCCTCACATTTCAAAACCAATCATACCTTCCAAACAGTCCCCCAAAGTCTTAACTCATTGCCGCATTAATGCAAAAGTCCACAGTCCAAAGTCTCATGCAAGAAAAGGCAAGTACCTTCTACCTATGAGCCTGTAAAATCAAAGCAATCTAGTTACTTCCTAGATACAATGGGGGTACAGGTATAGGGTAAATACAGCCATTCCAAATGGGAGAAATTGGCCAAAACAAAGGGGTTGCAGGGCCCATGCAAGTCCAAAATCCAGCAGGATGATCAAATTTTAAAGCTCCAAAATGATCTCCTTTGACTTCAGGTCTCACATCCAGGTCACACTGATGCAACAGGTAGATTCCTATGGTCTTGGGCAGCTCTACCTCTGTGGCTTTGCAAGGTATAGCCGCCCTCCTGGCTGCTTTCCTGGGCTGGCATTGAGTGTCTGTGGCTTTTCCAGGTGCATGGTACAAGCTGTCAGTGAATCTACCATTCTGGGATCTGGAGGACAGTGGCCCTCTTCTCACAGTTCCACTAGGGAGTATCCCAGTAGGAACTCTTTTTGGGGGCTACAGCCCCACATTTCCCTTCCACACTGCCCTAGCAGATGTTTTCCATGAGCCCCCACTCCGCCCCCCGCAGCAAACCTCTGCCTGGACATCAAGGCATTTCCATACATCTTCTGAAATCTAGGGAGAGGTCCCCAAACCTCAATTCTTCACTTCTGTGCAACCACAGGCTCAAGACCACATGGAAGCTGCCAAGGCTTGGGGCTTCCACTCTCTGAACCCATGGCCCAAGCTTTACACTGGCCCCTTTCAGCCACGGCTGGAGCAGCTTGGACACAGGGCACCAAGTCCCTAGGCTGCACACAGCACAGGGACCCTGGGCCTGGCCCATGAAACCATTTTTTCCTCCTGGGCCTCTGGGCATGTGATGGGAGGGTGTGCCGTGAAGGTCGCTGACATGGCCTGGAGACATTTCCCCATGGTCTTGGAGATTAACATTAGGCTCCTTGCTACTGATGCAAATTTCTGCAGCTGGCTTGAATTTCTCCAGGAAAATGGGTTTTTCTTTTCTATCACACAGTTAGGCTGCAAATTTTCCAAACTTTTGTTCTCTGCTTCCCTTAAAAAACTAAATACCTTTAACGGAATCCAATTAACCTCTTGAATGCTTTGCTGCTTAGGAATTTCTTCCACCAGATACCCTAAATCATAATCTCAAGTTCAAAATTCCACAAATCTCTAGAGCAGGGAGAAAATGCCTCCAGTCTCTTTGATAAAACATAACGAGAGTGACTTTTACTCCAGTTCCCAACAAGTTCCTCATCTCCATCTGAGACCACCTCAACCTGGACCTTATTTTCTATATCACTATCAGCATTTTGGGCAAAGCCATTCAACAACTCTCTAGGAAATTCCAAACTTCCTCACATTTTCCTTTCTGCTGAGCCCTCCAAACTGTTCCAACCTCTGCTTGTTAGCCAGTTCCAAAGTTGCTTCCACGTTTTCAGATATCTTTTCAGCAGTGCCCACTTTACTGATACCAATTTACTGTATTAGTCTGTTTTCATGCTGCTGATAAAGACATACCCGAGGCTAGGAAGTAAAAGAGGTTTAATTTGACTTAAAGTTACACGTGGCTGGGGAGGCCTCAGAATCATGGCAAAAGGTAAAGGCACTTCTTACATGGTGGTGGCAAGAGAGAATGAGGAAGAAGCAAAAGCAGAGAAAAGCAGAAACCCCTGATAAACACATCAGGCCTCATGAGACTTATTCACTATCACAAGAATAACACAGGAAAGACTGTCCCCCATGATTCAATTTCCTCTCCCTGGTTTCCTCCCACAACATGTGGGAATTCTGGGAGATACTGTTCAAGTTGAGATATGGGGGGGAACATAGCCAAACCATATCAGCAGTGGTAACAGATTTTGATTTAATTTTCATTTGTTGTATGATTAAAGATCTTGAATATATTCACATGGGCGTATTGCATTACATCTGTTTAGTAAAATGTTCTCACAATTTTGTTTTATTATTGAGACAATACATTGTTCTCTATAAATTTTGTTTGGTCTTTCTTTTGTTTTAACAATTTTGAGAAGTAAATAACAATTATATATAATGGTCATGATATTTACAATATATCCCCCTATTCACATTTAAACTTTGTTTTAAAATAGCCTATCTTGCTATTTTATAATAATGACTGTACTTTTCTGATATACAATTATTTTTGTTTTATCTCCATTGAACATACCCTGGTAGTCTTTTTAAAATTATTTACTCTCTCTCTAGACCATCATCACCATTGGACTTCTTGCAATTGATATTATAATATCTATTCAAGATTATTATTAATTAGAGATAGTTCTATATACAATTTATATACACTCTCCTCTTTTCCTAACTTATATATATATATATATATAAATATATAAGACAATTTATATATAGATTTATATTTCCATTTTTCTCTTGATGTCAATAATTATTTATGAGAATATTTGTGATACATAAAGTTCTTTGAAGTTTAAAATAATTTTATAATTTATAGGTGAATCCCATTTTAGTAATACCATTATTTATAATTTGTTTTGGAGATTTAGTTTTAGTCTTGAGCTTGTTTTTAAAGTTATAAAACTTTTAGTTAAAATGTTTATAAACTAGTGTATATGTATTTACATATTTGTGTATGTGTAAAGTACATACTTTTTATTTACATTCTACATATATAATATGCATACATATACAGTCCTATTTCACTTACAAGTGGGGATACAGTATGAGAAATGTGTCACTAGGCAATTTTAAGATTGTGCAAACATCATAGAGTGTATTTACACCAACCTAGATGATATAGCCTACTACTGACCTAGGCCATATGGTGTAGCCTAGGCTTCTAGGCTGTAAGTTGTGTAGTATGTTACTGTACTAAATACTATAGGAAATAGAATTTTAAGTATTTGTGTAACTAAACATATCTAAGCACAGAAAAGTCGTAGTAAAAAATGGCATAAAATACGAAAAATGATACACCTGTATAGGGCACCTGTGATGAATGCACCTTGCAAGACTGAAATTTCCTCAGTGAGTCAGTGAGTAAGCGGTGAGTGAACATGAAAGCCTAGTATATATGTGTATGCTGCTGGAGACTTTATAAACACTGCACACTTAGGCTACACTACATTTATTTTTTAAATTTTTTTTCCAATGATAAATTAACTTTAACTTACTATAACTTTTTTACTTTATAAACTTTTTATCTTCTATTAACTATTTGAGTCTTTTGTCATAACACTTAAAACACATTGTGTAGTTGTAGAAAAATATTTTCTTTCTTTATATTCTTCCTACAAGCTTTTTTCTTTTTTTAATTTTTTAAATTTACTCTACAAACTTCTTTGTTAAGAGTAAGACACAAATACACATATTAGCCTACCAGAGCCAGCATCATCAATATTACTATCTTCCACCTCCACATCTCGTCCCAGTGGAGGGTCTTCCGGGCAATACCATGCATGGATCAGTCATGTCCTATGATAACAATGACTTTGTCTGGAAGACCTTCTGAGGCACTTGCCATAGGCTGTTTTACAGCTAACTTCGTTTTAATATGTAGAAGGAGTACATCCTAAAGTAGCAATAAAATATAGTATAGTTATGCAGCCATAAAATAGGATGAGTTCATGTCCTTTGCAGGGACATGGATGAAGCTGGAAACCATCATTCTCAGCAAACTAACACAAGAATAGAAAACCAAACACCACGTGTTCTTACTCATAAGTGGGAGTTGAACAATGGGAATACATGGACACAGGGAGGGGAACATCACACACCAGGGCCTGTTGAGGGGTGGGGGCTGGGGGAGAGATAGCATTAGGAGAAGTACCTAATGTAGTTGATGGGTTGATGCAAACCACCATGGCATATGTATACCTATGTAACAATCCTGTACTTTCTGCACATGTACTGCAGAACTTAATGTATAATAAAAAAATCAATTCTATTGCTATATACTAGGAATAAACAACCAGAAATTGAAAAAAATGTATATATATAGAGTATAGTAAATACATAGACTTGTAACAGTTTATTATCATTACCAAGCATTATATGCTGTACATAATTCTATTGCCATATTTTCATATGACTGGAATCATGGTAGTTTTTCTTACATTAGCATCACCAGAAACACGTGAGTATTGTGATGTAATATGACGATATGAGGGCTGTGACATTGGTAGGTGATAACTCCATCATAATCTTATGAAACCACCATCGTATAAGTGGTCCATCATTCACTGTAACATTGTCATGTGATGCATGACTGTGTATGCAGTATAAATTCATACTTAATGTAATATCTTCATTTTTTAACATTTTCAAATAATATTTCCCAAAGTGTTTTGTTTGGAAATTTTTTTGAGTATTGCTTTCAGAATTCAACCCTTAATTTTGAAACATTTCCTGGTTGGTGAGGTTGGAAAAAAATGCAAATACTCAACAGTTTTATAATTCTTTGTTTTTAGTTATATATACATGTAAAATTTCATTATACATGGTACACATTATGGTCCTAGTGTGAATTGAATTACTGCAACATGTACACAACTTATCATAGTGCTAAGCAAGAGTATGCATTTATAAAATCAGGTTTTTTTGTTAATGTTGTTAAACTAATAATTTTATGATGTGTTTATCTTGTATTTGTCTTGCTTTAATGCACCTTTATATTTCTAATTGTTTATTTTAAATGATTTGATATTATTTTATTTGAACAAAATACATTTATGATTATTTTATGTTTATTTTGATTGGCCCACAACTTTAATTCTTGGCTTTTCTTGGTCTTATAATAATTTCACCACCTACAATATATTTTGATTCATTTATTTTTGTTGTAAATTAAAGTGTTTTAGCAATGTAATCTTTCTGTTCTATTTAGTTTAATATACCTCTAAACTGAATAAACTTTTACTTTGCTTTCCACTTCAAATAAAATGTTTTTTCATTAATTTCTCATTAATTTTTTAAATTTTTTAATTGAAAGACAAATATGTATGTATATATTATGTATAACACAATGTTTTAATCACATATACATTGTGAAATAGTTAAATCTAGCTAATTAACAAATGCATTACCTCATATACTTACCATTTTGTGGTGAGACCACTTAATATCTACCCTCCTTACAAATTTCAAGAATATAATATTTACCATATTCACCAAACTGTACAATAAATTTCTTGAATTTATTCCTTCTAATAAGCCAAGCATAGAAACACAAATACCTCATGATCTCACTCATATATGAAAGCTGAACAATTTGATTTCAAAGAAAGAGTAAAATTTTAGAGGCTAGGGCAGTTAAGGAAGAGAGTGTGATGGGGAGATGTTAGTCTTCATTAATGTCTGGTGTTAGAGAGGCCAAAAAGAGACTGGACCTCAGCTGCACTATAGCTCCAAATAGAGATGTAGGCTCCCTGGGCCAGGAAGGGCGATATTTGTTGTTTTGCGTTTCAAGAGACAAAAAAGAGAAAGAAACATGGAGAAATGAGGAAGTCAAGAAATTAGTCTTGGGAAAGCCAGAAAAATTCCACTGTAGTGACATAGATGTCAACGTCATAACAGTATTTCATGTGATTATTTAAAATTCCACCAAGTCACTTCAGGGTCATATTCAGAGATTTTGAAATTACGCTTTTCAAAAAATAAAAACAAAATAAAATAAGTGCAATGAGCTAAGATATAATTTCCAGTGGTCAATGATTCATTCTTTAGTGCTTACTGGGTTTCTCCAATCACTGATCAGAAAAACATAAAGGTCTATGGAACACTATGAAGGAAGTGAAGAAAGAGGAGGAAGAAAAAGAGCCTTGCTAAAGCAGTAAAAGGAAACTAGGGTCTTGCTAGCCTCCTCCTGTACCAGCCATCCCTCTGGAAGCCCTGATGTTTTTGCCCTAAATGGTTTTTCCTTTTTTTCTGGTTTCCATATACAGGAAGTGATTAAACAATGTTTCATCAATGATGTGGAGGAATCTATAAACTTCTGCTTCTATCCTGGATCTGTACCCCTTTCACAGAAAGTGGGACTGAGAACAGAGATAACCTTTCTTTCTTAGAATCAGTGGATTCAATGATCAATTTATTCTCTTTGGTAAATCTCTTTTCCCAAAGTCAATAGCTGATATGGTTTGGCTGTGTCCCCACCCAAATACCAACTTCAGTGTAGCTCCCATAATTCCCACATGTTGTGGGAGGGAGTTGGTGGAAGATAACTGAATCATGGGGGCAGTTTCCTCCATACTGTTCTCACGGTAATGAATAAGTCTCATGAGATCTGATGGTTTTATAATGGGAAATACCTTTCACTTGGTTCTCATTCTCTCTTATCTGCTGCCATGTAAGGTATGCCTTTTGCCTTCCACCGTGAGTGTGAGGCCTCCCCAGCCACATGGGACTGTGAGTTCATTAAACCTCTTTTTCTTTATAAATTACGCAGTTTCAGATATGTCTTTATCAGCAGCATGAATACATACAGTAAATTGATACCAGTAGTGTGGAGCACTGCTGAAAAGATACCTGAAAACGTGGAAGCGACTTTGGAACTGGGGAGTAGGCAGAGGTTGAAACAGTTTGGAGGGCTCAGAAGAACACAGGAAAATGGGGGAAAGTTTGGAACTTCCTAGAGACTTGTTGAATGGCTTTAACCAAAATGCTGATAATGGTATGGACAATGAAATCCAGACTGAGGTGGTCTCAGATGGAAACGAGGAACTTTTTGGGAACAGGAGCAAAGGTGACTCGTTATGTTTTAGCAAAGAGACTGGTGGCATTTTTCCCTTTCTCTAGAGATTTGTGGAACTTTGAGCGTTAGGGAGATGATTTAGAGTATCTGGCAGAAGAAATTTCAAAGTAGCAAAGCATTCATGGGGTGACTTGGGTGCTGTTAAAAACATTCAGTTTTAAAAGGGAAACAGAACATAAAAGTTCAAAAAAGTTGCAGCTTGATGATGTGATAGAAAAGAAAAACACATTTTATGATGAGAAATTCAGTCCTGCTGCAGAAATTTGCATGAGTAATGAGGAGTCAAATGTTACTTGTCAAGACGATAAGGAAAAGGTCTCCAGGGCATGTCAGAGACCTTTGTGGCAGCCCCTCCCATCACAAGCCCAGAGGCCTAGGAGGAAGAAATGGTTTTGTGGACAGGCCCAGGCCCCCCTACTCTGTGCAGCCTAAGGACTTCTTGTTCTGCATCCCAACAGCTCTAGCTATGGCTGAAAGGGGTAAAGATACAGCTTGGGCCAGCCTTCAGAGGGTACAAGCCCCAAGCCATGGCAGCTTCCATGTGGTGTTGAGCCTGTGGTTGCACAGAAGTGAAGAATTGAGGTTTGGGTACCTCTCCCTAGATTTCAGAAGATGTATGGAAATGCCTTGATGTCCAGGCAGAGGTTTGCTGCGGGGGGCGGAGTGGGGGCTCATGGAAAACATCTGCTACGGCAGTGTGGAAGGGAAATGTGGGATTGAGGCCCCCACACAGAGTCCCCACTTGGAGTCTGATGGGATTTGTAGCAGAGGAATTACAAAGTTAATTCCAGAAGACTATGTTCCATCCAGATATTTTGAGATGCTGATTGAATTTACCTATATGCTTAAAATAACACTGTTATTTGCTGTATTCCATTTATTTAAACTCAAGAGAAATGCTAACTGTAGCTAAAGTGTTGACTTCAAGGAATTCACTATTTATCACCATCTCTCAACTGATGTATAAAAAACGAATGCAATTTTCTTCTAATACCTAGGCTAATTAGGTCTGATAAATTGTCAGCGAGGACATATACACTCTTTTTTTTTTTTTTTTTTGAGATGGAGTCTTGCTCATCACCCAGGCTGGAGTGCAGTGGCGTGATCTTGGCTCACCGCAAGCTCTGCCTCCCGGGTTCACGCCATTCTCCTGTCTCAGCCTCCCGAGTAGCTGGGACTACAGGCGCCTGCCAACGCGCCCAGCTAATTTTTTGTATTTTTAGCAGAGATGGGGTTTCACTGTCTTAGCCAGGATGGTCTCGATCTCCTGACCTTGTGATCTGCCCGCCTCGGCCTCCCAAAGTGCTGGGATTACAGGCATGAGCCACCGCGCCCGGCCTATATACACTCTTTTGTAACAGATTTCCTAATAGTCTATGTTTTCTCAATTATCAATCAGAAGTGATAATTATTTTTATTGTAAAATTACTTTCATAACTATGATGGATTTAATACTTAGCATTAGGAAATGCAGAATATCTTTGTTTTAAAGATTTGTATAAAATTAGTGATATTTTGATACAAAGTAGAACTCCATAGAGGACTGACCCAAATCCATATGTTTGGATCCATTGCATCAGTTTTTCCTGTCCTTCTAATTTAGACTAGAAGGGAGGATGGAGGAAGGGAAGTCAAAGATAGAGAACATGATGTGAGAGAGCTGACAATGCTCTTGCGGTCAGTGTATCATTCAAACTCTGTAAAACCCTCTACACACATTATTTTAGCTTATTATTGTCCTATGGAATTGAATTTATCCCATTGATTTTAATGAGAAAATTTAATCGTTCAGAAGGTAAACCTCTTTCTGATATTGTACGGAAGCTGCTATACATGCTAATAACTTGCTTAAGTAATAACAAGTTAATACAATGGATTTTGAGAAACATATACAGTACAAAAATCTGTACTATAATAAACTACTGTTTGACTAATTCAAATTTTCAGAAAAATAAAATTAAGAAATTAAATTAATATATTTTATTCTAATGGAATAGAATGGATTTCAATCTCAATTCCACAATAATTATGTACATTACCAAAGAAAAAGTTATGTTATAGTTAAGATAATAATATTAAATTTTGTGGGTTATTTAAAGTTTAAAGCTCAATGTGTATCTTTCAAAATATTTTAATAGCTTGAATACTGTATATTAATTGTATCACACAGCTTAAAATATTATGGAAAAATTACCTTTGAAGATATTGTGCCATGTCCTGTGGAGCATCAGCAAGTGAGAAATTGCAATTTAATGGAGTGTCAAGCTAAAATTGCAATTTTCCCAAATATTTGTTTTGCTTATTTCTCAATTAACATATTATACAATTCATTGAGCTTAATTTTCTAGGCATCCCCAACATGCTAATTAAGACCACATGCTTTGCAACTTTACAATCAGATCGTGTGCTTTAGTCTTTGAAAAAAATACAACAATGCCAAATTAGGTTAATATTTATTATAAGAAACAATATCAAATAAATATATGAAATCCAGGCTTTGTTAGATAGATGAAAAGTATCCAAGTTTATATGGGAGGTGATTATACAAGGAGTGTACTGCAGTGGATGTAAATCTTGAGGATTAGCCTTGAATTCTGCCTTTCACAACTCCCTACTTAACCATAAGTGGGAGACACTTTTTGAGATTTTGGAGGTCTTACACAATAAAACTTAGCCCAGAAAAATATCCCGAAGCATTCCCCTAATGTTTTCTTCTAGTAGTTTCATAGTTTCAGGTCTCAGATTTAAGTTTTTAATCCTAGAACCACATGTCTTGATAATTTTGACAGAAATTCCTGGGGAAATTTGCAATTTTCCAAACTTGAGTTTTATGTCTACAGCTGTAGTTCATGGACAAGTTTCATCATCACAACATAATGTAATGGTTTATTGGAAACAAAAGATTTGTTTTAAAAAAGAAGAAAAAGAAATCATTTTGAAGAGCTGAACACTTAGCCAACACAATTTCACATCAATGAGTCAATAAGTAAATGTGGAGTGAATACTATGTGCTAGATAGTGAATGTGTTATTTCTTGAAGTTTCATATTTTAAAAAATACATATATGTTCTCTAAAATTTGATATTATACGTTCATTGAACAAACAAATTAATTCACTGAGAAATTTTCAAAGATGTAAACTGTAGCTAAGCAGCTAACCTGGACTGCATCAAGACAGTTTTTTTTTTTGGAGAAAAAGAAGATAATATGAAGTACAGTAAGAATTAATCAAGTAAAGAGCCAGACAAAAATTCTTCCCATGAGAAGTATCAGAAAAAAAATAGAGATAACATTTTCTCTAGGAAAATAAAATGTTCAGTATGATTTGACTATAGCATTGGGGGGAAAAGGCTATAATTAAAAAAATGAAGAAGAAAAGAAAAAAATAGCAAAACATGTAAGTAAATTTAATAGTTTAATGTTATTCTACTTTCAAAGTAAATGATTACAGGTATTTTAATTAAAGCACATAACAGCATCAGAAATGTGATTTCTCTCCCTTACTATGGTAGAAAAAGTATTTTGGAGGAGTCTAGGTATGAATCATAAAGATTATTAAATGTGAGTAGACCAGGTTAGAAGCAGTCAGAGACTAGTAATCCACCTCAGACTACTGATTTTGTATTAAACACATAAATATTCAATGCTTATCATAGATACGGACTCTCAGAATTCACTAATGTAAACATCAGCCAGTGATCCATGGGAAAAGAGAGATAATAGTCATAATAAGTAAATATATTCTCTGTTAGGAGATGATGGTAAACAGTAGCAAGAAAGGCAAACACAGAGCTGTGGTCAGGGCCATCAGATTATTTTGGACAAGTTTGAATGGAACATGTAAATCAAGTAGTCAGGACTTTTGGTTCCCTAATGATGGTATAGAAGTAAGATGGCATTACTCCTTTTCACCACAGAAATCCAAAAACGGCAGCATTGAGATTATCACCAGCAATGTTCCAGAACTCAAATATGAAGATGAGACAGTTGCTGGGGCCAGAGAAAAGTAAAAAAAACTTTGAGCGTATGATAAGAGAATTGGGTTTTCCTATTTGCAATGCCCATCTTCTTATTCTGCCTAAAAATGCATAAAAAATATTCCCCAAATTCACTATGTATACTGGCAAAAGTGAGATCAACGTGGACAACTAGTTTCTTCACAATCTTGAGTTCCCTCACAGGAGATGTGTCCCTGCGTTAACCCACATGAAGCATCATGAGTGCATGAAGGGAGAAATACCTCTGAGAACAACCATAGACAATGGGTGGAGGTGGGACTACCATCCCCAACCCTGGAAACTCTGCTCTGTGACTTAGCCAAAGGACACACAAAATCAGAATGTCTATTCAGTAGTTCCATGCCGTAGGCAGTTTACTCCACAGGTACGCTGGACAGAAACACCTAGCCAGCCTTGCCACACTGCCAAGACATCCCCATTATAATGTCCCCCATTCAAGAAGGGTAGTACACTGATGCTTTACTAGAACCAAGGTGAACCAGGACTTAAGACACCATTTAGAGACAAAAAAAAAGCACCGACCTAGCAGTAAAGTACATCTAAAAAAGTATATTCAATAAATGCTAAAGTACGTCAGACAGAGAAGACTAGAATAAAAATTAATCTTTCAATGCAAAGACATAGACATACATCCACATCCATAAGTAACAACAACAAACAGGAATTGTTATCTCCCCAAATGAACAAGCAAGAATCCAGTGACTGATCCCAACATGATGGCAGTATGTGAACTCTTACACCAAGAATTTAAAACTGCAATTTTACAGAAATTCAGTAATCTTCATGATAACACAGAAAAGCCATTTCGAATTGTGTTAGAAAACTATAACAAATAGATTGTAATAACAGACAAAATCAGACAGAAATTTTGAAGCTGACAAATACATTTGTTGAACTGAAAAATTCACTAGAGGCTTTCGATAGCTGAGTGGATCAAGTAGAGGAAAAACTCAGTGAGCTCAAAGAGAAGCTATTTGAAAATATACAGTCATGGAGTTAAAGTGTAGATTTACTTACTTTTTTAGTTTTGTTTTGTTTCTATTTTGTGTGATTTAAGGTAAGCTGTTATCTCTTTAAAATAACATTATATCCATAAAATGGTTTTGTAAGCCTCATAGTAACCACAATGCAAAACATATAGCAGATTCAGTAAAACAAGTAACAAATTAAAATATACTGCTAGAGAAAATCCTTTAACCACAAAGGAAGACAATAATGAAGGAAGAAAAAAACAGAGGAGTTATGAAGCAACCAGATAGAAGGCAATAAAATGGCAGTAGTAAGTTCTTACTTATCAATAAAAACACAGTGTAAATGGACACAATTCTCTAATTAAAAGGCCTAGAGTAGTTTAACAGATAAAAACCAAAACCTACAAGAAACCCACTTCAGCTATGAAGACATACATAGACTGAAAGTAAAGGGGGGAAAACAGTATTCAATGCTGCTGGAAACCAACTCATCTAGTGAATATTAACAAAGAAACATCAATGTTAAACTACACACTATAACTAATAGCCTTAACTAATGTTTAAAGAGTGTTTCAAACAACTGCTATAGAATACACATTCTTTTTCTGGGCACATGGAACATTCTTCAGAATGGACCAAATCTTAGGCCATAAAACAAGTTTGAACAAATTTTAAAAAGTGGAGATCATATCAAATATCTTTTCTGACCACAATGGAATAAAACTAGAAATCGGTAATAAGAAGAACCTTGGAAACGTCACAAACATGTGGAAATTAAACAACATGTGCCTAAATGACCAATAGCTCAGTGAAGAAATTAAGACGAAAATTTAAAAATGTCTTGAAACAAATGATAATGGAAATACAACATACTGAAATTTATGGGATACAGCAATAGCAATACTAGGAGGGAAGTTTATATCAATCAACTAAAGCAAAATAGTGGAAAAGCTTCAGATAAACAACCTAATGATGTACCTTGAGGAACTAGAAAAGCAAGGGAAGATGAAACCCAAAATCAGTAGAAGAAAATAAAAATCATAGCATAAATAAATAAATTTGAGAATTAAAAAAACAGGAAATCAACAGAGCAAATTGTTTTTTTAAAATCAAAATTGACAAGCTTATAGTTAGACTAGGAAAAAACAGAAGACCAAAATAAATAAAATCAGAAATGAAGAAATAACAACTGACACCAGAGAAATACAAAGAATTATCAGAGTCTATTGTGAACCACTATATGCCAATATATTGAAAAAATCTGAAAGAAATGGATACATTTCCAGACACATAAAACCTCCCAATATTGAACAATGAAGAAATAGAAAATCTCAATAAACCAACAATGATTAAGGAGATTGAAGTCAAAGCAGAATGTCTGCCAGCCAAGAAAAGCCTAGGACATCATGGCTTAACTGCTGCATTCTACCGGACATTTAATGAGCTAACACCATTTCTACTCAATTTCTTCAAAAACGTTGAAAAGAAGGGAATACTTCCAGACCCATTTAATGAGGCCAATATTACCTTGATACCAAAACCAGACAAAGACACAACAGAAAAGGAAAACTTCAGGCCAATATCACTGATGGACAGAGATCCAAAAATTGTAAATGAATAGTAGCAAACCAAAGTTTGGTTTGCTATCAAAAAAATTATTCACCATGATCAAGTGGGGTTCATCCCAAGGATGCAAACACAGTTCAACATACACAAATCAATAAATGTGATATATCATATTAACAGAAGAAATAACAAAAAAAAAAGACCATCTCAATAGACACATAAAAAGCATTCAATAAAATTCACATCATCTTATGATAAAAACCTTAATGTATATGGGTATATAATTAACATACCTCTAAATAATAAATGCTACATATGACCAACTCAGAGGTAATAGTATAATGAATGGGGAAACAATTGAAGGCCTTTCCTCTAAGATCAGAAACAAGGCAAGGAGGCCCACTTTTTCTACTTGTATTCAACATAGTACTAGATGTCTTGGCCAGAGCAATTAGGCAAGAGAAAGAAATAAAGAGCATCCAACCTGGAAGTAAAGAAGTCAAATTAGCCTCATTAGCATACGACATGATCTTAAACTTAGAGAAACCAAACGACTTCACAAAATACTGTTAGAACTAATAAATCAATAAAGTTGCAGGATACAAAATCAACATACAAAAAATTGTAGCATTTATATACACCAATAACAAGTGATCTAAAAATATATTAAGAAAGTAATCTCATTTATAATAGATGTGAATATAAAACACCTAGCAATCAATTTACCCAAGTAAGTACAAAATCTATACAAAGAGGAACTATAAGACACTGATGAAAAAAAATTGAAGAGGACAAAATAAAATGAAGTTATTCCATGTTCATGGATTAGAAGAACTAATACTGCTAAAACGACAATACTACCCAATGCAATTTACAGAGCCAGTGTAATCTCTATTAGTATACCAGGGACATTCTTCACAGAAATAGAGAAAAATCCCCAAATTTATATGGAACACAAAGGACCCAGAATAGTCAAAGCAATGCTGACCAAATAGATCAAAGCTAGAGGCATCACACTACCTGATTTCAAAATATACTACAAAGATAGAATGACCAAACCAGCATGGTACTGGCCTGAAAACAGACAAATAGAGCAATGGAACAGAATAGTAAACACAGATATTAATTCGAACATTTACAGCCAACTCATCTTTGACAAAGGAACTGAAACCATACAACAGGGAAAGAAAAGTCACATCAATAAAGGATGCAGAGAAAATTGGAAAACTATATGCAGAAGAGTAAAACTAACCCTCTCTCTTAATATAAAATAAAATGAAAATGTATTAAATACTTATATCTAAGTCCTGAAACTATGAAACTACTTGAAGAGAGAATTACAAACACACTGCATGCAGGATATTAGTCTGGGCAAAGATTTTTCTGTGTAAGATCTCAATAGCACAGGCAATCAAAGAAAAAGTAGACAGTTGATACTACAACAAGCTATAAACCTTCTGCAAAACAAAGGAAACAATCAACAAAGATAAGAGACAACCCACAGAATGGGAGAAAATATTTGCAAACAATACATCTGAAAAGGGATTAATAACCAGAATATATAGAGCGTTCAAACAACTCAGTAGCCAAAGAAAAATACTCCAATTATAAAATGGATAAAGATACGAACAGACATTTCTCAAAAGAAGATAAACAAATAGCGAACAGGTAGATGAAGAAATGCTCAAACTCACTAATCATCAGGGAAATGCAAATCAAAAGTACAATGCAATACCATCTCACCACACTTAAAATGGATTGTGTCAAAAATACAGGCAATAACAAATGCTGACAAAAATGCGGAGAAATGGGAACCCTCATACACTGTTGGTGGGAACGTGAATTAGTACAGCCACTATGGAGAAGAGTATGCATGTGTCTCATAAAATCAAAAATAAAACTATGTCTCTCAAAAAAAAAAAAAAAAAAACACAAATAAAACTACTATATGGTTCAGCAGTTCCACTACTGATATATATTCAAAAGAAAGGAAATAAATATATCAAAGATACATCTGCACTCCAATTTTTATTGCAGCATATTCACATTAGCCAAAAGATGAAATCAACCTGTGTCCATCAACAGGTGAATGGATAAATAAAATCTGGCATACATACATATATATACACACACACACACACACACACACACACACACACACACACACACACAATCGAAATCGAATATTATTCAGGCATAAAAAGTAATGGAAGGCCGTCATTTGCAGTAACATAGATGGAACTGCAGACCATTATGTTAAGGGAAATAAGCCAAGCACAAATACCACGTTTTCACTTCCGTGTGGGGCTAAGTGTATCGGTGGTTATCAGAGCTAGGAGAAGGGGAAAGGATGAAGGAAAAAAAGAAAGTAAATGTATTTATTACCACTCCAATGGGTAGTTACTAATAAATAGATTTTATGCTTCAAAATCATTATTTTTAAAACTGTAGTGTTTGAAATTTCTAAAATTATTTGAGCAGGTAACCTATTTTATTTATTATAAGGAATTGTATTTTTTAAATCTTTTTTCCACAGTTATCAACTTTTGAAGTACTTGTTATGCCATAGGGAAAAGGGTTATGGTTGATTAAGAATGTGGTGGATAATGCACAGTCATTTTCAATTAAGAAAACAGTAAAACACCATGCCAGATGTTCTATTTCTCCCCTTTCCTCTCTTTGTTGACAGTCATCTTTTCACTATCATCATATAATCTTGTTTTGGGTCAGTGTAGTGGATTGAAAAGGATGTTGCCCTCCAAGAACAATATTTGTCTTTCTGATAGGTTTTCATTATTGTGGTTATTCTCGTTTTAATATTGTAAGTGTGCTTATGCATATTAATCAGAGGCATAAGGCAGCTTGTCTTTGTTTTATATTTTAGCATTTTACATATGGATAACATTGTACCAATTCCAAAATGAATGGAGAAAAGATGAGAAATATTAGATGAGACATAGCATGGTAAAAAAGTAAGATTAAGATAGACAAGTAGAAGAATAAAAGAAAGAAGACAGAAGGCTAGGGGAAAATAAGATAAGTACTTAAGAATGGAACAACAACAACAAAAAACCCTGGCAAATGAAAGTGAAGTCAAACTTCAAACCTGTCAGGGTTTTTGGCAGGGGAACACTATCGCTTCTTATATGAGTGACAAATTATCTTTATGATGTTCCTAAAACTCTGCCATATCTCTCATTTAACCAACTTCCACAGAGACTGAATGCACTATTGAGACTCTTCCTAAATTAGTTGTAAAGCAGAGATTGCTAACTTGTGATAGAACTCATACAATTATTTGCTTTGGGATATTAGGAAATCATAAATTACCATATAAATTGCTTCAGATTTTAAAGTGTATTTTAATAGTTTCATATCACTTACCTGTCAGTAAAAAAGACAGTTGATTTGGATTTCAAAATGTAATAGACTTTTAAAAGGTATGAGCATGACAGGTATTTAATTAAATAAAAAGATGTAGGCATCATTTAAAATGAGTGCCACTCATTGCTTATTATTTATAAAATCTCCAGACACATTCCGGAGTTTTGTTCGTATATAACACAATTTCATACTCTCACAATCACATAAGACGATTTTATCTAATCTCACGCTGTGCACATTGTTTATACTAACTTTGGATATAAGTGGATCAAATTAGCTTCGTTAAACTGGTCAATTCTAAATTCCTTTTTCATATCCTTTGCATTTTTCTAGTGAAAAATGCAATACAGAATTGTCTCTGGCTCATCTAAAACACAATCTACAATAATAATCTTATTATTTTTTCACATCATCAGTCTTGCCCAGGGGTATGTTTACATCACTATAGCTCATGTTTTGTATCAAATTCACTCTTTTGCAACAGTTTCATAGCAAAACTATGCATTCATCTGTACTTGTCTGAAGTGTAACAATAAAATATCTTAGATTAATTTATGAATATATAAAATAGTTATCTACATATCTATGGGTTTTTTTTTTTTGGAGTTTTAGCCATTATAAATACAGTGGTTGTGGATATTTGTATAAAGCATTTTGGAAATAATTTCTCTTGTTTACAGTACTTAGCGCTCAGGAGTAAAAGGGGTGAAACTTGGGAGATGCAAATGCGCAACGTTTTTTCCAGACAGTTTTCTAAAGACGTTATACCATTGTATACTTCTGCAACTAACCTCTGAGAGTTCCAGTTGCTTCTCACTTTATCCAGCACTAGAAATTTTAACCATTTTGGAACATGCACAGTGAACTCTTCCCAGCTGTAATTTTTATGTTCCTAATAAGTAGGGGCATTTACATGTCCCTAATATACAACTGTGCTGTGATCTGAATGTATATCCTTCAAATTTCAGATGTCGAAACTCAATGGCCAAGGTGATGGTATTAAGAGGTATGGGCTTTAAGAAGTCGTTAGGACATGAGGGCTCCTCTCTTATGAATGGGATTAAGATCCTTTCACACAAGGCTTCACGAAGCATTCAGATTACTTGGGCTTCCACATTCCACTACGTGAGTACACAGCACTTGGCCCCTCCAGAGGATGCAGCAACGAGGCATCCTCCTAGAAGCAGAGAGACACCCTCAGCAGAAAACAAACCTGCTGGCACCTTGACCTCGGACTTCTCAGTTTTCAGAACTGGAAGAAAACACAAATTCTGCTCATTATAAATTACCCATTCTCAGTTAACTTATTATGGCAATACAAATGGACTGAGATAAACTGGCAAATACATAGCTGAATTTCTCACATGCCTGTTCAACTATCTTGCTCTTTTTAAAAATTACACTACTGATCTCTTTTTTACTGATTTGTAGAATTGTTTATAAGTTCTTGGTACACATCCTAAGTTTCTTAGAAGAGCACAGTATAGATTTTGATAAAATTTTACCTATTTAAAAAATAATCTGTGATTTCTCTGTCATAATTTAAAATTCGGGAGCCATTTCAGTGTTTGTAACATGCTACTATATTTTTCTCTGTGAGTCTTATAGTTTTAGTTTTCATATTTAGATCTATGTTTCTTCTCCAATTGATGTTTTTCTCTACGTTGTAAACAGAAGTTTTTTTCCCATATGAATATCATTTTGTTTCTCAACCATATTTTGAAATCATAGTCAATTTCCAACTGTAATGCATGGCACTTTTTTTTGAAAATCAGGGAACAATATATGTTTGGGCCTATTTCTTGACTGCCTATTCTGTTTCATTGTCTTGGTTAGTATCACTTTATAATAATTTTGAAATTTTATAGTGTACCTTCACCAACCTTACTCATCAATTTAAAAAATGCTTCTACCCTTTTAGGCATTTTGCATTTCTAACTACATTTTAGAATTATCTCATCAAATTTTATGAATAAAAGGTTGGGATTGTATTAGAATAAATAGTATCAAGTTTTCCAATCAATGAACATATCTTTTGATTTCTTTAGTTTCTTAATTCCTATTAACAAAGTTTTGCATAAGCTTTTAAGATTTATTTTTATTGATGTAGCTATTTTTGTACAAATTGCCAAAGATTAAGCGTGAGGGAGTGTGAAAGTGCAAAACCTCTGGAATCTGCAAATGTGAGGGCAGGCTGCACACAATCATAGGCTCTTCTCCACCTTCAGGAAAACATATGCCCAGAACAAAATAGGTAAGGCAGTTGTATAAGGGTTCTCTAGAGTGACAGAACTAATAGAATACGTGTATACGTGAAAGATAGTTTATCAAGGAGAATTTACTAACATTCTTCTCACTCACTTCCTTGCTCCTCAACTTACAGATGGTCTATCTTGGGAAAAGTCCTGGGATAGACCTGGGTATATCCTGGGTAAAGTCCCGGGATAGACCATCTGCAAGTTGAGGAACAAGGAAGCCAGTGGTGGATCAGTTCGAGTCCCAAACCCTCAAAGTAGGGGAGCCAACAGTGCAGCCTTTAGTCTGTGGCCAAAGGCCCAAGAGCCTCTGGCAAACACTGGTGTAAGACCAAGAGTCCAAAAGCTGAAGAACTTGGAGTCTGATATTCCAGGGCAGCAGGATCCAACACGTGAGAAAGATAAAGGACAGGAGACTCAGGAAATCCACTTTATTCTAGTGGCTCTGGCGGTTCAATAGTGCCCACCCACACTGAGGGCAGGTCTGCCTCTCCCAGGCCACTGATTCAAATGTTAATCTCCTTTGGCAATGCCCTCACAGATACATCCAGAAGCAATACTTTGTATCCTTAAATTCAATTAAATTGACACTCGGTATTAACCATCACAAGTCTACCTCTTTTCAACTTGAACCCATACACATATCCTGAAATCATACATAATCTTCAGATGAAGAAAATACTAAGGTCATAATTACACCTAACATATTAGAGCTATCCTTTGTACAATCAGAAGCACACTAATCCTTAACCTAATGCTATTACATAAAGTTAACAGCACTTAAATGCTGATATAAAGTCAATAAATCTTATGTCACATGATAGAGAAAAAAATAAAGGAAATAAAATGAAGTTTTTTGTTTTTTGTTTTTTTTTTTTTTTTTTTGTACAAGTGTATACATGCACAAACATGTTCTTAGCAAAATAAGGAGGAAATACGGCAATTACAGTCCTTGTTTCTGCAGCTGGTCACGTGGTAGTAGCTGATAGTGATGACTATTATTCTGCTACCCATTCTGTATTGGCTTTGCTTTCAGGAAGCACCTCGATGCGTTGTGGCTTTTTTACCTGGTTGGGTGACCCACACCTTCATTCCTGAAGGGTCTGGGCCATATGTACTCATATGTGGATGGGGTTGTTGTAGCTTCCCACTGACCTTAATCACAGGGCAGGGTAATACTAAAAGATGCACTAAGGGACCTGCTGTATTCTGCGCATACTCATGCTTACATCTGTTACGGACTGATTTCATCTTGATAGTCTGGATCAGTCACCCCAGCCAACGCTATAACTCCCTTCTTAGCCTGTTGACTTTGAGGTAGAAGGAGCCCAAAGTGGCCAGGTGGCAATCTTAACTTTCAGTTTAGTGGAATCATTGTTGTGTCTCCTGGTGGCAGCTAATCCTTCCTCTGGAACTAAAACCTCTAGGCCAGCAGAACATAATGTCACAGGACCAGCAGGACACTGAAAAACCTCCCTTAGTTTTGCAGACTTGGAGAAAGCTCCCAGACTGCTGAAGTAAAAGCATAAATTACTGTCCAAAACCTCTCCCTTGTAGAAAAAAAGAGTTTTAAAACACTTGGAAACAGGAGTGGAAAGGGAAAGAAACAGTGTTACTCCATGGCACAAATTAAGATAAATTGTGGTTAAGAATGTTAAGAAGATTTTTTAAAATACCTTTTATCATTTGAAAGTGCCAAAAACATTTCTGGACCTAGGATATTATGCCAATATTATTACAATACTTTCACATTTTTGGAAAAGGGCAAGAAATGCTATTCCAAAGGAAAAGCAGCAAAGAAATTAGATAGCTTGGGGAGTAAAATACAAATCTTATACTGGAAGAGATATTTGAATATTATATATCCAAAACTTGTAATAAGAAAAAAGAAAATATTCTTAAACTCAACAATAACAAAGATAATAGCCCAATTAAAATGAGCAAAAAGTAGACATTTTACAAAGAAGTCATACAAAAGACCATTAAACATATAAAGATTCATAATACCATTAGTCATTAGAGGGATGCAAATGAGAATCACTAGACACCACTCCACATTTACTTGAATGGTTAAAATTAAAAGTAAAATAATAAAAATGCTGATGAAGGTGTGGTGCAAATGAACTCTTAAAATATGGCACAGAGAATGCAAAATGGTACAGTCAATTTGTAAAAGAGTTGTGCTCTTTCTTCAAGATTTAAATATATACTTCTTATGTGACTCAGCAATCTCACTGTGGAAGTGAGATTTATCCCACAGAGGTTAAACAAACACTGTGCTTTCAGATGTTTCGCATATTAGTGCATAATCTCCTCAAACTGGAAATAACTGAAATGCTCTTCATATTGTTGGTAGATAAATTGACTGATCCATCCTTACATTGAAATACTGCTTACCAGTAAAACTAACAAGATACCCAAACAGTAGATAAATATCAAATGCAATATACTAAGTAAAAGTAACCAGGTTAAAATAATCATACTTCCGGGTTTCATTTGCATTCTGTTTTGGAAAAAGACAAAAT
Organism: Rhinopithecus bieti; assembly: GCF_001698545.2. Lineage (NCBI taxonomy): Eukaryota > Metazoa > Chordata > Mammalia > Primates > Cercopithecidae > Rhinopithecus > Rhinopithecus bieti. The sequence continues at coordinate 135,777 of NW_016815828.1, read as the reverse complement.
GACATCGATAGAAAACAGGTCAATATTCACACAGTCTCATTTTTTGTATTCTGAAATTTGTGGAATAGAAATATATTTGGAAATCCACCTATGAAATAAAAATATATTGTTTTAACTTATTTCACCTAATATTCTGAAATTTTAATCCTTGATATGTTATATTCCTGAATTCCACTTTGTTTTTTGCTTACTGAAAAATTCTGGACTTTCCCCTCAGAGATCTTTACCATAGTAGATAATACTATGTGCATAGTAGATAATACTATATACATTATCATAATAATACTATACTTCTTCATGTTTTTCTATCACATTTAATATTATACACTGAGGTCCCTCAATGCCAAACATGATTACACTTTCTAATCAATTCATAACTAAGAATTATTAATATTTTAGAGGGTTATATTTACTGATACTTTAATATTTGCAAATCTATCTAATCACCAAAAAGTGAGCTTCATTTTCTCTACAAAGTAATGTCGTTTTATTATCACAATACTACATGGAAAAAAATAATGCCTTGAGAAGATCAAGAGATGTGTCTCACACAACATCGCTGAAGTGTGGCAGAGTGGACATTGAAATATGGGGATACCTCTGTACCACATTTTAAAACTACCGTCATATTGCTTCTAGTAGTATATTTAAGTGGTAGAGAAAAATAACACTTCCAAAAAAATTACAGTGAAATGATTTCAAGTACAGTGACATAATTTGATGATTGATTAAATAAAGAATTTCTTTTTTGGTTATGATAGTCTAGGAAGGCTTGCCTTCATAATGTAGTTTTTCAAACAACATTAATAACAAGCTACAAATCAATGCATTTGAACCATTTATTTGCTGAAGAAACAGGTAATATGTTTACTTGTTCACATTTTAACAGATTTGAATATGTGTCTGAAACAAGATACACCAAAGGAATTTTGAGTGAAATCCATGTATTTTTCCTGTGCTTCTTAAGTAGTACTTCATTATAATTTTGCCATTTAAGTGATAATATCTTAGTAGATCATGTAGCCTTTTTATCTAGAAGGGTGTAAAACAAGTGGTTTGAAGACATTTTTGCACACTAGACACAATCATGAAACATGTCAATATTTGTGAGAGCTCACACCTGGGGATTGAATAGGTTTGAATTAATTCCATAAATCTGTTTTTGTTAAAAAAAAGTATACTTATGCGCATCACTTTTAAGAACTACTCTAATCAGTGTCATATTTTAAACAACAATGAAAATGTAATTAGTTATACATTGCAGTGATCTTCTTAAAACAAACAAAATGACCAAAATATAAATTTATATTCAATTGCTTCCTTTGTTCTTTTAAGAAGCGAGGGCTAATGCAAAGTAATTCAGTTTTTGTTTGCAACACTGTTAGTATCCAATAATCAAACTGTAGTTTTAAAAAGCTACATCTTTTTGCTCCTTTATTCTAAACACAGCCCAGGGCAGGCATAGTAGTAAACTAGGCGATTGCTCATTTGCACATAAGTAAGCTGATCTGGCCCTTGCATGCTGGGATTCTCCCTTTATTTGTAGACCGACTTAGCTTTTGCCTTTCCCTATAGAATAAAAATACATAGGAAGCTCTCTCTGTATTTTATGCATGGATTCTGCATTAAATCTAGCAAGGGTCAACAACCAGGTCATTCTTGTCAGAGGGAGGCCGACATCCCTCGGATGCTCCTGTGTGCTCTGCTTGAACAGAGTGGAGCAGAAGCTAATAAAAAAGTTGATCCATTTCTTTAAAATTATGCCCCATAGGCAAATCTTATTCAAAAAATCTTATTCAAAACTTCCAAGAATTTATTGCATATAATCAAATTGTGGTAATAATACTGTAAATAAAACATAATGATGGCTCATGTAGAATCATGGCTAAGGTTCCTTGTCTTGTGAATGGTCAATGGTGATTTGCTTTCTAGGAAGCTAATTTGCTTTCTAGGAAACCAGGGCAAGTATCAAATGACCAGCAAGTAGGCAAGGCTAGGAGCAAAACTGTACATTTATTTTTGGTCCCCCAGCTTCAGGAAAGAAGGTGTGGGGAGGGGTGAGGTCTGTCGGTCTCCGGCAGGGGAGGCCGGGGGAGTCACCTGGTGGAGCTCTCAGGCGGAGTTCCTACAGTCCCGACAGGAGTGAGGGCTGAGGAAGTGCGCGCAGCACGCCCGCTGGGAGCGGCTTTTATGTCCTGGGCCTGGGAGTGGGAGGGCAGTGGGCGGGACGTAGGCAGGTCGGGGGCCAGGCAGTGGGCATGGCTGGGCGGGTTCCGGTTTTTCTCCGTCGGAGGTCGGGTTGCGCCTGCTCAGTCGACCTGTGTCTTTCCCGGGCGCGGGAAAGCTGACGGTGAAGAACCCGGAACTGCGCCATCTTGCCTCCATTCGTCCAAACAGTCCAACCTTTTATTGATAATAGTGATAAGGGGCGCCATGGTCTGTCTGGCTACTTCCTGCTGTTAAGGGACGTCGTTAAGGTTGG
>NW_016815828.1:100839-129768 GCF_001698545.2 Rhinopithecus bieti | reverse complement strand
AGGTCGGGACGAGAGCGTAAGGCCCAAAAGCCTTGAATGTAATTAATTTCAGACCACTTGCCTAGTCGCTGGCAGAAATTGCTGCTAGGGTGCCCTCTGGTGGCCATTGATTGGGGCCATGCCACAGTGGAGAGGAAAATTAACCGCTTTCTTTTGAGGTCTTGTTCGAGTTGTAGAGTTTTTAGATTGGCTAGGAGGCACCCTAAAGGGGTGCTCTTTGGAAATTTGGACTGGTGGTTTCCCATTTGTTTCCTCTTTACTTGCACAATGGACACAATGGAAGTGGAAGTGTATCTCTGCCTGGCTTCAAAGCATCCTTTGGAACCAGCAGAGACAGACTGAAGGCTCTTGGAGCCAAGGTGGAGATTACCTGCAGGTGGACGTCTCCATCCTGAACGGGTCTCCCAAGCCACTTGGTGGCTCAAAAGTGGGCCTCGGACCTGCACAGGATTTTTGGCCAAGAGAGGTAAAGAGGAGACAAGGGCACTTACCCTAGAGAGGCCATGAGAGTGAGGGAAGCGGGTCTCAGGTCCTGGTCCATCTGCGGCGTGGAAGCAAGAGGAGGTTCCTCAATCCTCAGAGGCCTGAGGAGAGGAGGGGTCTCCTCCCGGGTTTAGGCACCAGCTGATTTGCTTTCTAGGAAGCCGATTTGCTTTCTAGGAAACCAGGGCAAGTATTAAATGACCAGCAAGTAGGCAAGGCTAGGAGCAAAACTGCACATTTATTTTTGGTCCCCCAGCTTCAGAAAAGAAGGTGTGGAGAGGGGTGAGGTCTGTCGGTCTCCGGCAGGGGAGGCCGGGGGAGTCACCTGGTGGAGCTCTCGGGCAGAGTTCCTACAGTCCCGACAGGAGTGAGGGCTGAGGAAGTGGGCGCAGCGCGCCCCCGCTGGGAGCGGCTTTTACGTCCTGGGCCTGGGAGTGGGTGGGCAGTGGGCGGGATGTAGGCGGGTCGGGGGCCGGGCAGTGGGCGTGGCTGGGCGGGTTCCGGTTTTTCTCCATCGGAGGTCTGGTTGCGCCTGCTCAGTCAACCTGTGTCTTTCCCGGGCGCGGGAAAGCTGATGGTGAAGAACCCGGAACTGCGCCATCTTGCCTCCGTTCGTCCAAACAAATGGTAACGTATAAACAAAAGAAATATTATTCAAAGTAGGTGGTTTTAAAGTCATATACGAATCGGCTGGGAACAAACCTGTAATTACAGGCTCAAGCCTGTAATCCTAGCACTTTGGGAGGCCAAGGAGGGTGAATCACTTGAGGTCAGGAATTTGAGAGCAGACTGGACAACATGGCGAAACCCTGTTTCCACTAAAAATACAAAAATCAGCTGGGCATGGTGGTGAGTGCCTGTAGTCCCAGCTACTCGGGAGGCTGAGGCAAAAGAATCATTTGAACTTGGGAGGCAGAAGTTGCAGTGAACCAAGCTTGTGCCATTGCATTCTGCACTCCAGCTGGGACAGCAGAATGAGACTCCATCTCAAAAATAAATAAACAGATAAATAAATAATAAGTCATATATGAATGGATATTAATGAGATTCATAATAATGGGGAAGAAATAAATAAGGCCTCCAGGATCTGGCCCTATTTCTGTGTACCGTATGCCTCCAAAGACTGCCTTCACCCATTCAGAACGTTCCAGTGCCATTGGCTTACCTGCAACTTTTCTGAAAATATTTTTTTATTTGTGGGAAATATTTCAATTTCAGAATATATCAGAAAATTAACTTTCATTTTATTTCCTAAAATATGAGCACACAAACTTTATTTCACATAATTTTAGGTTTTTATTGTACCTAGATTCGTTTCCTCTCAAATTTAGCCTTACTACACTTGTCATTGATTTAGGTGTTAGATTAAGAGTATCTTAATTTGGAGAGAGCTGCCCTGCCCACCTTGGCTTACTCAGCCTTTACCACCTTTGATTCTATATTATTCAACTATGTTTTTCTTTATGGTTATTATCAACAAATAAAATAACCTTATGGAAATTGTCTGTTTCCTTTTCCTTTATGAGACTTAGTTATAGTTCTAATCATTGCTGCATTTTTAATACCTGGGAGAGTACTTGGAGCCAAGCAAGTATTGAAGAGTTTTATTAAATTTACCAAGTAATAAATGGAAAATTTTACCTCCATTGTGTTACTTGGCATTTCAAACTTTCGTACAGAAGAAATCTTTTAAAAGTTATTATGGAAATATTCTGTTCACCTATATAATCTACATTTTAATAAAGTCTGTTGGTTGGATGTGATGGCTTATACCTGTAATCCCAGAACTTTGGGAGGTTGAGGCAGGCAGATTGCTTGAGTCTAGGAGTTCAAGACCAGTCTGGACAACATGGAGAAACCTCGTCTCTGCAAAAAATACAAAACTCAGCAAGGCATGGTAGCAGACACCTGTAGTCCCAGCTACTTGGGAGGTTGAGGCAGGAAGATTGTTTGAGCCTGGAGGTCAAGGCTGCAGTGAGCCGTGATTACGCCACTGCACTCCAGCCTGGATGACAAAGCTGTATCAAAACAAAATAAAACAAAACAAAATGAAAGTCTGTTAACTTTTTAACTAAAATATTCATTTTGGCAGAAATAAACCTGCTGTACTTTCTGCCTGGATCAAATTACAGTCTATTGCAATTTAATATTGTATCATCATTTTACTCAACAAAAATTATTGAGAAATCCCCTTCTGTCATCTGTAATATAATATTTTCATTATATTTATCATTGCAGGAAGAATACACAAAATATTTGTATAAATACAAGACTGAAAAGTTAATTTTCTGATATATTCTGAAATTGAAATATTTCCCACAGATAAAAAAATATTTTCAGAAAAGTTGCAGGTAAGGATTTAAAAAGAGGCATTTAGGAGGTTAGTGACTTAGGTAATGCTTCTATAAGAAAATACCACATACGATCATTTTTAAAGAACAGAAATATATTTCCCATAGTTCTGGAGGCTGGAAAGTCCAAGATCAATCTGCTAATAACTTTGTTGTCTGGCATGTGCTTATCTAGCTTCAAGGATAATGTCTTGAACACTGCTTTCTCCACAGAGAAGCAACTCTGTGTCCTCACATGATGAAAACGAGAAGACCAAAAGGGCCAAAAGCTGCCTAAATCCTTTTTAACATTTTTCTCTCTGTTTAATGTGTACAAAGGTATGAAGTACAGCTGTAACTTTGTTGCATGAATATATGGCATAGTGGTGAAGTCAGGGCTTTTATTGTATCCATCATCCAAACAACATACATTGTACCCATTAAGTAATTTCTTATAATTTGCCCTCCTCCCACCCTTCTACCCTTCCAAGTGTCCATTGTCTATTATTCCACACTCCATGCCCAGTTTTATACATTATTTAGCTTCCAATTATAAGTGAGAAGATACAGTATTTTTCTGTTTCTGAGTTGTTTTACTTAAAATTGCCTCCAGTTCCGTCCACGTTGCAGCAAAAGACATGACTTCAATTTTTATAGCTAAATAGTACATGATTGTGTATATGTACCTATTTTATTGATCCAATTTTATTTGTTGCCACACTATTCACCATAGCGAATAGATGCAGTCAACCTAAGTGTCCATGAAGACTCTTTTATAAAGGCCTTAATCTAATGCAAGAGGGGAGAAGTCCTCATGACATAATCCCTTCTTAAAGGCCTCAGCTCTTCATACCATCACAGTGGTCATTACGATTCAACACCTGAATTTTGGTGGGGACACATTCAAACCATGGCACATGGCAGGTGGTGAAACTATTTTGTGTGATACCATGTTTGTAAATACATGACATTGCAATTGCCAAAACCCATGGAACTTTAACATATCAGTAATGAAACTTAATGTATCCAATTAAAAATAAACTTAGAAACTGACAGGAATCCTGATGTGAAATGCAGAACATAACAAAAATCTAACTATATAACAAAACTATAAAACAACCTCACTGAAAAGGATGGCAGAAAGATGTCAACCTAAGAAACTTTGCACATGAATTGTGTCTGTAAAAACCAATGGGTACATAAAATGTGCATAAGAAAAATACATAAGTGGATTAAATATATCTTATGGGGAAGGGGTTAACAGTGCTGATAATGCTGTACATGTATACTGAAATGAAATTAAGTAAATAGATGACAGATATCACACTTTCAATAATAGATACAACAAAGACAGAAGAATAATATGAAAACAGGACATGAACAACACTATGGACAGACCGAGGGAAACTAAGAGGCATATAGAGAACATTTCACCCACCACAGCAGAATGTGTAGGAAACCCTCTCCAGGATAGATCATGTGTTAGGTCATAATACAAGTTTTTTGCTTTTGACTATATTGAATTTTACTTTCCTTTCAAATTCAAGTTGCTTGTAAATTTTGTTTTCCAGAGTGTCCTTAAAATTACTTTTATACAAATTTAATTTATATATATATATATGTATTTGAGACGGAGTCTCCCTCTTGTCACCCAGGCTGGAGTGCAGTGGCGTGATCTTGGCTCACTGCAACCTCTGCCTCCCGAGTTCAAGAGATTCTCCTGCCTCAACCTCTGGACTAGCTGGGATTACAGGCAAGTGCCACTATGCCCTGATAAGTTTTGTATTTTTCAGTACAGGTGGGGTTTCACTATGTTGGCCAGGCTGGTCTCTAACTCCTGACCCCAGATGATCCACCTGACTTGGCCTCCGAAAGTGGTGGGATTACAGGTGTGAACCATAACACCCAGCCAAATTTATAATTTTTTATATAATGGAGATAATTTATTCTTTGAGAGACTTAAATATTGGCATAGTACATGTCTTTTATAAAAAATGTCTGTGACAATATGAACATGCTCTAGATATTTGCTAATTCTTATAATATCTAAATCATATGGTTGCTCCTTTTTTAGAACTCTCATTTTATCAACTAAATGGTTCTGCTTGATCATAATTGCAGGTGTTTTTCACCCACAATCTTAAGCATTTTAAGAACTACTCAACACAAAAGAGTATAATTACGATTTACCTTAAGTTCAATTTGGTAGTTATACTCTTCATATTTTTTATTCAACTTTTTCATTTCCACTATGTAAATTCAGCTAAATTTTAAATAGACCGTTAGAAATAATTTGACTACTTCTAGCCAACAAAATGTGAGTTTTAATCTCATTGGGTAGTTAAAAGAACTATTTGTACATCCAATTAATGTTATTTTTATAGCTTGAGACCAGCTGTCCACTGACAAATCGATAACATAGAAAATTTAAGTAATTACTTAGATATTTTAGGGAAAATAAAATGTTTCAGCCACAATGACAAACATTTTGTGTAAATTGTCTTTTTTTGTCTTTTTTCATGGAAATATGGATATTTGTTTTTCAGGACACATTCTGAATGCTCTTGTTGTCTTGTTAGTCCAGTAAAATAAATTTCCTTTTTTTGTACTTTTTGACTCATAATAAAAGTATTTATATTAATATAGAGAACCCATTTGACAGGGCATGGATGTTGAAACTTATTTAGCAATCCAGATTCAACCATAAAACAAATACTAAAACACAATACAGCCAATTGGAATGCAAAATGTTACAGCCACATTGGAAGATAGTTTGGCATCTTCCTTGCAAAACTAATCATTACCGTAGCACCCAGCAATTGCACCCTTTGGTATTTACCCAAAGAAGCTGGAAGCTTATGTCCACACAAAAATCTGCACATGAATGTTTATAGCAACTTTATTCATGAATCCCAAAACATGGAAGGATCCAACAAGTCCTCCAGTAGATGAATGGATAAACTGTGGTATATCCTTCAGGACAATGACATTTTATTTAAGACTAAAAGCAAATGAGCTATCGAGCCTTGAAAAGACATGGAAGAACCTTAGCTGTATATTATTTAGTGCAAGAAGTCAGTCTGAAAAGATCACGTAGTGTATGATTCCAATCATTTGACATTCTGGAAAAGGAAAAACCGTGGAGTCAGTAAAAAGGGCAGTGGCTGCCAGGGCTTGGGGGAAGGGAGGAATGAATAGGGGAGGCACAGAGGACTTTTAGGGCAGAAACACTGCTCTGTATGATACTGAAATGTGGATGCATGTCGTTACGCATTCGTCAAAACCTATAGAACGTACCCCAAGAATAAAACCTGATATAAACTATAGGCTTTGAGTGATAATAATGTGTCAGTGTAGGCTCACTAATTGTAAGGAGTATAGCACTCTGGTGGGGGATGTTGAGAACTGGGGAGGCTGGGGAAGCAAAAGACACATGGGAAAGCTCTGTCCTTTCTACTAAATTTTTCTAAAGCATGTCTCTGTACTCTTCACTCAATTTGGCCGTGAATCTAAAATGCCCTAAAAAATACAGTCTTAAAAATATACGATGTGCACATCTAGCACTCAGAATATCTCCTCCATGTCTTACCACACTGTGTAAATACCATTGTCCTACTTACTGTATCAGTCTTATTTAAAAAAATTTCTTTAAACCCTTGGAATATTCTGCTATGTCCTGGAAAGGTGTATGTTTATTAGTTGGCATTCAAGTAACTTAGTGAGAAATAATGCCTATGAAAATGCAACTGAGGAAGAATGAGGTAAAAGGATATCAAGATAATTATTATTGTCTATGCCTAATTTCCTTTGCAATAAATGTTTGGTTGAGCAGGTGTTTTCTTTTTATGATCTCTAAGCCCATTTTTCCCCAAGCTGTTCTAAGTTTCAGGTGGACGGTGTACCCACTGCCATTCCAAAGCCCATCAGAGCCTGCCGCTGACTCCTATGTCAATACTCAAGTCAATTTTCTTACTAACAGCAAAAACAACTCAGAATATGATTTTAAAAGTATTGATTTTGATTTTGAAGGGCATACTTTGTGTAATAGTAAGAGTACTAATGTTTAAAGACCTTAGACATAACAATATTTGAGGAGGAGTTATTTGGTATATTTATACTGGTACTCTAGGAAAAAATGGAAAATAATTTACTCTTGTGTTCTGAGACCTTAGCACAATTTTTGAAAGCTTGTAGGAAAGTATCTCAATCAAATATCAATTTTCTTTCTTTTTTTTTTTGCCAAATATATCATAACTATTTCAGGGAGAAAAGTAGAATTTTAGATACGTGACAGGGATAGGAAAGAATAAGAAAAAATAATACAAATAAAACAGAAGAGTAAAGCAATCATTGAACAATTAAATATATTTGGATGAAATTATTTGGTTTACTGATAAGGATATAAAATTTTATTAGATTTTATGGTAACACAAGTTATTCAAATCGATTAACCCTTTATTTACGGGTTGAACTCAGGATGGTCAAATACACACCCGACATGTTAAACTGCTTTGGGAAACAGAAACGTTCAATAGAATTGCTAGAATTGAACTCCCCAGCATCCAGTCACCATCATGATGAGAAACATTCAACAACTAACAAAGACTAAGCGAAGAACACTTTCTGCCTTTTCAATCTTGCTATGGGAGATAGTTTGAGTAAAAGAGTCCTCAGCAAGGTTTCCCTTTTAACAAAAAGCAGCCCCCAAATCATTTCTTTTCTAAAAAGAGCAGCCTGTACAATCGAGCTGCAGAAATAGATAAGCAAGCTGGAAGCTTGCCTGGGTGAATGCCGGCAGCTGTGCCAATAGAAAAAGGCTACCTGGGGGGTCAAGTATGTTCAAGATGGAGGCTCCACTCTTCCCTTTTCTTGGTCACCATATGTGCAATAAGGGAAGAGGCAACATGGTACTGGCCCCGCAGAGAACACATCTGCATAATAAAAGATTAGGGTGAGATGGCATGCTATGTAAATGGCACACCTGGTCCGACCAATCTTTTGGGCCCTATGTAAATCAGACACCGCCCCCTCAAGTTCATCTATAAAACCAACTGTATCTCTCCACAAATGATATCTGTTTGGAACCCCTTCCTTCTGCACGAGGGAGCTTCTCTTTTCTGCCTATTAAACTTCTGCTCTTAAACTCACTCCTTGTTTATCCCCGTCCTTGATTTCTTGGTGTGAGGCAACGAACCTTAGGTATTACCCCAGACAAATGACTTGGCTTCATTACAAACCTTTATTTTCTCTGTGTCTCTTTGATTTTGCCTTTAAGCCCTTAATTTCATCTGAAGACAATGCATTTAACTGCTTTATTTTGGAATATTTTTTAGAACATGTTATTAAGGGAGCACCCTCCATACATAATATCTTCCTCATATAATATTTTATTATGCTTGAGGTAAAACATTAGCTTTACCTCCAAACACATAAAGATTTAACTAGAACATTTGGACCAAGATTAGGCAACTCACAATGAATATCTCTGACAAGGAAGGGAACGTTTTCCCTGAAACTTGACAAAACTTTAGACAAACTTCTTCCTGCTTCTAGACCTCTGACCTCTCCTCACCATCCCTCACAGAATAGTGTTGTCCTAGCCACAGAGGCCTCTCCATTTCTTAGAGCATTTAATTTAGAAAACTTTTTCTGTGATTTTTTTCTAGGTTATTTTGAAATGTAAGATTTTTAGAGCCTCTTGTTATTCTCACAACTCAGGAATGTCTTTCTCAAAGACCTGAGAGCCATCCCGATATGGTTAGGCTTTGTGTCCCCAGTGAAATCTTATCTTAGATTGTAATCCCCATCATCCTCAAGGGACAGACCAGATGGAGGGAATCGCATCATGGGGGTGGTTCCTCCATGCTGTTTCATGATAGTGAGTGAATTCTCATGAGATCTGATGGCTTTATAAGGGGCTTCCCCCTTCACTCAGGACTTCTCCTTCCTGCTGCCCTGTGAAGACTGCGCCTTGCTTCCCCTTTGCCTTCTGCCATGGTTGTAAGTTTCCTGAGGCCTCCCCAACCATGCTGAACTATGAGCCAATTGAACCTCTTTATAAGTAACCCAGTCTCTAGGTGGAGCCCACCACAATGCCACAAAGCCACTGTAGCCAGACAGCCTCTCTAGATTCCTCCTCTCTGGGCAGGGCATCTCTCAAAGAAAGGCAGCAGCCCCAGTCAGAGGCTTATAGATAAAACTCCCATCTCCCTGTGACAGAGCCCTGGGGAAAGGGGTGGCTATGAGCATAGCTTTAGCAGACTTAAATGTTCTTGCCTGCCAGCTCAGAAGAGAGCAGTAGATCTCCTACCACAGCACTCAAGCTCTGCAAATGGACAGACTGCCCCCTTAAGTGGGTCCCAGACCCCCATGCCTCCTGATGGGAGACACCTCCCAGCAGGGTTTGACAGACACCTCATACAGGAGAGCTCTGGCTGGCATCTGGCAGGTACCCTTCTGGGATGAAACTTCCAGAGGAAGGAAGAGGCAGCAATATTTGTGTTCTGCAGCCTCTGCTGCTGATACCCAGAAAAACAAGGTCTGGAGTGGACCTCCAGTAACTTCAGCAGACCTGCAAAAGTGGGGCCTGAAATGGGTGCTTGATGCTGATTGGTTGGGGTAAAGATGAAATTATAGAGCTGTCCTCTTGAACGGAGTTGCTTCTGGGTAGGACTACGGGAGCAGGGTTAGAGGGTCTAGGTAGAGCCATTGGTGTCATAGATGCAAAAAACCTGAAAATATATCTCAAAAGGCCAAAGCACAATGGTGATGTTATTTGCAGGAGTAATTGGAGAAGTTGCATGTCTGGTTTCCTGCAGAATAATGCTTGGAAATCTATAGCATAGCAGAATTCAGGCTCCTTTCCTCTTCCTTAGCCTAGTGGTCTCTTATTAGGTTTATCAACGTGGTTGCATTTTTGGGAAGGCCTTTTATCATTTATCAAACTATACATTAAATATCTTCCAAATTTAGCTTGGCCTAAGCTCAGGAATAATTAAAGGCAGCTTGAAGGCTAAGGCAAGAGGCGGAGATGGTTAGATCAGATCTCCCCCACTGCCATAATTTTCTCACTGATACAATTTTTGCTAAGGCAGTTTCACTTCTTCTACTCTTATCTGGAACGATGCATGTGCTTCTGGGCAGCTACCTACTGGCAGGGCAGCTGTAATGATGGGACTAGGTTCTCTCACATGGTTCAGTCATGTGGGGTTGGTTTGCAGTCAGCTATTGTGGAATAGTGATGACTCATCTGTTTTCCATGTACTCTCACACTCTCACTTCCCCAATTAAGCGGTCTAGGCCAGACGAGTTCTGTAGCTTGTCCAAAGATGTTCTCATGTCCACAGCAGAGAAGCAAGAACGAGTAATTCATCACATGCTCATACAAAAGGGGCAAGCAAAAACATGAATGACTTTTTTTAAACCTTGTGTTTAAACAAGTTGTAAGTATTGCTTTGGTCAAAGTAACTTAAATGGCAATCACAAAGTCAGAATGTAGTAGACTACAAAGTTATGAGGAAGAAGTTGTGGAAATAAGAAAAACATGAATTATCAATTGATCATGTAATTGATTATTCCTCTAACATCTTAATCATTTAGTTTCTTGAATCACTCTCTTTCAATGAGTTTACCTTCAGCCTACTTCTGGTAACTACAGTGAAGATAATATCATAGATCATCTCATAACAAATAAGGACAATTTATTCATAATCTTAATTTCATGCATTTCAGTTCTCCTGTGCCCAAATTTCAAGATTTTTTTAACTCCACTGGAACCATCAATCCTGTTAACATATCACTGTCTCACTCTCACTAATGTGTTCATCCCTATTCTTATCCTGCTTAAATTCTCTGGTCAGGTGTTATAATCATTTCCTTATATATGAGCTTTACTTTGAAATCTCCCTCTCTCTTTTGCTCTTTCTTTGTGTTTGATAAAAATTTCCATCCTAGTTAAATCAATCTCTCTTTCAAATATATACTAACACACATACAACTGAATGTGGCTGGAAAAATATATAAGCACATTGATCGATTTGATTTTTAGTTTATATGAACACAAATCAAGAGTACACTTAATGCTGCCAAACAGTCATATTATGTTTCCTTAGTCCATTTACTTAGTCCATTTATATCATCCTGAAATCTAAGGCTGACATGTTTCAATCACACTCCATGTACTCATCAGTCCTTCATACAATTATCCCCTATTCTCCAACCTCAGTTGAGAGTAATCATATCTTAATCCATATACTTAAAATTATATTGATTCTTATTTTTCTCACTTATTTTACATCCAATTTATTAGAACATACTATGTGCTCTGCAGGAAAATATAGCCTTATCTTGATCATTTCTCACTTCCATTGTTACCCTGGTCTGAGGTGTCATTATCCCTCACCTGGATGACTGTACGTCCCTACTAACATATCTATCTATCTATCTATCTATCTATCTATCTATCTATCTATCTATCTATCTATCTATCTAACATTGTTCTTCTAAAATCTGTTCTCTCACAAAAGCCCACCAAAGTTAAGGTGTTCCATTATATCCAAATATTCACTACTGACCTCTGTAAAAGGATTGTATTTCCTATTCCATTGGCAAGACATTGAATCCAGGGATTTGCTTTGGTTAATGAACTGTGAGAATTGAACTATGCCCCACCCAAGAAGTTTTATGAGGCACGCGATAGTTCAGCTAGTCCTTCTTTCATTCTGCTGGGAGATTAGCAAACTTCAGGTAACTATTACCTCCTCATCCTAAGCCATGGAGAGATTGAAATAGAGAGGAGGGTAAGAGCTGACCTGAAAAGGACACGTGACAGGAGGGAAAGAAACTTGTTAGTGCAAGCCAGTGAGAGTTTATTGTTGCTATACCACTGCAGCAAAATAGAATAAAACCAGACTAATATGGAAATTCATACATGAAGCAGAATGCTGCCACAAAAAAGAACCACCATTTTGCAGCATCAGCTCAGGAGGTGGGGTGTAGGCAGGCAAGAAAATGTGATCAAGTCTGTGAAGACAGTTTGTTAGTGAAGCATTCAGTAAAACTGACACAAATGATAACCTAGATGCCAAAAAATGTTCTTAATGAGCCTTTGGTTCTAGGTGAAGAGGATTAGAAACAGAATGCTATTAATGTATCTTCGTTATTTTTGTCTTCATTTGACAGGAAATTACATGAGCTAAAAAATGATCACCAGGTTTGTAAGCCAAGTAAAATTCATTTGCTTCTCAACTAAATAGTTGAAAGAGAAAACTGAAAACCACTATAAAATACAATAATTGATTAACACTTATCCCTATGATAAGAGCTTTGTTCAAACATTAGACTATATTAAGCTGAAACCCACTAAATCTTTTCAATATCTTGAGGAAAAAAAAAAAGAGGAGGTGTTGGATGCAGCTCTCCCAAGAAATTGTAATGATCTCAAGGCAATTAAATTAAATCTAGAAGGAGATGAATGTCTTATAAGGAATTGTAAACATGGAGACTCACACATAAAACAGACAAACAAAATAGAAAAAAAGAGTAAGATTCAAAAAGATTTAACTTCTGAAAGAACAGAGACTGGATTAAAAGACACTGTGACTGTTATTTAGCATGAACTTTGGCACATCTGCTTTATACAGGCAGAGCATGTGGCCAAAAATTCCTGCTTAGCTTCCACAGAGGGCACCCTCTCAATACACTCTTCAGGTGTGGATGAACATATACAAGGAGAAAGATGGACCTTTCTCAAATGTGGATCCAAGCACTATGGAGAAGAAACATCTATGAAACTGTATATAAGAAGAAAACTAAGGTCTCATCCAGGAACATTTGCTACCACTCCCGTAACTGGATTCCAGCAAATGCTGCCCTACACGCTTCTCCTCTTTGCCAGTGACTGTTTTTTACCTTTGTTCTCCCCATTTCTTGATGTGAGTGTTTAAAGCAGTTGTCCTGTTACATCCTCACTGTTGGTTGTACGAGGAACAAACACTTTAATGTTTTATTCATTATTTTCTGTTCATAAAGGTTCAAGTATGACATCTGGACATCATTTAGAAACTATTGTGAGACCCTATAGTTGGGAGTTTAAGGATATTCTTTTTGGAAATGAGGGAATGTGTTTTGCATAGAGATGAGAGAGATAATTGTGAACAAGAGGATAAACTCTGGTTAATTATATTATCATTTTCAGTTCTTTACTACTGCTCCATATAAAAGAGTTACACTGTCTGTCCCATGGACACCACTCTTGCTTTGGCCAATGGAATGTTAATAGAAATAGCATATGTCCCATCCAAACAAACTCTTTAAAAACCATTGCAACTTTCCTACTGCTGTTTTTCTGGGCAATAGGAATTGCAAATCTTAGGCAGGTGCTGCTTCTTCAGTCCAGGTCCCAGAAGGTACAATGAATTATTGTGAGTTATCCTTTTAATAGATAAGTCTCTGTGTGTGTGTGTGTGTTTAGGGGACTGGTTATTACATGTCTTAAGTAAATTTAGTTTTTAAAAATTGTAAGTAAAAATTCGATCATTAAAATTTTATATATGGTGTATGTGTGTGTGTGTGTGTGTGAGTGTGAGTGAATCAGTGGTTGGAATGAAGAATAGCTGTAAGCCTCTATCTAAAAAACAGAAAAAAAGAGAAGCCAGTTAGTAGGATGAATTACCAATGAAGATGGTAATTACCTCGATAGTCAGTGCAAACAGTAAATGAGAGTGAAATGTTGAGAATTGTTCAAATATATGAAGAATATTTTCGAGACTTCTAAAATCTATCAAAAGAGAAGATTCAGAAGAGGAAGGAAATAGAGTGAATAAAATAAGCTACTGGTGAACAATGACAAAACACTGCCTTTGAGCTAAAAAGGAGATTAAATTTAAAAGTCCAAGAGTATGAAGCATAATGAACAGAAAATGACTTTTACTTAGAAAAGTTACAAAACAAAGGGTGTCATAATATCAAGAAATATCAAGAATAGCTTCAAAGCTATTAGGAAAAAAAAATGTCCTTTTCCTCCTAGGAAAGAGCAATCACAATTGTGTCAGAATTACCATCAGCTGCAAAGCATACTAGACAAGAATAGGATAATACTTTCTCATTTCAAACGGAAATAAATCACTGAAAATATTCCATCCCTTCAAACAAAATTCCAATGGGAAGTCGAAGTCTAGATTTTCCATAATGCCAATGTATTGTCTTCATTCCCAGTAAAGTTCCATTGCTCTTAACCGTCAATCAGTTTCAACACACTAGGGAGAGAGAGCCTCATCTACTTCTTTTTAAAAATGGAGATAAGAGATAATTTCTGAAAATGGTCCACTGATATGGATTTAATATACACTTGAAACAAAAGCTAATTTAGATATATATGCATATGTTAAAAGAAGCATTCATGTTTTGACTTGTGACTCTTTCTGGTGCTGTATTGGATGAGTCACTTCACTACAAGAATTTTGAGTTGTTTCCATCTTAAGACACTGACGGCATCTCAACAACATGTTATCACCTAGCTGAGACTTCCACCTGAAGTGCTCGCTCTATTTCAGATCTTCTTTTTACCACTTAGATTCTCTCTTTAGAGATCTAAACACATAGTCAGTCCTTGAACACAAAGTCAATTTTACCACTGTGCTCTAATTTAATTTATTCATGACACTAGTGACAATATGTAATAAGTTTATTGATTAGGTTATTTTTACTTATTTGTGTTCATTTTTTTCTACTAAACTATAAACTATATAACAGTATGGATATTGTCTATCTTGTTTGTTGCTAAAACAAAACAAAAGAAACTCTAGAACAGAGCCTAATAAGTAGTAAGAGATTTATCCATAATTGTGGCTGAATATATACAGGAATTAGTTATTGTTTTCATCCAATTAAATTTTACGGCAATTCTCATGATCAGTTTCTTCAAACCCAAATGAATAAGGTTCTTTATTTCATCAGAATTTGTACTTCATACTTTTGATGACCAAAGCTATCACTTAGGTTAATTTAAATTATTGATCTGTCATGAAACATGCTATAAGGTACTTAGTATGAACCAAATCACAGGGAAAAGGTAAAACATTAAATAAATATTAACATATAAATATATAAAGAAAAATAGCTGCATAAGAGAATGAGTAAATAGTGCTAAAGGGCAGTATGTGTATCATAAAATTAGAGATGTAAAATCAGTTTTGTAGAAGTGTTGTATATACAATTAATTTAACTATTTGAAAGCAATAAAAACCTGTCACTCCATTACTTTCTATGTTTTATGGTAAAAAGGATTGAAATGGTTTTTAAACTGATGAACCAGATCATAATATGTACATGAATCAATAGGTAACCTCGCCAATTAAATATTAGGAGTTGGATTTCTCTTTCTGTCTCTCTCTCTCTGAGTACATGTGGGTATGTGTGTATGTATAATAATAGTAGAAGAAATGATCTCATCCTTACTTATAGGGCAATTTTTTAAAGAGAGAAATGGATTTTCTATTAAATAGACTCATTTAACAGTTATAATATATATCTAAATGTTTCTTTGATTTGGGAAATATCAAAATTTCGCAAAAATTCTAAAATGCAGCATATAAAAATAATAGAAATGTGAGCAAATTTGTTCCAAAAATTTGCTATTAATGTATCAACATTTTTTTACCAAATATGCTGACTTATTTTTCGGCATCTCACAGCTCAAATTAATTATATACCCAATTCTATATTCTTAGAGCAAATACAACAAAAATAAAAGGACGCAATTAGTTCTGTTATATCAAATTTCATTTAGCTAGTATTTAGGAAAGCTTTTTTTTTAACAGGAGGGTAAATTTAGCTCAATACTCTGATTACTATTGTAAATTTTTCTTATTTGTAATCGCATTTAATGACTTTCAGTAAGTATGTGTTCTTTCACTTTCCAGCGGGCGAGCTGCCTCGCCATTTCTGGTTTATGTCAGTATTCCTCTAACTTTGCAAAACCCTATACACAGCTTATAGAAGACCACATAAGGTATTTGGGATTCTCATACCCTAATTAAGCTATCTAAATTATGCATTCGATATTGAAACACGAATCCGTCTTTGTGCATTAGAGGGAGTCCAAACAGCTCGCTAATATACTCATCTGTTTTCAACTGTTAATCCAACTACAGCATGCATTAATTATGCATTAACTCGATCAGATTTAGAGATGTAGAAAATATTTAATTATACCTAATCAGCTGCTAGTCAGTGACCTTAAATAACATAAGCATAAATTTTTAAAATAGGCAGGCTAGAATATTGATGAAACTGCTTTTTAATTTTGGTGTGAAAATTCTGACTGTGTTAGCAGGTGTGTAAATAAACATAACACAAAATTTGGCTTTGATTTTCTACAATCATTGATATTTATGCAATTTACATTTAGTAACTATAGTATTACTTAGATTTTATTGTAATATTGATAAAATATATTACTCAGCAAGGGCATCATAAAAACATTTTTAGAAAAGAGACCCATTAAAGTTGCACAAATTATAAGAGTTATCTGAGCCTCTGTAGCTGTCTTAAAAGGCAAGAAAATACTAAACCAGGTAACCTGTTGAATATTGTCTTAGCTATGCTATCCAATTTAAGTATATGTCTCTGAAGTAATATGAAATCATTTACATAAATGATTGTATATGAAATTAAATTTTTCTACAGAAATCAACAGTATATCATTTCTTATTATGAACTAGAAAAAATTAGAGCCAAGCAGAAAGAGAATTTAGGATTCTAAGAAATTAATCCTAGAAATGATGTTATTGACATTTTCATGAAATGATAAGAATGCATTTAGCAGCTTACATGGATTTGAACTTAGTGGTATCTTAAAAAGTAATACCCTAAAATAAAAAAAAAAAAGAAAAATTTCCAACAAAATTGTAGTGCCCAACTTAAACAATAAGAAGTTCACAAAATACCTTTTCTGGACAAAAAAATTTAAAAAAGTGTAAAATACAATGCAACTCCCAGGAAAATTAAATCTAATTTAAGAAGCATTTATAGAAGTACAATTACCAGAAAAATAGCAATCTTTTGCTATTCTGTCTTGCCCTTTTCATATTACACCTATTTTTCTCTAAGAAGATCTTCAGTGTAATGTGAAAACACAGAATATTTGATTTTGCTAAAGAGACCATAATCCGACAAAATTGTATAAGAGTGAAACCAGTACATTATTCTTTACAGACAACTATACCTTGCATCCAAGCCATATCCAAGTCCTGAGCATTGCATTTTTTCCTCTCTCCTATGCCTCACATTCTTTTCTATTTCCACTTTGAGCTTCAACCTCTAATCCTCCATCGTCTTTCGCCTGATTGAGCAAAAGCCTCTTTCTTATTTGATTTGTCCACATTCAGTCATCCACTCCACTTCCAATCCACTCTCCAGAGTGTAACTTCAATTACCTTCAACATTTCAAGCACATAGTATCCCCCAGCCCCTTGACACAAATCACTCAGTACTTTCCAGTTCTCCAATGAAAACAAAAACGAAAACAAAAAAATCTGTTCGTGTCCAATACAAACCTGTTAGCTTTTGAACTCTTCTTCATTTCCTGCCATTTCTTACCCTGCTCTTGGCTTTTGGATCACCTGGGTTTTATTTTAGGCACTTGAGCATTCATTGCTTCTTCCTGCCTCTGTTGGAACTCCGTTGCTCATCTGTGGCCAGAAAGTGGGTAAAAGATATACTTTCCCAGTTATTATATTTGGAATGTTTTTCTGTCCATAAATGCTTGACTCGTGTTGGAAGTAAATGCTCGCTGCTGCCACGTAAAAATAGCACTCAGGCAAAAGTTTTCTCAGCAAGGCAATTTATTTCTATAGACGGGTGTGTCTTGCTTGTGGATGGAGCAATGATGACAGCACACCACACAAGGGAAGGAAAGGGGGTCTTATTCCTAACGCAGCCAGCCCCTACTGCTGTGTCTTTCCCCCATTGGCGAGGGTTGGATCACACAGTCTAAGCTAATTCTGATTGGCTATTTTAAAGGGAGCAAGGTTATGGGCTGGAGTGGCAGAGTGAGTAGTTTTGGTGGGAGGAAAGGTTACAGAAACAGGTGACTAAGGCTGCCTAAAGACGGAACAGGAGATAGAGGCTAGGAGGGGGTTGTTTACTGAAACTAGGGGCAAGGAGGGTAAAGAAGGAGGAAGTTAAACTTTAAAATGGAGAACAAAGAACAGGGAAGCTGAACATACTGACATAATGGTTCTTTGAAGAAGATCTCAGAACTTATTGTACTTAACAATTTTTCTCCCTCTTGAATTTTAAAGGAAGTTAACAGGCTAAACTTTGAAGAGGAATTTACTGTATCCTACATTTGGAACAGATGTATTCAACTTGTAGTCTTATTGAGGGACAATGCTCGCTTTTTTATTGGGGTGATTAGTTTGTTTTGCCCTTGGAATTAGCAATAAAACAAGGTTACTTTACTCTTTGAAATAAAATATGACATTTTCAAGTCTAGAACTTTCCCTCCAATGAAATTGACTCAGACTCAATCTCCCAATATCATTTTTCCATCTTCTGGTGGCTGAGATCATTACAGTTACTCTTATTAACTTAGTCCTGCTTTTTACACTATTTACAGTCAAAGACACAGAAAAGAGGGGCTGCTTTCAGTTTAGATGAACAATCATTTTGCAATAATAATTAAAAACACTGAAGATAGGACTATGATACTTATTTTAGTCAAACACTGAAGAGCTGTGAATGTTTAAAATAACTTAATTAGAGTAAAAAAAAATCTAAAATTATTTTCCAGTTTTTCTAATGAGATAATTGGTGAGGGTCTCACCTGATGAATCTTTGTTACTTCTCCCCGCTGTAAAGTTCCTCCCCACTCCCTGGCCTTTTGGAAGGAAATTGCTGTCTTCAGTCTTCACCTAAAGAATGTTGAAGTTATGCTCCACCTACCTGAGGAAAACCTCGCTCCCCTTCCATTTATGTATTTCTTTTATTATTTGTTTAGACATATCGGGATGCATAAGTATTTATTTTATAGATTGAATTATTCAATATTTATTTATTATGTTGCTCATATTATGACAGACTTGGCCATTGGGAACTCTATGTTGGATCCTATGTTCTTTTGAAGTAGTCTCATTCTTTTCTTGTTACATATTTGTGTGGAGATTTTTTTCCGAGTATTTCCTGCTTTTTGCCACTACAAGATAGTCCAAAGTTACCGTGTTCATTTCCAGTCCCAATTCTAGAGTCATCCATTTCCTGATGGAGCTGTGGTTACTTTAATTGAAGACTGCTATTTGAATTCAAAATCTGGTTACCAGGTATACTCATTGCCACTGGCATGCCATTTTTTAAGGTCCTTACAGCCATCAGAGCAAGGAAGTATATGCTTGTATACTAACCTATTTATATACGTATTTCTATATGGAGCCGTTGAAAAATTTC
Source organism: Rhinopithecus bieti (assembly GCF_001698545.2). NCBI lineage: Eukaryota > Metazoa > Chordata > Mammalia > Primates > Cercopithecidae > Rhinopithecus > Rhinopithecus bieti. The sequence continues at coordinate 110,512 of NW_016815828.1, read as the reverse complement.
CACATTGTATCAAGATTCTATGTGTGATCCTCCAAATCCAACCATTGACAAAATCCAACCATTGACGGTTACAATGGCTTTTCCTGGCAGGCATTATGATGGGGGTGGGGAATTGCACTCTCTACACTAGGCTAAGTGTACAGCCAGTACACTGCAGTTTTCTCAAAGAAGTTGCAGTCAAGGACTCAGGACTCCCTGGGCCAGCCATGCTCATATATAGAACTGCCTTCTGAATCCAGGTGTTTCCATAGGAGGCCTTCTTAGGAGCTGAAGCTGACTCACTTTTCTTGACTTTGACAAAATATGTTTCCTCTGCTAGTCATTTCCCCTTTTCAATCTCATGGTCCACAGCCCACAAAGAATCAGGAGTCCTTCGTCTGGAGCTCCTCAGCAGGGAGAAGAGCTTCTTTCTCATCTGTGCTGATCCATGGGGAGAAACGTGCACTGGGGAGCCACCACCTGCTCCTCTGACTCTTGCTTGTTCTGTCACATTAAGTGAATAGAGGCTTAGTTGTCACTCTCAGTTTGGCTCTTTGTCCTAATTTACCACCCCACCCTGATTCACTGACTGTATCTATACAAAGATAAACATGAGTTTATACTGACATTTAGAACTCTTACCCATTACTACATAGAAGATTGTAGCCTCTTCCCCTTGACTATATGTCAACTCCCACTCAACAGTGAGAAACCTGGCTGTCACCATCTGCCATTTACTTACTTAATTGCACATTTCCAGTATACATAAGTAGCAGTATCAGAATTGTTAAACTGCACGCCCATGGAGGCAATGTTATTAACTAAAGTGTTTACATATATGTTCTTTTGCCTTTAGCTTTACAGATGCCACTCATTTCCAGTGTTACTTAGGTCTGTTCCTTTCCCCCGGCATCCCCTTAAAAGACAGGGTTTCATACATGCCCAGTGCAGTTAGATCATTGTGTTTCATTCTGCCTTCTATGCTGGAATTACCGTCCTCCCTAATATTTTTATTTGCATACATTAAGGTTCACTCTTTATATGATAAAATTTGATGGGTTTTGACAAGTGCATAAAAGTGTCTATCATTTCATTGTCATACAGAATGATTTCACTGCCCTAAAATTACCTGTGCTTCACCTGCTCCACCATATCTCACTGCATCTCTTAACACCTGGAAAGCACTGAGATTTTTATCATCTACACAGTTTTATCTTTTCCAGAATTTCATAGTGTTAGGACTATACAGTATGTGTAGTCTTTTCAGTGTCTTCTTTTACTTACCATTACACGTTTAAGGCCTTTCACCTCTTTCAGTGGTTTGGTAGCCCATTTGTTTATCTTACTGAATAATATTCCATTTTATGTCCATATCGCATTTTGTATTTCCATTCATCCATCAAAAGGAATCTTGATTATTTTCAATTATTGATAATTATGAGCGAAACTACTATAAATGTTCACATGCAGGCTTTCATGTCAACATAGTTTTTCAGAGCAGTTGGGTAAATACCTAGAAGTATGATTTCTGAATCATATGGGAACACTAAGTTTATTGTCCTCTCATGAATTATAATTTTAGTTATTTTACTTTGCAACTTTGCAATTACTCTCTGGTTCTTTTAAAAAATATTTTCTATCACATTATTGATATATATAGAACTGCCTTCTGAATCCAGGTGTTTCCATAGGAGGCCTTCTTAGGAGCTGAAGCTGACTCACTTTTCTTGACTTTGACAAAATATGTTTCCTCTACTAGTCGTTTCCCCTTTTCAATCTCATGGTCCACAGCTCTATGTTTGATGAGATATTATCTTCATGTCTGCTTTTAATCCTTTAGTTTTCTTTAGCTCTTTGAGCATGTTTATAATGGCTACATTGAAGTCTGGGGCTGCTGATTTTACGACTTGGGCTTCTTCAAAGCCACTGTCTATTTCCTTTCCCAATCTATGTATGGGTTACCTGCTGCTGATTCTTTGCATGTCTTATACGTTTTGTTGAAAATTGTTCATTTTTGATAATATGTTATAGTGACTCTATTGATTCTCCCTCCCCAAGAGTATGGATGTTTTTATTGTTGTTTCTATTTGCTTAGACTTTGTCACGTGTTTAGTGACTGTCCCTGTGAGGTCTATTTTTCCTGGAGTATGCAGTTTCTGATGTTCTAAATTATTTTTCTTGTTTTTCCATTAGCCTGGCTACCTAAGCATTACTCCTACATCATCTAAACTTACTTATCAGTCAAAGGTTGTGCTTAAATCCTCTTAGCCAATTAGGTTTTGACCCTTTACCACTGTATGTACATGAGGCTTGAACACTGCGATCACAATTTAAGAAGCTTACCTTGTTTTGTCACATCCAGCAGCTACGGCTTGGATTTTCTCTTTCTGGTTACTTCTAAGAGGGCAAAGCCTGTTCACACACTTAGTAATCCACGCTGACAGGGATGTGTGTTCTTTTAATTTGTAAGCCTAGTTTCCCACGAGTTGCCCAAGCTCAGCCAGTGGTTGGTCTGAGGTTGTATTTAAACCCCTAGAGTCACTAAGAATTCTGTTGGTTTTTAAATTTGTTTTATTTTGTTGGTTGGTTTTTAACTGATCTGTGTGGAGCTTGAGAAATGTTTTAAGCTTGCCCTGTCCTTCTCTGACTCCTTTAGCATGAAGGCTCCCTGGCACTTCTGCATTATCCTCTCAACCCCTAGGGGTGACTATGACCCTGGGACTGCTGTTCCAGACTCTTTCTCTGTCTCTCTTCATTAAACTTCTGATTACTCTGTCATTTTTCTTGTTGACACTTGTGTCATGGAGCTAAGAGTACCTTTTAATTTCTCTCCAGTAAGATCGTCATTGTTTTTGACGTTATCCTTATGCATTAAATTCTCCCAGCTCTGCTGAAAATGAGTCAGTTGCTCAGGCATGGCTATGAAGCTCTTCCTTTCCCTGGTTCTCCATCCCAGACAGAAACTTCTTGCCACTTCACAAGACCAGGTGTGGAGACAGCAGCCAGTTGCTATAGCTCTATTACCAGGTGTTAACGGGGTTGGTAACCCAAGTATTCTTGTCTTGTTTTTCCCAACATGAGCCAAAGGGCCTCAGTATTCTTGGCCTCCTGTAGCAGAGCTAGTGTTCTACTGTATGATTGAGGGGTCAGGTAGGAAAGGAAACCTCCAAACTTTTTTTTTCTTTTTTTTTTTTGAGACAGAGTCTTGCACTGTTGCCCAGACTAGAGTACAGTGGCACATTCTCAGCTCACTGCAACCTCCAGCTCCAGGGTTCAAGCCATTCTCCTGCCGCAGCTTCCTGAGTAGCTGGGATTGCAGGCACCCGCCACCATACCTGATTTTTGTGTTTTTAGTAGAGACGGGTTTTACCATCTTGGCCTGGCTGGCCTTGCACTCCTGACTTCATGATCCACCCACCTCGGCCTCCCAAAATGCTGGGATTACAGGTGTGGGCCAGCATTTTGGGAGCATTTGTGCCTGGTCTTTTTTTTTTTTTTTTTTTTTTTTTTTTTTGAGACGGAGTCCCCCTGTGTCGCCCAGGCTAGAGTGCAATGGGATGACATCAGCTCACCTGTGCCTCTGCCTCTGCCTCCCAGGTCCAAGCCATTCTCCTGCCTCAGCCTCCCGAGTAGCTGGGACTACAGGCGTGCACCACCACATCCAGCTAATTTTTGTATTTATAGTAGAGACGGGTTGTCATTTAGTTGGCAAGAATGTTCTGGCTCCCCTGACTTCGTGATCTGCCTATCTCAGCATCCCAAAGTGCTGGGATTACAGGCATGAGCCACTGCACCCAGCATGGAACCTCCAAACTTTTGACTACCTAACTTAAATAGACAGAACATAACACTGGGGATGAGAGATGCTCATGGCCTGTTCCTCTCTCTCCACCTCCTATATAAGAAAAAGAGAGCTTGAGGGACCAGTAGCACTCTGTTCAGCTGAGCTTGGGTTGGACCTCATTCAATGCCACAGACTCTCACTGCTCCTACTGAGATTTAATTGATGTTTTTTGAATTTATGTTTCTGTATTTTCTGTATGCATTAGAACAATTTCTAGAGTCTTTATTATTGTTGTTCAAGCAATTTCTTCCAGTTAAATTATTGTTTGGGAGAGAGTCTGTCACTCTTCATTCTTCATTCCAGCAGTTAGACTCTGAATTCCCTGGTGTTTTTTTTTTGGTTTTTTTTTTTTTTTTTTTGGTTAGTTTATTTTGAGTTTTCATTAGTATCAACTGATAGTGTACTACCATTTAGTATAGAGAAATCACAGCACTTTTGAGTAAACTAAGGTTTGATAAGCTGTTAGCTGCTGTATTCATATTTCAATAAAAAACATGAAGAATTTTGATATTTCACGTGTGATGCAGAGCAGAATTTGAAGCACAAAACATTAATGAAGGATAACTGGTCAATCTGAGTGATGTTTTTTCAGGTAATACAATTCAGACTGTTATTCCCAGTTCATGTACAAACTTATAAAGACCCTTTATGTGTATATTTAATGAAAATTAAAATTAGAAAATTGAAGAGAGGAATTAATATTGGTTTTTGACAAAAATTGAAACACAGGGAGTGCATCTCATTTTCCGGCCATGTCCTCGGATGCACTGGAGAATCCTCTCTATGCCAGAGCACAGCGCCAAGCACACAATATGCACACTAAAACTATTTGCTGAATTTAATTGTCAAGGCACATTTTAGACACTTACTATTGGAAACACACTGACTAAAATTTGACCCTTGAGGGTGGGCAGCTGAAATAGATAGCAGATAGAAAAATTTGCTGATGTTTCAGCAGTAAGATTAAAATTCATTCCATGACCACTGTCGATTTTTTTTTTTTTTTTTTTTTGGTTAGTAAAGAAACCAAAACAATGAGATGTAAGTTAATCTCAGAGTACTTGGGTACCCTCCTAACAATATGTATATTTGTTGAGAACTAACCGAGTACCATACTAAATAGTGCCCACATATGACCTTATGAACTTGGTCATGTTGCCGTTACCCTTTTACAGTAGAAGACATGAAGTTTATTGTCTACAGTCTGCAGCGAACAAACAGTCAACTCAAGATTTGAACAAAGGCAGTCTGTCTTCACATGCAGCATACTTTACTGATATTCAGTACTAGGAAAGACACACTTTATTAATAACTGACACAATCCCTCATTTCCAGGACAGTAGTTATCACTGGATGGGTGCATGTTCTCACAGCCCTCTTGATCAAGGATCACAGGGGTTTTGAACCATTTTTAAAAACTAATATAATTTGATTGCCTTGCTTAAGTATTTATGTGTAGATAAATAGTTGTGACCAGTGAAATAAAAGAGCTAATAAAATCCTAATGGGAAAGTTTGAAATGATGCTTAGTGTATATATGGTAAGAAAAAACTCCATTATATTAAAAATTATATTAAAGATAAGGAAAAACATCCAGCCTAACCCGCACATCTGTGGGTATGTGTTTGTGTATAATTAATTTCGGGAAAATATTTTATCTGCTTTACCAAGAATATTCTATTTAAAATTAAGGACGGCATGGTAAAATGTTTTACTAACTTATGGATACATGCAAAACGAAAGCATTTGGACCCTTTGTATACATTATTTTACTTATTTTAATAGACAATAATTACATATATTTATAGGGTATAATGTATCTGAGCTATACACATTATAGAAAAATTCATTAAAGTTAATTAATATGCCCAACATCTTGCCAGTTTCTCATGTTTTGTGATGAGAATGTAAAAAATACATTTTAGCAATTGTGAAATACACAATATGTTATTAACTGTTGTCACCATGCAGTGTAATAAAAACAGAGTAGAAACGTCGTTATCGAAGATCTATGGGGAGAGAGAAGGATGAGGAAAAGAAAGATGTTAACCAAAGAATACAAAGTTTTAGACTGAAGGAATAAGTTTTGGTCATCTTTATATTACTCATACAAACATTTTAATGCATTTTGGAATCAACGTTCAGCCATTACCCCCAGGTAACTCTGTGATCTGTCAGCATGCTCCTATAGTTATCATATGAGACCCCATTTGGCTAAATCCTTGTTGAGTTCCCAGTTGGCAGGTGTATTATATGTTCCTAATATCATAAATAATGTAAAAGTTTAACTCAAGGTTGTTAAAATGCTTGCTGATATTATTTGTCCTGTGCTCATAACTAGATTACTGTATTACCTTGCACAAGGGCATTAAGAAATGAAAAACATTTGCTTAGTAAAACAGGGGATGAGTGAATTAAGCCCAGATTCTGTTTAAAGATTTTTGACCTTCTTCATGCATCTTATCAATTAGGCTTCCTATTTTTTTTCTCTAATTGTATTTACAATAGTTATCTAGGGACTAGATTCATTTGGTTATTGATATATCTGTACACGGCTTTTCAATGTCATGTGTTGCTTTGTTATGGTTTTGTTCATTTACTCTTTTTTCAAGACCATCCACTGGAATTTATACAGTTAGTTGATGTTCAGAATGATTTGGACATTCACTTAAATCAAAATATTTGGGAAACTCTAATAGTGAGTCAGTGAAGAGAAACCACTGTCTAGAAAACCAGTGGATATAGTAATATAGTGTTATATGACCAGATTTCCTCACCAAGATTCACAGCATTATAAATGACAGGTAACTTCACCTCTTCAAATTCCTGTGACCTTCTGGAACAAATGTTATAGAATGGCACTAACCCATATATTTCACCTTGTCCCTAGATGACTGCATATAATGCTCTGATTGATGACATTTTCTGACTCATTCATGATGGCCCACAGTCCTATCAGAGTCCATTGGTAAGGCAAAGGTACACATCCAGAATCTGGAATTCACACTATGCTTAGAGGATATCTTTATTGTTCAGTTAGACGTGAAAGTATGACAATTCAGTAGCACAACACATATCCCAAAAGATGAGAATTAAATAAGGAAATTCCCAGCTGACTACCTGTTTGAGAATTGCAATGCCATTTATTTTAAAACTTAGATCTGCCATAACTGAAGAAGAAAAAATATATGTTAGCATTTGAAAGAAAAAATTAAACTCTCACAGCAGCAGTCAGCGTGTCAGAAAATGAGATTAAAGCAATTTTATTGTATAGNAACCTACCGTTAAATTGTAAATTTAATCAGTATTGATTGAGTTAAAATTTAGAATTCTTAAAAAACTGGTTTCTATTTTTAAATAGGCATTATGACTGGGAAAATAAAAAAGATATGAAATCAGCATTGATTACTTTTCTTTGTAAAACTCATTCCCCTTAAAAAACTGTCATTAAAATATGGCTTTTTTTGCTTTCTTGTCTCTAATTGCTTTCACTGACAATTCCTATGACAGAAGTTGCACCATTTTAATGTTTTAGTTTTATTTTCACACTAGGTTTTAGTTTTATTTTCAATCCATTTCCTCACCACTTTTTCAGAGAAATAAAGACATTTGTTAAAATACAAAGATGTAATTCGAATTATTCTTCACATGCACACAACTGACACACAGGTTCCAAATATTAAAATGGAATATTAATGAGTTTTAGACACAGAGGATTACTTTAGCCTAGTAAAAATAGTTTTATCATTGTATAGTATTACTTCATAATAATTCACAATTCATTACATAAAATTATATGTAAAGCATATTTTTTCTTTCAGTGGGTGCCATAAGATGTCAGGAATGACAGCAGATTTTCCTTTTATTAGAATTAGAAAAAAATCGTTACATAGACAGTGTCTATATAGATTCAGCAATACAATTATTTCTATGAAACAGTTTAATGTAATCTACATAGCATATAAACATTTTCAAGGCAATAAAATAATTCAGGACTAATTTGTTTTTTTGAAGCTATTCACTTGGCTATTGTTTTTAGAATTCATGTACCGTGAAAGTAAATTTTTATATTCTTAAATGTAAGTGCCTATTTAAGACAGAAACAACTAGCATTTCACAAGAATCCCTGGTAGATCTATCGTATATGCAATTCGCATTCAGTAAACCAACAACAAAACAGTAAATGTTGACAGGGAATTTTTTTCTCTGCTTTCATAGTATTGAATCATTCATTCACTTTTGATTTTATTGGCTAGGAGATATTTAAGATGTTATTGTTAAATTTTATTCTATCAATGTTTAATGTAAATGCAGAGACAAATTTAACCAAACGCTAGTGGGAGTCCTTACTTCCATGGACCACATCCAAAACCCTGGGAAGGAACCCAAATAGTGTCTTCACTTGATCAGATAAATTTGAAATTTTTTAAAAAAAATCTATTTTAACTGCAATGAATTAAGGTTGTTGTCTGTTTTGTGCCCCAGATGCTACTGTATAACACATCATATGTCTGTTATGGCTGGCATTGGAGTGGCTACTGGCATTTTGGGGGGTATCTAGAAAAGATGAGAAGAGAGAGATTTAGCATTTAGTGGAACACATTTTTATAGTCTTTCAGTCATATCACTGCTTAGTGTCATTATTCCTGTTTGTCCTGCTGGAATCATGGCTCTTAGGAATGCTCTTGTCCCTCACTACTTGGGAGTGAACTTTGATGTGACTGAAGCTTTCTGCTCCATGCATGGGTAGGACATGGGTCAAAGAGGAGAAACAAGATTTGAAATGCATGTAGCCAGATGGTAGTGTGGGATATTCTTCTCAACTTCAAAGCTCATTTGTAAAGGAAACTTGGTAGTAGGTGACAAAATTCCAAACATTTCATATGGAGTTGTCAATACAAATTGTGAAGCATAAACTAGTTGTTCTGAATCATCACTAATGTTGCAAAAATTAAATAACCATGTCAGAAATTAAGACTAAATATGTCCATATTCCTAATAAAAATATGTAGCAAAATATGTCCATATTCCTAATAAAAATATGTCGCAAAATAATTACCATTTTACTGTAGACCAAAAAGTATCTGAGACACATCTCAATCAACTCAGAAATTTTATTTTGCCAAGCTTAAGCACACATGCCTGGGACTCAGGTCTCTACCTTCCCTCTCTTTAAAGATAACTTTGAGAACCTCAATATTTAAAGTGGAAAGGGTGAATATTGAGGAAAGGGGAAGAAATTTTTTTAAAAGTGTGGGTAGCTTCAGAAGGAATGGTACCAACTCCTCCTTGTACCTCTGGTAGAATTTGGCTGTGAATCCGTCTGGTCCTGGACTTTTTTTGGTTGGTAGACTATTAATTATTGCCTCAATTTCAGAGCCTGCTATTGGTCTATTCAGGGATTGAACTTCTTCCTGATTTAGTCCTGGGAGAGTGTAAGTGTCCAGGAAATTATCCATTTCTTCTAGGTTTTCTAGTTTATTTGTGTAGAGGTGTTTATAGTATTCTCTGATGGTAGTTTGTATTTCTGTGGGGTTGGTGGTGATATCCCCTTTATCATTTTATTGCATCTATTTGATTCTTCTCTCTTTTCTTCTTTATTAGTCTTGCTAGCGGTCTGTCAATTTTGTTGATCTTTCCAAAAAACCAGCTCCTGGATTCATTGATTTTTTGGAGGGTATTTTATGTCTCTGTCTCCTTCAGTTCTGCTCTGAACTTAGTTATTTCTTGCCTTCTGTTAGCTTTTGAATGTGCTTGCTCTTGCTTCTCTAGTTCTTTTAATTGTGATGTTAGGGTGTCAATTTTAGATCTTTCCTGCTTTCTCTTGTGGGCATTTAGTGCTATAAATTT
>NW_016815828.1:76751-98254 GCF_001698545.2 Rhinopithecus bieti | reverse complement strand
AAAAAATGCTCATCATCACTCGCCATCAGAGAAATGCAAATCAAAACCACAATGAGATACCATTACCAGTTAGAATGGCAATTATTAAAAAGTCAGGAAACAACAGGTGCTGGAGAGGATGTGGAGAAATAGGAACACTTTTACACTGTTGGTGGGACTGTAAACTAGTTCAACCATTGTGGAAAACAGTGTGGCAATTCCTCAAGGATCTACAACTAGAAATACTATTTGACCCAGCCATCCCATTACTGGGGATATACCCAAAGGATTATAAGTCATGCTGCTATAAAGACACATGCACACGTATGTGTATTGTGGCACTATTCACAATAGCAAAGACTTGGAATCAACCCAAATGTACATCAATGACAGACTGGATTATGAAATGTGGCACATATACACCATGGAATACTATGCAGCCATAAAAAAGGATGGGTTTGTGTCCTTTGTAGGGACATGGATGCAGCTGGAAACCATCATTCTCAGCAAACTATCGCAGGAACAGAAAACCAAATACCGCAAGTTCTCACTCATAGTTGGAATTGAACAATGAGATCACTTGGACACAGGAAGGGGATCATCACACACCAGGTCCTATTGTGGCGAGGGGGGAGGGGGGAGGGATAGCATTAGGAGATATACCTAATGTAAATGACGAGTTAATGGGTGCAGCACACCAACATGGCACATGTATACATATGTAACAAAGCTGCATGTTGTACACATGTACCCTAGAACTTAAAGCATAATAATAATAAAAAACATATGGGTGGCTAGGAGGCAAACGGTTGCATTCTTTTGAGTCTGTGATCAGCCTTTCACTGACACACTATTTAACGTGAGAGGGGTACAGAGGAATAGTCACTTATGCCTTAACTTAGCTCAGTGAGTCTGCATTTTTATCTAAGATAAAATAGATCACAGGAGAGGGGAAGCAATCAGACATGCATTTGTCTCAGGTGAGCAGAGGGATGACTTTGAGTCCTCTCCCTTTTCCCGCACCTGTGAAGATAAGTTGTCAATTTACATTGCCAGGTGAAATTCAACAGAATACAATGGGAGACAGGTTTGCCTGACACAGTGCCCAGCTTGACTTTTTCCTTTGACATAGTGATTCAGGGGTCCTGAGATTTATTTTCCTTTCACTATATGAAGAAGAGCTAGATACCGCAGCCAAAATAAATAAATACAAGAAAAAGACAAAAGTGTCTCATAAAAGCATGACAATTAAGTAGTATAGCTTATTCTGCTTTATCTAATTTTGCAAGATTTTTTAGAATAACATTTTAAATGTTTATGCTTTTTTTTTCAGATATTGGATTAATCTGTCTTTATAATGTTCATACTTAATTTTCTTGTTGCCTCAAAGTACTCAGATTCATGTATACGTCATATTGCTTGTACACACTTCAATTGCTGCTGGATTGTTAAAATGACTGCTTGGAGAAAAAGATAAATATTTTTAAAATATAAAATAAATAAAGTACTTAGTTCTAGTCTCACTGTAATTATATCAATCTCTCACAGTTCCTTTCTATTATGACAAGAATAGTTTTGGAAAATAAACAAAATAATGTTTTGGGAATATATAAATATTCTATCACAATTACAGCTGGAAACTGATGATAGTTCATTTCATATCCCAAAACATCATGTCTTTGTTATGTAAACAGACCTCTTCATTGCAATGTAAATATTTTTGGTCCAAAACAGTTGACCATGGGGGACCACCAGAGACAGCAAATATTTTCAGTCTTAAATGACTTGCCTTAAAAAGAAAACATGGGGGACCATAGAGTCCAAACTTTGGGCAGAGGTTGCACAAGACAGTGATTCCTGAGAAGGGAAACAAAGGCAGTGAGAGCATCCCTAGGCTGCAGTGCAAAGTCCCACAGTTTCCATGAGCTGAGACGAGAGATTAGAGTTCAGCAATACTGAGGCACATAGAAACTGGAGGGCAGGGTATCAGAGACAAGTGTGACCCAGAGATAGAGAGTTCTAGATGCTTCACATCTCCAAAAACCGATCAGCTCATATGTATGAGGAAACTACATGAGGCCAGAAAACAAAAAGAAAACCTAAAAAGAGTTTGACAGAACAGTTACTGGGGCTGACAGAGGGCTGAGAAGAACTTGTGATTCTGTCTGCTAGATCAAAAAGAAATCCTAACACCAGAAATATTGAATGGGGTCTGTGGCAGGGTAGGGCCTTCTAGCTCAATCTAAGAAGTCCTATGACAACCCTCAAAAGGGTTCAAACTGTTCCCAAATGACTTAACTGAGTCCCAAAACAAAGTTTAACATGATTTAAAGATACACAAAATAATTCATCACTTAGCAAAGTGAAATTCATAAGGGTTGGATCCCAATAAAACATTACCAAGCATGCATTTAAAAAATGAACGATTCCATCAAAAACTGGGCTAAAGACATGAATAGACAATTCTCAAAAGAAGATATGCAGATGACCAACAAACATATGAAAAAATACTCAACATCACGAATGATGAGAAATGTAAATTAAACCACAATGCAATGCCACCTTACTCCTGCAAGAATGATTATAATAATAAAAAATAATAATAGATGTTGGCCTGGATGCGGTGAAATGGAACACTTCTACACTGCTGGTTGGAATGTAAACTAATAAAACCACTATGGAAAACAGTGTGAAGATTCCTTAAAGAACTAAAAGTACAACTACAATTTGATCCACCAATCCCTCTACTGAGTATCAACTCAGAAGAAAAGAAGTCATTATTTGAATAAGATATTTGCACACGCATGTTTATAGCAGCACAATTCACTATTGCAAAAGTATGGAACCAGGCCAAATGTCCATCAATCAACAAGTGGATAAAGAAAATTGTGATATATATATATATAGATATCTATATTATATATATAGATGTAGATATATAGAGTTATATATATATCTTTATCTATCTATAGATAGATAGATCTATAGCTAGATAGGACAATGGAATACTACTCAGCCATAAAAAGGAACAAATTAATGGCATTTGCATCAAACCTGTAAGGAACTGGAGACTATTATTCTAAGTGAAGTAACTCAGGAATGGAAAACCAAGCATCGTAAGTTCTCACTCTTACATGGGAGCTAAGCTTTGAGGGTGCAAAGGCATAAGAATGATACAATTCACTTTGGGGACTCGGGGGAAAGGGAGGGAGGGGGTGAGGGATAAATGACTACAAATTGGGTTCAGTGTATACTGCTGGGATGATGGGTGCACCAAAATCTCACAACTCACCACTAAAGAACTTACTCATGTCATCAAATACCACCTGTTCCTGAAGAAACCTATGAAAAAAAATATTAAACAACTTGCTATCAGATCCCAAACAAGCAGGAAATTACAATTAATAAAAAATCCATATACCAGATTTGCAGTATCATTGAAACAATACACTAGAACATTAAAAATCAGCTGTTTCAAATACATTTAGGAAAGCAGAGCAAAATATGAGCATAATAAAGAAATACATGGATGATAAATTGAAGACCCAAATTCAACTTTAAGAAAGGAAAACTAAAATGTTCAAGATTGCAAACACAGAATGGGATTAATAGTAGATTAGACACTATGTAATGAAAGATTGATGAACTTGAACACATAGCAATATAAACTATCAAAAATGAAAAATAAAGTCTTTGATCTGAGTGTATTAGTCAGCATTCCCTAGAGGGACAGAACTAACAGTTAATACTATTAAATAGTATTAATTCACACAATCACAAGTCCCACAATAGGCTGTCTGCAAACTGAGGAGCAAGGAAGCCAATCTGAGTCCCAAAGCTGAACAACTTGGAGTCTGATGTTTGAGGGCAGGAAGCATCCAGCACAGGAGAAAGATGTAGGCTGGGAGGCTAAGTCGGTCTCACCTTTTTACGCTTCTCTGTCTGCTTTATATTCTAGCCATGCTGGCAGCTGATTAGATGGTGCCCACCCAGATTAAGGGTGGGTCTCCCTTTCACAGCACAATGACTCAAATGTTAATCTCCTTTGACAACATCCTCACAGAAACACTCAGGATCAATACTTTGCATCCTTCAATCCGATCAAGTTGACACTCAGTATTAACCATCATACTGTGAGATAATATTACATGGTGTAATTTATGTTTCCTTGTAGACCCAAACGGGGGGTCAGAGGAATGTGAAAAATAATTCACATTGGTAATATTGGCTGAAAAATTCTTAATTGTATTAAGACCACAAAACCACAAGTCTAAGATGTTCAACAAAACAGAAATGTTGATGGCAACTGAGGGACCTCGGTGCTTATCTTCTTGGTTTAAAAGAATTTAAAGAGACACACAGCAGTAGAAAAGGGCAGACATCAGTTTGTTGGAAAAGAAAAAGAACACTCTGAAAGCCAAGTGTAAAAGTGAAAGTACACTCTGAAAGACAAGTTAGAGATGGCTGATTGAGAGTCTGCAAAGACTTGCACTATGGAGACCCCCTTTATCGGAGTCTTACCTGATTATTCCTAAGGGAGTAATAGGTGTTACTGGTAAGCATGTTGTGGGTGGTCCTCTGGGTGCACATGGACAGTAGCTGTACATGCTTGTTCACACATTGTGTGGCTCATTAGCATCGTCAATCTCCACCCAGGGGTGTGTCTTCATTATTATAAAGAGCAAAGAGTCAGTTTGAGGACAAGAGAAAACAAAATGTGCATTCTCCCTAAAGGAGATAGATAGTAGCAGAAGTCCCTACTGAGATAGTTCAGCATAGATGAGCTTGACCGCAATGCCAGTGCTGGGGCTCTTGGTGTTGACAGTGCTATGGACGTGGTTGCCACATCCAAAGGACGTGGTTATTTCCTTGACTACCTATCCTGCCTCAGAGAAAAAAATGCAAAGAAATCACAAAAAGATATAATACATTGCTGACAAGAGTGATTAAGAGAAAGACCCCAGAGTAACCAGAGAAAAATAGTACCTTACATCCACAAGAATGAAGAAAAAAATAACTTCAGGATCTTAGAAAATAGAAAGTGAGAAAATAAAAGAATGAACTCTCTAAAGTGTGGAAGAAAAAACAAATCAGTGAAAGTGTGCTTCAAAAATGAGACAAAATAAGTACTTTGTTTGAGACAAGCATGAAGAGAGAATTTTTAACAGAACGAATGACAATAACTGTGGAAGGAAGTTTGGTGGGTGAAAGAAAATATTCCAGCTGAGCACTTTAAAGAAAAGACAGAAGAATGTGAAAAATAGTAAAATGGGGTAAATAGAAGACATTTTTCTCATTTTCAATTTATTTCACAAGTACCTATTGAAGCAAAAAGTAATACAGTATTTAGCAGAATTTATAGCATATCTAGAAATAAAATATGACACAAAATCATAAGATCAAGGAATCAAAGCACAACGTTGTTAAGTTCCTATATTATATTTATAATGGCATAACATAATTAAAAGTAGGCCTTCTTCGAGTAAAAATCTATATTTCAACTCCTAGAAGTTTCACTAAAAAAAAAAAAACAATGTATATATAATAACTACACATAATAGTAGATGGTGAAAATAAAAATATTCTAATAAAAAAGACAAAAGAGTAAAACAAATGTAATAAATAGGACATGAATATTCACGTTGAGTATTTCCCAAAGCTTAATAGTTATTAAAAAAATAAATGTTCTAACATTGAGTTAAAAAAACAGATTTTCAGATTGGATGTAAAAGCATCTCACAACTGTATATATGTTAACTAATTTGATGTAATAACTATTTTACAACATATAAGTGCATCAAATCATTACATTGAGCATCTGAAATATATGCAATTTTATGTGTTCATTATATCTCAGTAAAGCTGGAAAATAATTTTGAAACTTTTTTTTTTAAAAGAACAAAAATACATGCAGAGGTATAATGGGCAGAATTCTGAACATGCCAAACCCAGGATTCTTATACCTTAGCAATTCAATTAAGCACTAATCTACATAATGCTGAAGGAACTTTGCAAATATAATTAAGCATCTAGACTTTGAAATAGAAACGTCATTTTGGATTATGCTAGTGGATCCAATTTAATCACCTGAGCTCTTAGAGGCAGACTTTCTTTAGCTGGAGTCAGAGATACAATTGGCCAGGGAAGCCAAGGGGAGAGTCAAAGATTCGATTCTCAGTGCTGGCTTTGAGGTTGGAGGAAGTCGGCTGTAGGCCAAGGGTGCAGGTGGACTTGAGGATCTGAAAACGAGTTCTTACTGCAATCCAGCAAGAAATAAGGACCTCCGAACTATCACAAAATACAAATACTTAGGCTATTGTTCTGAATTTCATATAAAATAGACTTATGAGAGTGATGATGTTTTGTGTCACAATCATGAAAATTTATCTTAACTCTTACACATTGTCACTTTTAACCAATAATAGAAAAGTGAATGTAATCTTTAAGTTAGTGGATCAAGGAGCGTATTTGAAAGCAAAGAAGTAAACATTTTAAATATTGAAATTGATAGCATACAACATGAATGTGTTAGGATACATTTAAAAGTCTGTGTTTTGTAACTTCATGACTTTTTTGGCTTATGGATAAAATAAGCATTCATCATGGTACCTGCAGCATTTGAAAACGCAGCCTTCAGAGGTAATTTCAGTTAACTTAGATTGTGTGTTTGGGAAGCCCTAGTCACTTATTCCAGCATTATGTTTAATCTGGAGACAGTAAGCCAAAATTGACGCAGTGTTTTTTTTCTCTCTCTAACTCCCCAGTACACCCAGTACATAATAATTATTTTATAAATCATTTCGTTATAGTCTTATCAGAAATAAAATACATTGCATCTAGTTATCTTTTAAAGATAATTTGAATGGCTTCATTATCCTGTATATACAACTTATCAAACCTATCTTGTAAATCAGTATGCACTTCAACACCAGCAAGGCTTGCATAAACAAGAGTTTTATGAGTCTTAAATGATAATTACCACAATCTAATGAATTGCATAAATCATTTATAATGAAGAGAAATAAACAAGTACTCTGATATGTGCACATTAATAACTTAGGTTTTCAAAAGCTGTGAGTAATTTAATTTAGATGGTGTGTCCACAGACAGTAACAACTTGAATTTTATTTGTGAAATAATTAGTGGTAAATCTAAAGGGATACAACTTATCTACTGGCAATACATTAAACTGAAAATGAAGATTAATTTTGTCTTTGATGGAAATTATTCTGATATCTCATGACTTGAAAGTCACTGTAAAGAGGGAAATATGAAAATTGATTTAAGTTCGTTCGACAAACCTAGAATTTATTCCAAAATATGAATTAGCATGCTTTGCAGTTCCAAGTAATTTGTGATATGCTGTAATTTTAGTGATCCTCTCACTGAAGTGCTAATTGGAATTGTATTTATATATATTTATGAGTGGAGATAGAGGTTCATAACTTCTCTTCTACCTGTAACATCTTAATTTGGGTTACAAAATACATTATTCATTCTTGAGGTTCTTTATTGGTTAAAAGGATATTCATTCAGGTAACAAAAAACTGAAACTAGCAAAAAACTTCTTTCTTCTTCCAGTAATAGGCTTTATCTTTGTTAATACATTTTTTATAAGCATTTTATTTTCCTTAACTTTATCTAACCATCATCTTCTTTTCTGCAATTAAGTTTGAAAGCTGAATTGTTTCCAATCTATTAAGCTTCCAGTTACTTCCTTCTTTGAAAGATAAACATTAGAGTGGGATGGTCTCAAATTTGAAATCTATGCATTTACTCATCTGTTGGTTTATTCAAAACATTTACCACATCCTATGGTAAAATGGTGATTATTATGATGAAGATATAACTAAGGACATAACAGCCAATAATGAAAATGATTATATCAATACATATAATACATATTATATTATAATAATTGTTAGATGATAATCATATATTAGCATATATTATCTATTATATAAAATAATTACTATATCTGTAGTATATAAATATATAATTATAATTAATTATATAATATTTGCCANGCATCTAGACTTTGAAATAGAAACGTCATTTTGGATTATGCTAGTGGATCCAATTTAATCACCTGAGCTCTTAGAGGCAGACTTTCTTTAGCTGGAGTCAGAGATACAATTGGCCAGGGAAGCCAAGGGGAGAGTCAAAGATTCGATTCTCAGTGCTGGCTTTGAGGTTGGAGGAAGTCGGCTGTAGGCCAAGGGTGCAGGTGGACTTGAGGATCTGAAAACGAGTTCTTACTGCAATCCAGCAAGAAATAAGGACCTCCGAACTATCACAAAATACAAATACTTAGGCTATTGTTCTGAATTTCATATAAAAATAGACTTATGAGAGTGATGATGTTTTGTGTCACAATCATGAAAAATTTATCTTAACTCTTACACATTGTCACTTTTAACCAATAATAGAAAAGTGAATGTAATCTTTAAGTTAGTGGATCAAGGAGCGTATTTGAAAGCAAAGAAGTAAACATTTTAAATATTGAAATTGATAGCATACAACATGAATGTGTTAGGATACATTTAAAAGTCTGTGTTTTGTAACTTCATGACTTTTTTGGCTTATGGATAAAATAAGCATTCATCATGGTACCTGCAGCATTTGAAAAACGCAGCCTTCAGAGGTAATTTCAGTTAACTTAGATTGTGTGTTTGGGAAGCCCTAGTCACTTATTCCAGCATTATGTTTAATCTGGAGACAGTAAGCCAAAATTGACGCAGTGTTTTTTTTCTCTCTCTAACTCCCCAGTACACCCAGTACATAATAATTATTTTATAAATCATTTCGTTATAGTCTTATCAGAAATAAAATACATTGCATCTAGTTATCTTTTAAAGATAATTTGAATGGCTTCATTATCCTGTATATACAACTTATCAAACCTATCTTGTAAATCAGTATGCACTTCAACACCAGCAAGGCTTGCATAAACAAGAGTTTTATGAGTCTTAAATGATAATTACCACAATCTAATGAATTGCATAAATCATTTATAATGAAGAGAAATAAACAAGTACTCTGATATGTGCACATTAATAACTTAGGTTTTTCAAAAGCTGTGAGTAATTTAATTTAGATGGTGTGTCCACAGACAGTAACAACTTGAATTTTATTTGTGAAATAATTAGTGGTAAATCTAAAGGGATACAACTTATCTACTGGCAATACATTAAACTGAAAAATGAAGATTAATTTTGTCTTTGATGGAAATTATTCTGATATCTCATGACTTGAAAGTCACTGTAAAGAGGGAAATATGAAAATTGATTTAAGTTCGTTCGACAAACCTAGAATTTATTCCAAAATATGAATTAGCATGCTTTGCAGTTCCAAGTAATTTGTGATATGCTGTAATTTTTAGTGATCCTCTCACTGAAGTGCTAATTGGAATTGTATTTATATATATTTATGAGTGGAGATAGAGGTTCATAACTTCTCTTCTACCTGTAACATCTTAATTTGGGTTACAAAAATACATTATTCATTCTTGAGGTTCTTTATTGGTTAAAAGGATATTCATTCAGGTAACAAAAAACTGAAACTAGCAAAAAACTTCTTTCTTCTTCCAGTAATAGGCTTTATCTTTGTTAATACATTTTTTATAAGCATTTTATTTTCCTTAACTTTATCTAACCATCATCTTCTTTTCTGCAATTAAGTTTGAAAGCTGAATTGTTTCCAATCTATTAAGCTTCCAGTTACTTCCTTCTTTGAAAGATAAACATTAGAGTGGGATGGTCTCAAATTTGAAATCTATGCATTTACTCATCTGTTGGTTTATTCAAAAACATTTACCACATCCTATGGTAAAAATGGTGATTATTATGATGAAGATATAACTAAGGACATAACAGCCAATAATGAAAAATGATTATATCAATACATATAATACATATTATATTATAATAATTGTTAGATGATAATCATATATTAGCATATATTATCTATTATATAAAATAATTACTATATCTGTAGTATATAAATATATAATTATAATTAATTATATAATATTTGCCATAAATAATTACTAATAATCAATACTTTATTGTAAACGTTGTTTTGGGAATGATTTATGCCTACAACTTAGTATTGAAAGATGAGTCATACCCTGCCTAGGCCACTGAGATTTTATTCACTAAGGATTTTTCCAATTAAGTCAATTGCCAACTGGCAAAATCAACAGTATAAATGGAATCCAGTGTCATTTAAAAAATGGAACATACCACTGGGCACAGTGGCTCACATCTGTAATCTCAGCATTTTGGGAGGCTAAGGCGGTTGGATCACCTGAGGTCAGGAGTTCAAGATCAGCCTGGACAACATGGTGAAACCCTGTTTCTACTAAAAATACAAAAAATTAGCTGGGCGTGGTGGCGTGTGCCTATAATCCCAGCTACTCTGGTGGCTGAGGCAGGAGAATCGCTTGAACCCGGGTGGAGGTTGCAGTGAGCAGAGATCATGCCAGCACTCCAGCCTGGGTGACAGAGTGAGACTCTGTCTCATAAAAAGTAAAATAAAATAAAAAATAAAAATGGAAGATATCACGCCTCTCATTACAACAAGTGCATATGGACATAAAACCAACAGCAAAATAGCAATAAACTTTAGGACTTCGTGGCCTTCAGAAATAACACTGAATAATGCAGTAGGGTGGAAGGAAGAGAATACCCGAGAAAGAACGGCCAGTTTATGGACAACCATATTAAAGAGTGAGAGATGATTACCATTTTAAAAAGTGCTACTGTTCGTGACTTACCTCCATAAGTCAGCCTACTTGTAGAGGTAAACCAGTTAGGCTTAAAAACAGGAAATGAATAGACACATTTTGATACTTGGAGTTCGATGAAAATGTGCGTTCTTACAGTATTCTTCTCCACAAGTGCTTTTTACATCATTTCTGGTACCAACTTATTGACTGCAATTTTATTCAAGCTGAAAGGCATTAGAATACATATTAATTTTATTTCATATTTTTATTGTTTTTCCATAAAATAATTTACCAATTTGAAACTATAATTGACTTTATTGATAAGTTTTAGGTGAGCAGTATCTTTTTAAAAATTTAATCTTTTCGTGGGGAGAGCTCCAGGGCCACTTCTCTTTGATCACTCTTTCTTCAGATGTGTCAAAATCAACGCCTATCACTCCAATTTGTAAAACTCATATATTCTACTAAGTATATGGAATAAACCTCTGTGAAAAGAAAAACAGTAAACAAATTAAATTTAAAAGAGTTTAATTGAGCAAAGAATGGTTTGTGAAATGGGCAGCCCCGAACCCGAATAGGTTCAGGGAAATTTCAGCCTGCTTAGTGGTCAGAGATTTATGGACAGGGAAAGGAAAGTGAGGTACATAAAACAAAAGTGAGATGTAGAAACAGCTGTGTTGGTTACAGCTGTGTTTGCCATATTGGAACACGATTTGAAGAACTGGCCACCTTTGGCTGACATTTGGTGGTTGGCACAAGAGTAGATTGGCTAAAGATTTAATTAATCATGCCTGTTAAATAACAGTTCAATAAAAACTTTGAAACAATGAGGGAAGAGGGCTTTCAAGTTGGCAAATACATCTAAGTGCTAGGAAGGTGGCACACTCCAACTCCATGGAGATGGAATGACCCGTCCACACCTTGCCCTAACCTCTTCCTCTTGCTGTACTTTGATCTTTCACAATGACCTGTAACAGTAAGGAGAGCATTTTCCTGTATTCTGTGAGTCATTATAGCAAATTGCCAAATCTGAGAGAAGGTCATGAGAACCTTTGAATTTGTACTCAGCAGATTACTTAGCCTGGGCACACATTTCTGGTTAGTGTCTGAAGTGGATCAGTTTTGTGTGACTGAGCTGTTAATTTTGGGGATCTGTACTAAATCCAGGGAATTAAGTGTCAGAATTTAACTGAATTGTAAGACAACCAAATGGTGTCAGGGAATTGTGGAATTGCTTGGAAAATCACAGAGGCATGGACAAGAAAGCTGGGATGCAGTGACAGAGCAGTAGGTAAGATTACATACATAGATTAAGAAAATTAAATACATAGAAAGCCATAAAATATTATATTAAAATATTAACTAACATATTAAATATATTTAATTTAATAAATACATTAATTAAAAATTAATATTTATTAATTAATAAAGATATTAAGTATAAAATATTAAATTTTAATTAATTATATTAATTAAATTATATAATATATTTTATATTAATAAACATATTAAAATATATCTTAAATTTAATTTACAAATATTAAATAATTTAAATATCATTATTAATTTATTTTAATATATTTAGTTATATTAAATATTAATAAATATTAATAAATTATTAAATATAAACAATATTTATATTTTTATAAATAAAATATATATTAATAATTATTAAATAATTATTAAAATATTAAAAATTTTATTATATTTATAAATAAAAATATATTCAATAAATAATAAAATATTAAAATATTAATAAATTAAAATATTAAATATTTTTATATTAAATAATAAAATAAATATAATATTAATAAATATAAGTTAATAAAATATAAAATATTAAAATAATATAAAATATTCAAAATATTCTTAATAAGGGCAGTATTTGGGAAAATAATTTGTCAGAATCAGAAATACTGATCCCATGTGGTTTGCCAAGGAGTTTCACTGAGCTCCATTTGGAAGGGTATATAAGAAACCAAAGAAAGCAAAGATGACAGCTTTTCCCTGCATGTGGTAGAGAAGAAAAGGAAAGCATTTAGGGAGCAGTTTAAGGTTTTCGAAATTTGGCAGTGTCTACATTAAAGAAGACTGGGATGGAAAGGGAACATCAGAGGAAGCAGATGTGGGGACAGTGCTCCTGGAATACAGGTGGGAGTGAGGGATTCAATCCTTTTGCGATTGAAGTTCTAGGAAATTCAAAATTGAGAGAGAAAGTTTTAGGAGAGAAAGGATTATAAAACTCTAGGCATGGAGGCCATTGAGGACACAGAGTTCAGAAGTTCCAACAACAGCCATAAATCAAAAATATCTGAATGTGACTTCCAACTGCGACGAATGTGGAGACCAGAGACAATTCCATCTTGAGGGAAGGGGACACACAGATGCTTGGAATCCTGGACCAGAAGGGAGTGCAGGTGATTGTGTTGAAATGTGAAAGAAGCTTTGGGTTATTTGTGAGGTTGGGGAGTTACAGAGCTAATATAAAACACAAAAGGCTAAGAGTGATTCCAGAACAAAACATAAGCCCTGATATTGAAAGACATAGAAAACGTGTTTCATCAAACCTCCATCCAATTTAGCGCCATGGTGCAAGAAAAAAGGGATGAAAAGGGAACTTAGAAACTAGATAATATAGAAATATTATGTGGGTTAGTAATAAAAAGAAGAAGTCACAAAAGAGCATTCATTATGAAGAATTACTAAATTTTCAAGAAAACTGGACTGTTTAAGATGCCATTTTCTGAGAGTAAAAATGTGTGTTTTGGTAAATGCCCATGATACTGTAATTAATATAATAGAAACCTATTAGTTGGTGATTTTTCCCCACTTTGTTTTAAGTGAGAAGAGGCCCTGAGCATTAATAGAGCATCATTCTGGCAAAACTGAAAGCTATAATTTTATAGGTTGTGTTTTATTTTGTCTGTCTTCACACTTCCCTAGAAAAATATACACAGAAAATAACAAACACATACACATCAAAACAACAATTAAATTTCAGTTAAACGCTGGGTAGCAAGGGAAGATAAACTCCAAACTCCAAACAAATGTCTTAATAAGATATATCTTCCTGCGAGTAATTAGAAAAAGAAAAAATGAAGAAAGGGATATTTTAAGAAGGTAATTTATTCAAGACAGTACAGGTAAATTGAGTTATTTCTATTAATAGAGTATATTCTTAACTATGTTAAGTGAGTCAGGGAACTAAATTTGATGACAACTTTACATGATATTTTCTGGAATAACTCCAGAGAGCTCTTATTTTACACTCCACACACTTCTTCCCTTTTGCTTGCAGTGGTTTCACTAGAAGAGCTGAGAAGAACATGAGAAAGACGTAACAAAAGGGAAGGAAACAAAGTTAACAGAAAGAGAAGAAAAAAATGTTTGAAAATATATAAACAATTTTCTGGATATCTGTTTTTAAATCTTTGATTGAACCGATACCCATTTTTGACTTTGTGACTGTGCAACGAAGCAACAGTGGGAATGCATTGACAAAGTGCTCATGGTGAATGATGTTGATATTTTAGAAGCAAAGGGAACAAGGTGTTTCAGCACATCTTTGAAACCTGGTATTTTGTATCTTTATTATGTGTGTGCTGTAATAAAAAGATGACTGCAAGCTGTTCTAAGGTATTGACAAATCAGTTAAAAATCCATTCCAATAATGCCTACCCAGTTCTGTTATAAATTCCTTTGTTTTAGTTTTTCTTCTGCAAGCAAGCATTTCCTCAGAATAAGAAATTACATCAATTATAACTGTGTATATGATCAGAAGCATATGCATACATAATATTATAAATAAAATCCTACAAAAAAAATTAATAAAAATTTGTAAATATATAATTTGATATATCCAAGCCATGTGTGAAGATTTTATTTACCAGATGAGAAGTTGAGGCACACCACGGAAGTCTGAATAATTCATTCAAATTTATGAAGGTTCTATTCAGGTGGCCTGAATAGAACTTCCAGCCCCATTCTCTTCCACTACAAATACTGTGACTATACATTGAATGTATACCAGTGAAGCTCTTTAAAAATTTTGGACACAGTTTGCAAGAGGTATTGTTAATTCCCTACATAACTTCACTGCTCAAAGCGAAGCCTTCTGTCTGTTCTTTGCTTCTGTATTTGGCTAACAGTTTCTAGCACTCCGCACTCAGCAGTCAGGGTGGGCTGCCACCCGTGAAGACAACCAGAAAATCAAAACATTCAGTTGTCTTATCCACACCTCCAATCTAGCTCCCTTTGATGGCAGCCACAGCCTGCCTGGAGCAGCCACTGCCAAGAGGCCGGCTTCGCTGGCGGAGGCGTAACAGGGGCTGCATGCTCCAGCCAGCTGGAGCAGGGAAAAGGCGGGAGACCTGCCCACTTCCAAGTTGGAGGGGCGGCAGCCCCACACTTCCAGGCACAGCTGCAGCCTCCCAAGCCCAGCTGCAGACATGGGCATTCCTGTGCTCTCGGGGGCCCAGGAATCCCCCCTGCCCCAGCAGGCTTGAGAGTGACTCCTTCTGCTACGTGGACTCTCCCTGCTCCCAGCACCCACTCAGATTTCGGAGCAAAGTTGAAGCCGAGCCCGGATGCTGTCATGACCCAACTGGGTGTGTGCATGCTCAGGGAGGCTCTGACAAGTCAGTCCCCTGCCGCCTCAGTCCCCTCTGGGCTTTGGGCACTGACAAGCACAGGAGAGGGGTCAAGGGGAGGCTGAGGGCACCTCGGCTCAGGCCTGCAGGCACCCCTCCATACAAACAGCCTGGGCTCCATAGATGACATACAGATGGTGACAGGAAGCAGACAGGCTCCTGGGCAGAAAAAGGCAGGTACCTGTTGAAGCCCCACCGTCAAGCCAGGGAGGGCCTGAAGCATGAGGGCTGGACTGCCAGTTCTGCAGACCAGAGTGAGAACTTACGGTGCTTTCTCTGGGTCCACCTATGGGGGTGCATGGACCAATCAGCACAAACTTCCTCTCCTCTGAAGCTCATACAAACGCTGGACTCAGCTGGACTCAGGCAGATGATGGATGGGAAGACCTGCCTGTGGATAGGAGCTACCCACTCCAGGTCTCCTTCCCGCTGAGGGCTACAGGGCTACAGAGACAGTAAGGTGACCTCCCTCTGGATTGGAGCTACCTACTCTGGGTCTCCTCTCCACTGAGAGCTGCACTCATTGGGATGACTGGCCTGTGGATAGGAGGTACCCACTTCGGCTCTCCTGAGAGCTCCACTATTGCTCAATAAAGCACCTCTTTGCCTCACTCATCCCCTAGTTGTCTGCATATTTAATTCTTCCTAAGAACTGGGGACCTGCTGAATGGTGGGACTGAAAGAGCTGTAACATAAACTGCTGAAACACACCCACCCCCCACCCACCCACCACTCACCTCTTGCAAGCAAGGACAAGAGAGAGGGAGAGAAGAGGTGCAGTCTTTCAGGGATCCCAGACCTAGGAGCTCCCCAGGCCAGGGCTATGACACCTTGGTGTTCTGCAGTTTCTGGAGTCTCCAAGCTTCCAGGCACCACGACATTCCCAGGTGTCCAGTGGAAGCCACTTGCAGTAGGCCTGGTTCAGCGGCAGCCTCACAGGGAACTGGTGCCTATGCTGTCACCTGGAGCTGCCTACCCCACTGCAGCTGGTGTGCCTGGCTGTGAACAACAGCCAGACACCATGCTCACTCACTCACGCATCCCTTGCTGCTCCATGCCTGGCTCACCCTTGGCAGGGCTGGGATCCAGCCTGGTAGCACAAGCTGAGAGCAGATTGCAGGCCAAGTAGGCAGAACAAGTCCAGCTGGTCTGAGCAAAACTCTGGCAAAGGCACCGCCAGCCACAGAGGCTTCTGGCTGGCAAAATGACACCCCAAGGATCCCATCACACCTTCCTATTTTCTCTGAAATATTTTGAAACAAATGATATTCTTGACATTTAAAAAGTAAGATTATATTTTACTAAAGGTCCTTTCCTTCACATAGTATCATATTTCTATTCTCATCTAAGTATTGTATAGATGAAATAAATTTGAAGTGAACAGGGAAATTGCAGACACAGGGAAACTGCTATCACAAACACCTACACACACACATGCATATCACAGGAGATGAGGTCCCTTCATTTGTAGCCTCATTACAAAACTAAATAAATAAATAAAGTGAACCTTCTCTTCTGAATAAGTTTTGCAGTAGGAGTTGTATAAAAGGTAAATTTTTGGTTTAGTTTCCTTAGGCTAGAAATTACTATTCCAATCATTTTCATAGTAAAATAACATGCAAACTTAGGTCAATGGTGATAGCATTTGTTATATGAGAAAGTGTTAGAGGATTCCTTAAACAATACAATTTCAAGAGAGGCTGGTAAAATATAAAGCATGAAAATGGAATTTTTATTAGGATGTTGAAGAAAACAGAATTGTGTTATTTTATGTTTAGCTTTTCACCATAATAAATTATTTCACTAACTGGTAGTAGTTAGTAGAATAATAAAGCTGGCAGGGTTTTGAAAATAATATATTAGAAGCATCATTTTTGTTTCTATTCTCATGCATGACTAGCAAAAGAAAAGGGTCTGTCTACAGTCAACAAAGATGAACAAATGGCTTCCTGTAAGTTTCAGATCTGTTCCCCTTGAATAGCTCACACACACACACACACACACACACACACACAAACACACAAAATAGTAAAAAAAAAAAAAGTAAACCCTATTCATGAGTTGTTCTTTTCCCCTTTAACTTCTTTCAAATACATAAGGAGCATTCTTGTGGGATTCATTCAATTAAATTTTACACGCATTTTCATTTACCTATACAATACTAAATAGAATTTTTCAGCAGAAAATAAGTTGCAAACAATAAACAGCATACTTGTTAACTATGAAAAATTAAAGTGCCATGTTTGTCCAGGGAGTAAGCACTTTCTATACTTGAAAACATTAATCCAGTAATTCAAATATTTATTGATACTTACTGCATCCCAGAAACTGGAACATAATGGATACACTTTTTGTTCTCCTGAAGTTTACAATCTAAGCCAACTAAACACAGTGGATTTCCAAATGTGCATTAAAAGTTCAAGAACTGGGTCTCTGGTAGAGTCAGCTTCTAAAATATTAAAAATAAAATATTGAATTCAGAGATCTGTAAAGTGTTTATGGTTAACTTTTACATTAAAACATTGAACATTAATCTTAAAGTCACAAGTGAACACACATATACATTTCACAATGTTGTCCAAGAACATGTTTCTGTTTTTTTTTTCTTTCTAGAAATAATTTATTTTTATGTTATTTCATGGTTTCCTTTATACTTCTGGCTTTTGCAATTTGTTTTAAAAATTTATCTTTATTAACAAACAATGTAACAAATGCTCTGCAATATCTTCTAACATTTTATCACTTTTTTATAATATTTAAAATATTGAACCACATAGGATTTATTAATAAGTATAATGATTAGTCTTATGTGTCCTGAATGGGCTTCAGGGTGCCCAGATATTTGTTCAAACATTATTCTGGGTGTTTCTGTGAAGGTGTCTTTGAATAAGATTGACATGTAAGTTGATAGACTGAGAAAAATCAGAATCCATTCCCTAATGGAGGCAAGCTTCATCCAGTCAGTTGCAAGCCTGACTGGAACATAAAAGCTGACCCTCCCTTGAGCAAGAGAGGATTCAGACTCAAACATCAGGAAGGAACCAGACCATCAACCCTCCTGGTCGAAGGCTATGCCATTGCGTCTCTTGGGTCTTCAGCTTGTCAGCTCGCTTTGTAGAGCCTGGGAGTTTTCAACCTCCATAATCACGTGAGCCAATTCCTTATAAGAACTCTCTGTCTCCCTCTGTCTCTCTCTGTCTCTCTCTCTGTCTCCCTCTCTCTCTCTCTGTGTGTGTGTGTGCTGTTTCTCTAGAGAACCCTAATACATATGTGATTTTGATGGTACTATTTTTTACTTTAATGAACTACTATTTCCTCTCTCTAAATTGGATTTCATTTTTATGACATATTAAGTTCCCACGTGGATCTGTCTTCAGAACATTTTATTCTTGTTTACTGATCTATTTGTCTTTTTCTGAACTCATACGATATGTTTGTATAGACTATTTTTATGGTAACGTTTAAACTTATTTAATATAGTCCCTTAAATTCTTATATTAAATATAATTAGCAAATCACATATATTTACTCTCCTATATATATTTTGAAATCAGCCACTTCCTATTTTAAAATATTATGTCAAGTTAAGTACTTGAATTGTTGGTGAGTATCCTTCTTCCTGATATTACTGATAGCAATTTTAACATTTCACTATTTAAAGTGGTGTATTGAAACAGGAGTCAACATGAATGTGCTCCCATTGACTAAAAGCTGGAATAATATAAGCAAAACATAGCTGCCATAATATTGCATTTTAAACATAAAGATACAATACATATTCATAAGCCCAAACTGATATTAATAAAGAAAGAAAGAAAGAAATGGGGGAGAAATGACTCATATTCCTTAAAAGTGAATACTAAATAATGCCTATAGAATTTATGAGTAAAATAGAACATCACTTTTTTAAACCTCAGTGACAATTGCTTCAAGTAAAAATCTAACTATGACTTCTAAAACTGGTGGTCGAATCTTGAATCAACAGGTTATTTATATAGCCTCTAAGTAAAAAGTCCAAAATATTTATTAACATAATGGCCTTAACATATGTCTTTGCTATTCCTCAGCCAACCTTAGTAACTAAAGCAACATACTAAGAAAAAATGGTAAATTTATAGTAGAGAAACCTGGGAGAGACATCATAGCCAAGTAATAATAAGTCATGATGATATTAGGTATCTCGTAATACGATTTAATCAGAAAGGCACTTCATATCCATAGTACCATTGCCTTAAATTCCAGTCTAACCATGAGAAAAGATTGGATAATCCAAATAAAGGACACTTTATAAAGCGAGTCATCAGTAGTCTTCAGAACTGTCCAATCATAGACACACAAACACACACACATACAAATTACTGAAAACTGTCATAGGTTGGAAGAGACAATAAGTAAATAAATATGACTGATATAGAAAATGTATAAGTACAAATTTTACAATCTAAAATATTAATATGACAAATGTAAAGGCATTAAATCAAAAACTAGGTCGATTAATAAAAAGCAATCTTGGTCACAAGCCTGACCTTCACTCTAACATTAATACTGCCAGACATTTAAAATTTATATATTTGAATGATAGTTAAAATTTACATGAGCAATATATAAATTTGCAGCACTTTAATATGAGATTACTTTTGATTCTACTGTTTTAGACATTTTCTAAAATAGATTATTATGTTAATTTAAACATAAAATTATTCTCAAAGTAATTTATGTTTTCTGAAATTGTATTTATATTTTCAGAATTATTCACAAATCATAAGAAATGTTTATACTTGTAAGCATTATTCTAAGATTTTCTGAAAGGTCATATCTAATTATAATAAAGAACAATTCGAGAAAATATAATCATGAGACATAAAATAATGATTTTTCTAACTTATACTCACAGCAAAATAAGTTAGAGATAGCTAAATCCTATCCTTATAAAAATTAAATGAAATAAAATACAAGTCCACATGAAGTACCCAATGATATAAGCATATTACATGATCCTGATGCTGGGTAAATTCTTATCTGAATTAAAGCATGATGTAAAAATAGAAAATAAGATTTTTAAAAGTATATAATTGAAAAGACATATTTCACTTGCAAAATTAATCATCACACTTCCTTTTAAATTATGAATAGACTAACAGCAAACAATTCAACAAAAAGGCCTAAAATAATTATACTTTTATTTACAGTTTTTGAGACAGAGTCTCACTCTATCAACCAGGCTGGAGTGGTGTGGCATGATTATAATTTACTGCAGCCTCATACTCTTAGGCTCATGTAATCCTCCTGCTTTAGCCTCCCAAGCGGCTGGAACCACAGGTGTGCACCACCACACCTGGCTAATTTTAAATTTTTATTTTCTCAGAGATGGGGTCTTGCTACATTTCCCAGGATAGTATTGAACTCCTGACCTCAAGCAATTCTCTTCCCTTGGCCTCCCAAAGTCTGGGAGCACAGGCCTGAACCACTGCAATGGGCCAAAAATAAATAATCCATAATATGAAACAAACACAGTAAAAACAACTAAATACCAACTAGTCTGTTGTTCACCTTGTCTATTCCGAAGAGTAGAAACACTGACAACATTCAACAATGATATAAGGGTGCCAAAAATAACCCTTTAATGCTTAGTAGTAGTCCAATGTTGGAGTTATGCACATTTATATTTTAAGCAAACAAAATTAAATGCTAAGGTTGCAACAAGAAAGAACATTTCAATAAAATCAATGTTTGCAAGAGGTCTATAAATCACACAAATATAACTTTTTCACTGATAATGGGTTCTTTCCTTGACTAATCTTTCCAAATTTATGTTTATCTGCATAGAAGTTAACTCTTTAACAACAATATTTGACAATAAAAAAATTTTGCCAAATCAGGGCAAAGCCTTTCAAATTCTCATATTAAATAGTTGATAGACAACAAAGAAAGTTTAACTACATTATTACCCACATCTAAAAATCTTTCACTTCTATAGATTTGACCTGACCCAAATTTTGCCTTCCAAATACCAGATGCCACCAATCACATTAGTATGTATTATAGTTCTGGTATTCATTAATTTTACCAACTTCTACTCCCACCTTTGTGTTTTCTTAGCCGATATTATGAGTCAAGACAATACCATTTTTTTTTTTTTTTTT
This sequence comes from Rhinopithecus bieti, assembly GCF_001698545.2. Taxonomy (NCBI): domain Eukaryota; kingdom Metazoa; phylum Chordata; class Mammalia; order Primates; family Cercopithecidae; genus Rhinopithecus; species Rhinopithecus bieti. The sequence continues at coordinate 76,754 of NW_016815828.1, read as the reverse complement.
TTT
>NW_016815828.1:40747-76250 GCF_001698545.2 Rhinopithecus bieti | reverse complement strand
AAAAATTAGAAGTGCTAGTTTCTCCAAGTGCAAAGAAACCAGCACAAGAATTCTGGCACTATGAAAAATCTAAATATAGTGAAACCACCAAAAGACTGCACTAGCTCTCCAGCAATGGTCCCCAACCAAAATGGAAACTCAAAATGACAGATAAAGAATTTAAAGCATGGATTGCAGGAAGTTCAATGAGATCCAAGAGAAAGTTGAAAATCAGCATAAATAAACTCATAAAGAAATCCAAGGAAAGAAGGAAGAGATAAACAGTAAGAAAAAAAAAAAAAATTCTTAACTTCTGGAGTTAAAAACTCATTTTAGGAGGTTTTATAATACATTTGAAAGCTTTATCAATAGACTGAACCAAGCAGAAGAAAGAATTTCAGAGCTTAAAGACTATTCTTTCAAACTAACTCACTCAGACAAAAATAAAGAAAAAAGAATGTAAAAAAACAGTGTTTTAGAAATATGGGATTATATAACATGACTCAACCTATACAAGCTATTGGTATTCCTGACAGAGAAAGAAAAAGTTAAAAACCTGGAAAATATACTTGATGGAATAATTAAATAGAATATCCCTAATATTGCTAGAGGTTGACATCCAGATACAAGAAATACAGATAACACCAGTGAGATATTATACAAAACAAACATGACCAATGTATATAGTTACTGGACTGTCCAAGGTCAACACTAAATTAGAAAACATTAAAGGCAGCTGGAGAAAATGGTCAGATCAAATACAAAGGAAACCCCATCAGGCTAACAGCAAACTTTTCAGCTGAAACCTTATAAGCCAGACGAGATTGGGAGCCTATTTTAAGCATTTTTAATGAAAAGAAATTTCCACCAAGAATTTCATATCCTGCCAAACTAAGCTTCCTAAGTGAAGGAGAAATAACATGTTTTCCAAACAAGCAAGTGCTAACAGAATCGGTTACCACAAGACAAGCTTTACAATAGATCCCTAAGGGAGTTAAACATGTAAACAAAAGAGCAATACCTCCTACCACAAAAACATGCTTAAGTACATAGCTCTCAGACCCTATAAAGCCACCAGCCTAACAACCTCACGTTAGGATCAAAACTTCAAATCTCAGTGTTAACCTTGAATGTAAGCCAGTCTAAATGTCCCACTTAGAAGGGACAGAATGGCAAGTTGGATAAAAAAATAAAAGCATCTGTCTGCTGTCTTCAAGAGACCTATTTCAAATGAAAAGATGCCCAATAGGCTCAAAATATAGGGTTGAATAAAAATCCGCCATGCAAATGGAAAGCAAAAAAGAGCAAGTAAGAATAAGATATTACTACTCTTATATCCGATAAAAAAGACTAAACCGACAACATAAAAAGGCATAATGACAAAGGGTTCAAATCAACAAGAAGAACTAACTGTCCTAAATATATATGCATGCAAGATGGGAGCACCCAGATTCATAAAACAAGTACTTCTAGACTCACAAAAGGACTTAGACCATCCTACAATAAGAGTGGGGAACTTCAACACCCCACTGACAGCATTAGACAGATCATTGAAACGGAAAACTAACAAGAAATTCTGAACGTAACATTGACACATAACCAATAGGACCTAATAGATTCAGAATACACCACTTATCATCCACAAAATACACATTCTTCTCATCCACACATAGAACATATTCCAAGATCAACCACATGATCAGCCATTAGGCAAGTCTCAATAAATTCCAAAACATTAAAATCATACCAACCATAATCTTGCTACAGTGGAATAAAAATAGAAATCAATATCACCCCCCCCACAAAAAAAACCCTCCCAAACCATACAATTAGATGATAGTTAAACCACTTGCTCCTGAAAGATTTTTGGGTAAATAACAAAATTCAGGTAGAAATTTAAAAGTTCTTTAAAATAAATTACAACTGACATTCCAAAATTTCTTGGATACAGCAGAAGCAATGCTAAGAGGAAAGTTTATAGTGCTAAATGCCTACCTCAAAAAGTTAGAAAGATCTCAAATTAATGATCTGACATCATACCTAGAGGAACTAGAAAGACAAGAACACACTAACCCCAGGGCTAGCAGAAGAAAAGAAATATCTAAAGTCAGAGCAGAACTGAATGAAATTGAGACTCAAAAATCCACGCAAGGAATCAACTAACCTAAAGTTAGTTTGGAAAGGAGAAACAAGATCTATAAAACACTGGCTAGATTAACAAAGAAAAACGAGAGACAAATCCAATAAGCACGATCACAAACAACAAAGGTGACATTACAACCAGTCCTTCAGAAATACAAGGATCCTCAGAGACTATTATGATCACCTCCACATTAACATTCTAGAAATTCCAAAAGAAATGGATAATTCCCAGAAATGCACAACCTACCAAGCCTAAATCAGGAAGAAACTGAAACCCTGACAGACCAATACTGAGTTCTAAAATTGAATCAGTAATAAAAAACCTACCAACCAGCCAACCAAAAAAAAAAAAAAAAAAAAAAAATCCCAGGCCAGATGGATTCACAGCCCAATTATAGCAGACACACAAAGAAGAGTTGGTACCAACCCTACTGAAACTATTCCAAAAAATTGAGGAGAAAGGGCTCCTCCCTAACTCATTCTGTGAAGCCAGCATCATCCCAGTACCAAAATCTTGCAAAGATGCAATGACAAAGAAAACTGCAGGCCAACATGACTGATAAACATAGATGCAAAAATCCATAACCAAATACTAGCAAACCAAACTCGACAGCACATCAAAAAGCTAATTCGCCATGATCAAATAGGCTTTCCTCCTTAGGTGCAAGGTTGGTTCAATGTATTTAAATCAACAAATGTGATTCACCACATAAACAGAATTAAAAACAAAATCCATGTGATCATCTCTATAGATGCAGAAAAGGCCTTTGATAAAATCCAATATCCATTCATGGTAAAACTCCCAGGAAATTAGGCTTCAGAGTAACATATCTCAAAACATAAAAGCCATATATGACAAACCTAAGGAAAACATCATACTGAGTAGGCAAAAATTGGAAGAATTTCCCTTAAAAACTGGAACCAGACAAATATGCCCCTCTCACCACTGGTATTCCGCATAGTACTGGAATGCTAGCCAGAACAATCAGTCAAGAGAAATAAATAAAAGGATTCCAAATAGGAAAAGACGAAGTCAAACTATCTGTCTTGACTGATGATATAATTCTGTACTTAAAAAATCCTAAAGACTCTGCCAAAGGGAACTTGGAACTAATAAATGTCTTCAGTAAACTTTCAGGATACAAAATCAATGTACAAAAATCAGTAGCATTTCTATACACCAAAAACTTTCAAACCGAGACCCAAGTCATGAACACACTTCCACTTACAATAACCACAAGGAAAAGGAAATACCTAGGAATACATCTAACCAAGATGATGAGATCTCTTTACAAGGAGAACTACAAACCACTGATAAAAAATATCACTGATGGCACAAACAAGTGGAAAAACATTCTGTGCTCATGAATTGGAAGAATCAATATCATTAAAATGGCAATACTGTCCAAAGTAAGCTATAGATTCGATGCCCTTCCTATCATGCTACCAATGTCATTTTCTTCACAGAACTACAAAAAGCTATGCAAACATTTATATGGAAGCAAAAAAGAACCCAAATTGTCAAAGCAATCTTCAGCAAAAAGAACAAAGCCAGAGCATCACGTTACCTGACTTCAAATTATAGTATTTGACTCTAGTAGTCAAAACAGCATAACACCGGTTAAAACAAAAAAAACAAACAAAACAAAAAAACCAGAAACAAAAACTGATGGAACAAAGTAGAAAACTGAGAAATAAAGCTGCACACCTACAGGTGTCTTATTTTCAGTACAGCTGACAAAAACAAGCAATCGGGAAAGAACTCCTTAATTAACGGTGCTGGGATAGTTGACTAGCTATATGCAAAGAGTGAAACTGGACTCCTACATTTCACCATATACAAAATGTAACTCAAGATGGACTAGAGATTTAAATATAAGACCTCAAACTGTAATAACCCTAGCAGAAATCCTAGGAAACACCATTCTGGACATTGGTCTTGGAAAATAATGTATGTCTATGTCCGCAAAAGCAATTGCAACCAAAACAAAAATTCACAAGTGAGGCCTGCTTAAACTAAAGAGGATTTGAACAGCAGAATAAACTGTCAACAGAATAAACAGACAACCTACAGGATAGGAAAATATATTCACAAGCTATACATTTGAGAAAGGTCTAATATTCAGAAATTATAAAGAATAAGCAAAAAACAAATAACCCCATTAAAATGTCAAGAAAAACATGAACAGACACATCTCGATAGAAGATATAAAAGCAACCAAAGAAAAGAAGACAAAAATGCTCAACATGACTAATCATTGGCGAAATGAAAAAACCACAATGAGACACCATCTCATGAGAATGACTATGATTGAAAACTCAAAAAATAAAACACAAACCAACAATAAAAAAGATAATACCATTTCTTATGAAAGTTTCATTTATCCAATTAAGAAATGTTCACTGAGTACATGTGAGTTAGTACTATTTTTGTATTTTGGAGAATAAAATGTAAGCAAGATTATTTCTTTGTTCTCGAAGATATTACAATACAGTTAAAATATAAGGCAGATGTATGTATTGTATATAATGAATGCTTCAACAGGTGTCTATACAAATGTATATGCTGGAATAGGCATTGGATAACTTGTTTTAAAATGCAATCACAAAGAATAATTAATTTGTAATCACCCTTGTTGAGGGGTTTTAAATGCATGCATATACTAATTTAATAAGTATAGAATATTCAAAGACCAAAAATATAGATCAATCAACAACATCTTGAGAAAAAGAAAATATTAGCTGTGTTTGACAAATGAGATGTCTGAATGTGTTGGATATAAGATGCCAACTTGAATGAAAACAGTTGTTTTTGGAAGCTTAAACCAATAATCCCCTTGATAGCCATGATCACAAATTATTCTATTACTTTTAGTGTTATTGAAAATATTGCTGAAAATAAAATGCATACTTAGCACTGCACCATCTATATTAGTAAGTTTAATCTGGTAGAATGAGTTGGAGAGTGATGCTTCTTCTGTATGCCAATTGCGGTAATCAGGGAAAACTGAAGCTTTCCCTTTTATTCACTGTGAAGTTTTCCACTCCCCTGCCTGTCTTTAAGTCTCTGTCAAACACAAGAAGGTGATGCCCTTGGTTTAGGAAGCTCAGAATAAAATCTCTGCTTGTTCTCATTTGTGTGGTCTTTGTTTATGTCCACAATGGAAATGAAAGCAAGGATGTCAAAAGAGGCAATGCCAAAGCCACCAAGGAGGTTTTAGTGATCATTTAAATGAAAGGCTTAGAGAGTGGTTGAAATAATGGTTAGACTATTGCAATATTCCAATTGCTCATAATATTGTAATTATGCAATATCAGGGAATATTGCAATTATACAATATTAGGGAATATTATAATAGCAATGTCACAGAATATTCCATAATAATTGTGATGCAGAATTATAGAATATTATAATTGCAATATTTTTATAGTTACAACATTATGAGTACTGGAGTGTCCCAGCAGGCATATTTAAGGCAAACATTTTCTATATGCTCAGATTGGTTAAGTCAAATTTTTAGTCCCAAATATAACTCTTTGAATATATAGTTATTTTCCCTAATCCAAATACTTTAATATTTATTTTAAAATGTATTCATTAAAGGTATCATAGACTTTGACATTTTCTCTTATAATTATTCCCAATATGAATCACATTAGTGCAAACTGGTAAGAATCCAATCACCCTTCCTCACTGCATGTTATACCCTGTCCTCCTCTGGAGTTCTGATACATAAAAGCATCTCGGGGACAATTCACAATAGTTTTATTCAAAATAAGAAAATATTATATACATAGACCTAGAGTGGGCACAAACTCAAATTTTAGAGGTTCTGTTTCTATCTATCTGAAAACAAGTATTTTAAATGCTTTATCTGTAAAAGAAAATCACTTTTCCTTTCAGAAGATATTAATGATGATACCATAAAGCAGCTGATATCACACGTGGAGATGGTCTTGCTTGGTCACATTTACATGACGAAGCTCTCTAAGGCTGCACGAGAATGATCAGTTTAGCGAATAAATGTTCTAAATGTCCAGCTGTGATACTGATCAAGTTTGCTGGTGGCTCCTGGGTTTGCATTTTCCTGACCACGGGAAGAGACCACATGGAGGTGCCCTGTTTGCTTTCCTGAGGCTGTCTTTGGACATGGTTGTGTCTTGTGATTTTTTTCGTCTTTAATCAGGCACATGACTTATACTCTAACACACATATAAAATCTCTGTCTCCAACTCTATGCCCATTTTGGTCCTTTTATGAGCATCTGTTAAGAGTCCAAAAGCAGTGGAAAACCATTTAGAAAATATTTTTTCACAGTTGAATCTCATTTTATATATATATATATATATATATATATGAAGTTTATGAAACACTAAATATAATGATGTAAATATTCTGAATTTAAGACAATGTTATTACATAAAATCACATATTCTTCCTGTTTCCACTCAAAGAATACGCAGAATCCATTTACAGTGAAAATAGCAATATGGTTTTGAAAATGATTGAAATGCTTTAAACATGTTTATATTAATAAATATATATCTTATTTTAAGGAGATTATATTTCAAATGTTTATTAATATTTTGATTGGCTTTAAAACGTCAATTTCACAAGGATAGATCATTGTTAATGTATATTCTATTGAGGAATTTATGTGTACTGTTTTTGAAATAAACAAAATGTTTGTTTGAGGTTAATATATGTGGTAACCAAGGAAAATGTGTATTGCATTCACTGTTCTTCATCTTGTTTTATTACTTGGGGAGTTTTACCAAAGATTATGAGAAGCATAAGTCCCTGGATGATTTTTTGTCACCTAAAAACTATTAAAATTACAGTTATTCAAATGCCATTTTAAAACTCATCAATTTAAATGATTCTTTCTACCTCAAATAAATTGTTCTGTGCAATGAAGCAACATCTTCAAACATAATTCACCTTTGCTTTATTGATTCAGAATCAAGTCGATACACTATATTTTCCTGGAAAAATGTTCACTTGAAATACTCTAATAAATATGTCCTGCTTTCATTTCCGAAAAGCTTTAGAAAACATTTACTGAAAATAAACATATGTACCTATATTGTGAAACCAAGGATCATTTAGTAAACTTTATCTGAAATAAATACCTCTTTGGCTAAAATTTATGTTTGAAATTACATCTAGATCCCTGGCTTTATGTACCTCAAAATAAATAATTATTTTGTGATATATTTTGCATTTTTAAAATGTCTACAATCACATAGCCTGACAACTTATTATACTTAAACAGGCAAATCTAAAAACACAGAGCAGAGGTTAAACCATCTGTATCGGATTAAAGAGTGCTATATAATTTATCCACATATATACTTTTTTCCCCCAGGGAAAAGGGACACAGAACTTAAACTTTAAAATTGCTCTCTTATTTGATGTGTTATTAAACCTATCCTTGATCCCAGTATAAGTTTTCAAACATCTGACATTGTCAATTCCCCAATCCATATTTTTATTATTCATTCCCTCTTTAATGGTTCAAGATTTTCTTTTTTTTACAGGTAGCCATGTGACCTTCGAGTGATATTCTTTGAACGATATTCCCAAATAAACTTCTTTCTAAATCATAATGGCAAACATTTTTATGACAAAACAAATATGTACCATTATATGCTGAGAAGTAAATTAAAAGTTATTTATCTCTCCCTGATTTTTTAGATCATGTTTCTTATATACTCAAAAGAAATTACCTTGTTAAAATTTGCGTCTTTTTTTCTATATATTTTATAAAATCAGGATATATGTACATATTATTAAGGATATGGCTTTATTATTTTAAATTATTATGGGCATCTTTCTTGGTAATCATATGGATATATATGATAACTATATCACATTTCATCTTATGAGTTACTATAATAGGTTAACTTTTTACCCTTTGGTGGGTATTCAAGTCTTTTCCAGGACTGGATTATAATTAACACTGCAACAAACATTGTTAAGATAATTATCTATGTATTTTGTATCTCTAAGTCTTATTAAAAGTGGATGTATATGTTTCATTGAACAGGCAAGGCTAAATGATAATCCTAAAATCATTTTATTTTTGTTTCCAACACTCTCTTAATACTTGCACTAGGGTATATTTATTGCCCTGCAACTGGAAAAAAAAAAATAGTAGCCTGAATGAACTTTATGATCACTGTTAAGTAACAAAAAAGTTCCAGTTAATTGAATTTATAAACCATGTCATTTCAGTAATTAAAATTGTCCACATTATAATCAAGCCTAAATTTGATTATTTTCCATGTAAATCAACTTTCCTTTCTGTTCTTCCTTGCCATAATGAAAACTGAATTTTCTGACTCTTTGGTGTACAGTAGTCAGATTAAATGCAGGATGTCCAGTTCACTTTTAAGAGAAAATTTCTTTAGTGTTAGTATGTCCTACACAATGTTCAAGATGTACTTATAATAAAAAATATCTTTTTTCTCTTTTATTCAGGTAAAGTCTCGCTCTGTTGCTTAGGCTGGAGTACAGTGGCACCATCTCAGCTCGCTACAACCCAAACTCCGCATCCTGGACTCAAATGATTCTCCTGCCTCAGCCTCCTGAGTAGATGGGATTACAGGTATGTGCCACCACAGCTGGCTAATTTTTGTATTTTTTGTGGAGACAGGAGTTTCACCATCTTGGCCAGGCTGGTCTCAAACTATTGACCTCAAGTGATATACTCTCCTTGGCCTCCTAAGGTGCTGGGATTACAGGTGTGGACCACTGTGCCCAGCCAAAATCGTCATTTTTAATCTACAATTTATATTTAAATAGTCATTCTCTATTTTTATTTGCAGATTTTATTTATTTATTTATTTATTTATTTATTTATTTATTTATTTATTTGACACCGAGTCTCGATCTGTTGTCCAGGCTGGAGTGCAGTGGCACGATCTCAGCTCACTGCAAGCTCCGTCTCCCTGGTTCACGCCACTCTCCTGCCTCAGCCTCCCGAGTACCTGGGAGTACAGGCACCCGCCACCATGTGCGGCTAATTTTTTTGTTGTTGTATTGTTTTTTGGTTTTTTGGGTTTTTTTTTTTTTTTTTGTATTTGTAGTAGAGATGGGGTTTCACCGTGTTAGCCAGGATGGTCTCGATCTCCTGACCTCGCAAACCGCCCGCCTCAGCCTCCCAAAGTGCTGGGATTGCAGGCATGAGCCAACGCGCCTGGCCATTTGCAGATAATTGATCTGTTATCCCTATTTTTGGAATGATTAGTACAAACCGGGAGAAAGAAGGAGAAAAAGTAAACTGTTTATTTGACTGATATGCTCACAATTTGATTTCATGCTTTTATAGCCCCAGCCGTGCATCCCCAAAATTCATAGGAATGTATTTTGAGATAGGGATTTTAGGAGGTTACTAAGGTTAAATGAGATCATAAAGATGAGGTCTTAACCTGATAAAATTGGTAGCCTTTTAAGAAGAAGATGAGGGAGAGAACTCTCACACGCTCTCTCTGGTCTCCATGTGCGTGCACCGAGGAAAGGCTATTTGAGGCCCTAGTGAGAAAGGAGTCATCTGAAAACCAAGAAAAAAAGATGCACTAGGAAATGAATTGGTCAGCTGATCTGGACTTCTATCCTCCAGAACAGCGAGAAAAATACATTTCTATTATTTAAGCCACTCAATCTCTGGTATTCTATGATGGCTGTTTAAATGGGTTCTGTAGTCCATGTAACTCTCTAGTCAGAAAACTGTCCTTTCTGCAGCGCATGGACTAGGTGCTGACTCTATTGCATGGACCCTTCCTAATCCTCTTGGAGAGGATCTAAACTAAGAGCCAACTTTCCCATTAGAATTAGTATTGAGCCTGGTTCCCGGTTTCATGGAATTTTGGTTCATGGTCAGGAACAGTCTGTTATTTTTCCAAAGCAGCTCTTTCACGGCTGCCAGTGTCTTCTGTCAGTTCAATTGTTTCAGACTTGAATTAGGCACAAATACAATATAACCCCCAACCTGCAGAAAACACTTCTCAGATTCCATGAGTTTCCCCTGAAGCCCTTTTTCTAGACTTTGAGTTAAGTGTTAGCATCAGATTGTTCTTATTATCCTTTCTCAAAATTAAATGTAACCAGTTTTTGTTTTATCCAAGACTTTACAAATCCTTTCTAATTTTTTTTTTTAAAGTTCTTTCTAAATTAAAACCAAACAGACTCATTGGACTAAAAACGTCTCAAGGAATTACTTTTAAATCTTCACATGGTAGCAGCGCATGGTGTTACATGCCTGTAGTCCCACCTCTTCAGAAGACTAAGACGAGAGAATCACCTGAGCCCAGGAGGGTGAGGCTGCAGTGAACTGTGGCTGCACTACTGCACTGCAGCCTGGGTGACAGAGTGAGACCCTGTCTCAAAAAATAAATTAATAAAAAATATCTTCGTATGGAATTCTATCTCCCACCTTATATTAAAACATCCAAATTGATAGTCTGATGCAATGGGGTTGTTAAGTCAAGGTATGTGCATATCCGTATATTAAGCATTTGACTGGAAATATAAAAACTTTCAAAAATCAATCACCAACAGAAAGGTGCACATGTTCCACTTGAGGGATATGAAGGTGGACATTTCAGATTAGCTTATGCGTGTAAATATGTTAAGAAAAAACTCTGCTGTTTCTGGTTTCTTGCTTTTGATCTTTATTGTGTTGGTTTTGTCTTCATGGGTACAGACTAGATCTTCCATCTTGAGACAGTGTTTCTGCATTTTAGGAAAGAGGCTGAAGAAACGAGGAAAACATGGAAGTTAAGTCTTTCATACAACAGGTTTTGATTTTGCTTTTCTTTAATAAATATTTCCTACGTAATTATATAATACGGTATATAAGAAACAGAAATACAATCCTACCCTATAGGCTTGTACTACTGATTTTTTTTTTTTTTTTTTTTTTTGAGACGGAGTCTCACTCTGTCGCCCCGGCTGGAGTGCAGTGGTGTGATCTCAGCTCACTGCAAGCTCTGCCTCCCGGGTTTACGCCATTCTCCTGCCTCAGCCTCCCGAGTAGCTGGGACTACAGGCGCCGCCACCTCGTCCGGCTAGTTTTTTGTATTTTTTAGTAGAGACGGGGTTTCACCGTGTTAGCCAGGATGGTCTCGATCTCCTGACCTCGTGATCCGCACGTCTCGGCCTCCCAAAGTGCTGGGATTACAGGCTTGAGCCACCGCGCCCGGCCTTTTGATTTTCTTAATTGTAGATGAGGTATGTTAGGTCAATCTTCTTACTTCACACAACTAAAAAGGCTAGATGTCATATTTTAAAAATTCCTCTCCGAAACACTAGAGGATAAACATGATAAAGAACAGTTACCTGGAAATACATGGATTTCAAAAATAGTTTTTACAAAAAATAATTGAAAACCAATCTAAATGGCTATCAAGTAAACATTTAATAAACTGTAAAGGTTGATAAATAAAAGATTCACATATCAATATAGATAAATATAAAAATCTAATTCTGAGGTTGGGCACGGTGGTTCACACCTGTAATCCCAGGACTTTGGGAGTCCGAGAGGGGTAGATCACTTGAGGTCAGGAGTTCAAGACCAGCCGGGCCATCATGGTAAAACCCTGTTTCTACTAAAAATCAGCTTAGCATGGTGGCATGAGCCTGTAGTCCCAGCTACTCAGGAGACTGAGACATAGAGAATTGCTTGAACCCGGAAGGCGAAGGTTGCAGTGAGCTGAGATGGTGCCTCTGCTCTTCAGCCTGGGCAACAGAGTGAGATTCCGTCTCAAAAAAATAAAAATCTAATTTTGAAGTAATATGTTGCAAATGAGCACTTTATTCAATTCTTTCAATGTAAATGTATTGAGGACCTATTATAGTCCAAATTTTGGGTCCAGGGTTGGATATAAAACAGGTAGGAAAAAGACATATATCCTAACAGGGTGGGTAGAAATTCTCTCCAAGGTAATAACTATTGAGGCTATTATCAGACAAAATGAGGAGAATCGATGAAGGTACATCTGGGAGAAATACATGCCATGCCTGTCTAAGGAGGATGAGGACCAGCATGTGGCCAGAGAAGAGGGAGTTTGGGAGAGTGGTGGCCAGACTCTGGAGACAAAAAGACAGAGGCTAGACCACACAGGACCTTGCAGGCCATGATAGCATTATTGCATATTGTTCTAAAGCCTTCAGTCTATCTAAGACCTAACTAATAAAGTATTTTGGTCAGGGAAAAACCAAATCCAACTGGTATTTTAGAAGATCGAATTTTTATTGTTTCCTTTGGGCTTAAATTGCTCTTACTTCTCTAATTTGCTAAGGTAGAAGATTAGCTTTTGATTTTTGATTTATTGTTGGCATATATATGCACCAAATGATATGTTTCCCCTCTGCTAGAGCCATAGGGTATTATTCATGTCTCTTCACAGTGAAATCTTTTTTTTCTTTTCTTTTTTTTTTTTGAGACGGAGTCTCGCTCTGTCGCCCAGGCTGGAGTACAGTAGTGGCTCTATCTCCGCTCACTGCAAGCTCCACCTCCCGGGTTCACGCCATTCTCCTGCCTCAGCCTCCCGAGTAACTGGGACTATAGGTGCCCACCACCACTCCTGGCTAATTGTTTGTATTTTTAGTGGAGACGAGGCACAGTGAGATCTTGTAAGATCTTTACTTCAAGGAAGTAAGTAAAATCCACAAACTTGAAGGGACCACCCTAAGCCTACAGCCCCAGGAAGTTCTCCTCTCTCATGAGTCCATTGAGTCCACACTTGGCCTCCAGTAAATTATCCAATGACCATTTACCTGTTCCTATCAGTTTACGCCCTGGCAGCTTTGATCCAGTGAGCTAATCTCATGTGAGAGTCTCTGTTTCCACCTATCTCTTCAGATGGTGTGGTGGTAGTTTTTACTGTGCCTTCAGTTATTTGATGGATCTAATAAAAAGTTTTAATATTTAGCTATTTTACCTCTTCTCTTCTTGCTGTAAGTATGGAACCGACACCTTCTAAGCTCTTTACATATTGGAACTGAAAAAAAGAAATCTCTTAACTTTTACTTGTCATGTGGAGTTTCACGGAAAGTGTCATCTTGGTTTAATGTGTGCTAGAAAGTGTTAGGCCTTTGTGCAGCGTAACGGTTTTCAATACAAATTGCTTCATCCACTTATGTCCACCTACAGGCTCCACAGCCTTTACAAAGTAAGTATCTAATAAGTTTCACTACTGGCCCTGCTCTTACTTTAGTATTTGGTCTTTGTGTTTGGACAGTTATATCCTTTGGTGCAGTTCCATAAATTCTACTTGCTTGGACCTGCCAGAGATGCTGCTTGATCTTTCTGAACCTTCCTTTGGGAATTAGTTTTCTACCTCTGAACTCCCTTTGTTGTGGATGACATCCCTACCAGTTATTGCCAACATTTCTATGTAAAGCTGCTCACCTACTTTGATGTTTATCTAATATCTAATGCCATAGGTCTCATGACTAAGTCCCCCCGACATATTCCCAGAAAGTCTCTCCTGATTTGATGAATTAATCTATTCTTCAGGTATGTTATCCTTCTCACAATTGCGTGAGCCAAAATATTTATGCATCATCCCTTTTCTAACAGAAAAGTTAACTGTCAGTGGGGAAATTCTACACCCATAACAGTTCAGTTTGTTGGTTGATGAATAAACCTTCTCTCTTGCTCTTTATTTTCTTTGCATTCACGTCTATCTCAGTTCTTTGCTAAGTTAAAATGATCAATAGTGGTATTGTTTTGTGCCTTGTCTGTGCTCCTGGAACATATGTGACATTCCTATTTATCCTCTCAAGGGCTTTGCCTAAATGAATAAATCATTGGCAGCAACATTTCTTTCTTTCCTTTTTTATTGCCTAATATATATGAAGCTCACTCATGTAGTGTTCATTATTATGCCTTCTGTATTAGCAGCAATGACATGGATAACTGATTCAAGAGTATCTGTTCATTTTCTGCTTCATTTAATAGGTAATAGACATGTTGGTAGATTTGTGTTGCTTCAAAATCCTCTCATGGTTTCTGAGTTGGTGCTGTACAACAAAATATCATGACAAATGCCTGATTGAAACAATAATTGCATTTTCACACAGTAACTTTCCTTGAGAAATAAATAAGTTAGAAAGCAAACATTCAAAATGATTTTTAATACTGAAAACAGAAATTTAAACTAATATGTGGATGCTGAAAAGCAATTAAAGGCAATAGCAGAATTGTGGATTCTTCATGGTGGATAACTAACACGTGATTTGATTAAATTGCAGATTTTTTGGGGTGATACTGGAAAACATTTCTAAAAACATTTTTTCATTTCATAGACTCATTGAACAAAATATAGTCTCTTAAATGTCTAGAAAGTGTCATATATAAAATCAAAACTCCAAACTAACTCATCTCCATTATTTTGAGCGGGTACACATGTTAATAGAACATATTGCCACATGGAAAACTGTGTCTTTAACTTAACTTATGCCACTAGTAAGAACTTAAAAGTTTTTAGGTGAACCAGTTAAAGATACTTTTTAGTTTTAAACACCTAATACATTATATGTAAATATATAATGTTACATAATATATTATATACAAACATATGATATATATTATGTACAAATATATATATATGAGAAAACTACAGAAGTTTTTAAAAATATGGAAAATTCTTGTTATATTTTCTCATGTTGCAAAATAATGCGAGGCCTTATACTAGCATTACTTTTATTATTTTTGTGTCCTTATGTATTGAGATTATTACTGTATTAATCAGGACGGGCTAGTTTATCCTACAAAAACAAAGAGTGTCAAACACTCAGTAGCTTAACACAAAAATGTGCATTTTTTTTCCTTTCAGACTCTCAGAGAAATAAGCTATGAATTTCTGTTTTGATGTGTGTTTTCATATCTATGAAGGTAAGAAGTGTGTATGTGATGAAACAGTGATCATTCTTAATGACCTCCTAAATGAGATACTTGCTATGTCGGCTCTTACTTTGTAGTCAAAGTCAGCCATGACCTTATCTAATTTGAAGGATGCAGGACAATGAAATTCTACGATGTGTCTGAAAACTGGAAAGTTGAAATATTTGTGAAAAGCCCAACACTACTAACTTGGGATAAGTTAAAAAGAAACAAATGAACATACACTAGTTGTTTTCTCAATTTTCATGACTTCCTCAATGAAAAAGAAAATTAAAATGAAGGAATACAGTAGCTGTTACTGGAAAGGTCCCTCTCCATGGCCAAGTGTCCCTGGAACCAAGTGGAATCAGAGATTTCAGAACAGTCTTTACAAGTAATGCACTTGTAAGTGTTTACATGACTGCATAGCTGCTGATAAGGCAAAGTCATATCCAAGCTCTCAGGTTTTCATAGACATTTACAGAACACTCCACCCTGAAACAACAGCATGGACATTTTTCTCATCTGCATATGGCACACACTCTAAGATAGACCACGTTTGGCCATAAAACAAGTGTCAACACGTTCGAAAAATCAAAATTATACTGACCACTCTCTCAGTCTACAGCACAATAAACATAGAAATTAATAGCAAGAAGATCTATCAACACCATACAATTACATGGAAGTTAAATAACCTGCTCCTAACTGACTTTAGGAAAAAACATAAATTAAAGCAGATATCAAAATATTCTTTGAAACTAGTGAAAACAGAGAAGTAGCATATCAGAATCTTCAATGCCTGGACAGCAGTTTTCAGAGGAAAGCATATAGCGCTAGATGCTTACAAGAAGTTAGAAAGGAAGGTGGAGCAAGATGGTAGAAAAGAAGGCTCTGTCAATCAGATCCCTAGCCAGGACACCAAGTTAACACCTATCTACACAGAAATAACAGCTTAATAAGAACCAAAAATCAGGTTAGCACTCACAGTACCTGGTTTTAACTTTGTATCACTTGGAAGAGGCACTGAAGGGAAGGAATTGCCAATACCACCTCTCCTCTAACCCCAGCAACAGTGGTGTGGTGCTTGGAGCATCACTAGGCACTGGGGGAGGAAGAAGAAAACAATTGTGAGGCATTGAACTCAGTTCTGTCTTATTACAGCAGAAAGGAAACCTGTACCAAACTAAGCTGATGCCCGTCCACAGAGGGAGCATTTAAACCAGCCCTAGCAAGAAGGGAATCATCGATCCCAGCAATCTGAACTTGAGAGGCCTGGGGTGGTAGGGGCTAGGAGCTGAGCCTCCTCTGACTTTGGAAAGGGAAGGAAAGAATGGGAAGGACTGTGTATTATGTTCGAGTGTCAGCTCAGTTGCAATACAATAGAACTCCAGGTAAACTTATAAACTTTTTGACTCAAGTCACTGACACCCAGATGGCAATTCTGTATAGCTGTGCTGAGGAAACTCAAACAAATTCAGGAGAATACAAAGAAGGAGTTCAGAATTCTATCAGATACATTAAACCAAAATATTAAAATGATTTTAAAATCAATAAAATTTCTGGAGCTGAAAATGTAGTTGGCCTATTGAAGAATGTATCAGAGTTCTTTAATAGCAGAATTAATCAAGCATAAAAAAGAATTAATGAGCTTGAAGACCAGCTATTTGAAAATTCACAGACAGAGGAAACAAAAGAAAAAAGAATTTTAAAAACATGAAACAGGCCTACAGAATCAAGAAAACAGCCTCAAAAGGACAAATCTAAGAGTTATTGGCCTTAAAGAGGAGGTAGAGAAAGAGATAGGGGGAGAAAGTTTATTCAAAGGGATAGTAAAAGAAAACCTTTCAAGCCTGGAGAAAGGTATCAATATCAAAGTTCAAGAAGGTTATAGAACATCAAACAGATTTAACCCAAAGAAGATTACCTCAAAGCATTTAATAATCAACCACCCAAAGGTCAAGGATAAAGAAAAGGTACTAAATTCAGCAAGATAAAAGAAAGAAATAAGATACTGTGGCTCTCCAGTACAACTGGGAGCAGACTTTTCATTGCAAACTTTCCAGGCCAGGAGAGAGAGAGTTGTATGGCATATATATATGGCATATATATGTGTGTGTGTGTGTGTGTATATATATATATTCTTTTTTTTTCCCCCGAGACGCAGTCTCACTCTGTCACCAGGCTGGAGTGCAGTGGCACAATCTCCACTCACTGCAACCTCCACCTCCCAGGTTCAAGTGATTCTCCTACCTCACCCTCCTGAGTAGCTGGGATTACAGGCGCACACCACCACGCCCAGCTAATTTTTGTATTTTTAGTAGAGACTGGGTTTCACCATGTTGGCCAGGATGGTCTCAGTCTCTTGACCTCGTGATCCACCCGCCTTGGCCTCCCAAAGCCCTGGGATTACAGATGTGAGCTACGGCACCTGGCCCTGAATGACATATTTAAAGCGTTAAAGGAAAGTAATTTTTTTTCTCTTAGAATAGTATATTTGGCAAAAATATCCTTCAAATGTGATGAAGAAATAAGCACTTTACCAGATAAACAAAAGCTGAGAGATTTCATCAATGTCCTGTCCTACAAGAAATGCTAAAGGGTGTTATGAGCAATTAATAATCATCTGAATAATTATCTGATATTAATGAACAATTAATAACTATGAAGGTACAAAATTTACTGGTAATGGTAAGTATACAGAAAAACACAGAATAACACTGTAACTTTAGTGTATAAACTACTTTTATCCAAAATAGGAAGACTACATGATAAACCAGTAAAAAATAATAACTGGAAATAATTTTTTTCTTAGAATAGTATATTTGGCAAAAATATCCTTCAAACAAGAAGGAGAAATAAATACTTTCCCAGACAAACAGAAACTGAAGGATTTCATCAATTTCCTGTCCTACAGGAAATGCTAAAGGGTATTAATAAGTAATTAATAATTATATGGATAATTATCTGATATTAATGAGCAATTAATAATTATCTGAATGTACAAAACTTACTGGTAATAGTAATAGTAATTGAAATAACAGAGAACGTTATAACACTGTAACTTTAGTGTGTAAACTACTCTTATCCTAAGTAGGAAGACTACATGATAAATCAATAAAAAATAATAACTAGAACAACTTTTCAAGACATAACCAGAACAATGAGATATAAACAGAAACAACAGAAAGTTATAAAATGAGGGAATGAACTTAAAACCTAGAGTTTTCATTTGTTTCCTTTTTGCTTGTTTGTTGTGCAAATAGTGATAAATTGTTATCAGGTTAAAATAGTGGATTCTAAGATGGTGTTTCCAAGCCTCATGGTAACCTCAAACAAAAACCATACAGTAGATACACAAAAAATAAAAAGCAAGGAACTAAATCACATCATCAGAGGAAATCACTAGAGGAAGACGGGTAGGAAAGAAAGAAGAAAAGACCATCAAACAACTAGAATAAGTCCTTACTTATCAATAATACCATTGAATGTAAATGGACTAAACTCTCCAATCAAAAGGCATAGAGTGGCTGAAGAGATGAAAAACCATTGATCTGTTGCCTAAAAGAAACACACGTAACCTATAAAGACACGCATAGATGAGAAAAGGTATTCCATATGAATAAAAACCAAAAAAGAGCAGGAGTTACTATACTTATATCAGACAAAATAGATTTCAAGAAAAAAACTGTAAAAGGAGACAAAGAGGGTGACTATATAATGATAAAGGGGTCAATTCAGCAGAAGGATATCACAATTTCAAGTACATATGCACCCGACACTGAAACATCCAGATATATAAAGGAAATATTAGAGTCAAAGAGAAAGATAGGCTTCAATACCATAATAGCTAGAGACTTCAACACCTCACTTTTGGCATTGGATGGATCTTTCAGACAGAAAATTAACAAATAGGCAAAATTTTAATCCGCACTATAGACCAAATGGATTGAATAGACAGTTAAGGAACATTTCATTCAAAAGCCACAGAATACACATTATTTTCCTCAGCACATGAATTGTTCTCAAAGATAGACTATATGTTAGCTCATGAAACAAGTCTTAAAACATTTTTAAAAAATGAAATAATATCAAGCATCTTCTCTGACCACAATGGTATACAAGTACAAATTAATAAAAGAAGGATTTTGGAAACTATAAAATACATTGAAATCAAACAATATGCCTCTGAATGACCACTGGGTCAATAAAAAAATTAAGAAGAAAATTAAAAATTTATTGAAAGAAATGAAAATGGGAACATGACATACCAAAACCTATGCGATACAGCAGAAGCAGTACTCAGAGGGAATCTTATAGCTATAAGTGCTTACATCAAAACAGAGGAAGCTGGGCATGATTGTTCACACATGTAATTCTAGCACTTGGGGAGGCCAAGGTGGGTGGATCACCTGAGGTCAGGAGTTTGTGACCAGCCTGGCCAACATGATGAAACCCTGTCTCTACTAACAGATACAAAAAATTAGCCAGGTATGGTGGCAGGAACTTGTAATTCCAGCTACTCGAGAGGCTGAGACAGTAGAATTGCTTGAACCTGCTAGACAGAGTTTGCAGTGAGCCAGATCATGCCACTGCACTCCAACTTGGGTGACAGAGTGAGACTCCATCTAAAAAAAAAAAAAGAGGAATAACTTCAAATAAATGATCTAACATTGCCCCTTTAGAAAAACTAGAAAAACAAGAGCAAACCAAAGCCAAAATTAGTAGAAGAAAATAAATTAAAAGGATGAGTAGAAATAAATGAAACTGAAATAAAAAACAAATAATCAATGAAATGAAAAGTTGATTTTTTAAAAAACGTCTTAAAAATTCACAAATCTTTAGCTTAAATAACTAAGCGAAAAAGAGAAAACTCCAGATAAATAAAATAAGAAATGAGAAAGAGACATTACAACTGATACTGCAGAAATTCAAAGGATTATCAGTGGCTACTGTGACCAACTATATGCCAATAAATTGGAAAATCTAGAGGAAATGGACAGATTCTTAGATACATAAAATCTACCAATATTGAGCCAGGAAGAAATCCAAAACCTAAACAGACCAATAACAAGGAATGAGGTTGAAGCTGTAATAAAAACTCTTTCAGGACCTGATGGCTGGACTGCTGGATTTTATCAAACAGTTAAAGAAGAGTTAATACCAATCCTACTCAAACTATTCCAAAAACTAGAAGTGGAAGAAATACCTTCAAACTCATTCTATAAGGCCATTATTACACTGATACCAAAACCAGACAAAGAAACATGAAATAAAAGAAAACTACAGGCCAATACCTCTGATGAATATTTATACAAAAATCCACAACAAACTACTAGCAAACCAATTTCAACAATACATTAGAAAGATCATTCATCATGACCAAGTATAATTTATCCCTGTGATGCAAGTAAAGTTCAACATATGCAAATCAATCAACTTGATACATCATATCAATAAAATGAAGGATAAAACCAATATGATCATTTGAACTGATGCTGAAAAGCATCTAATAAAATTCAACATCTCTTTATCATAAAAACTCTCAAAAAACTGGGAAAAGATGAAACATAACTCAACATTATAAAAGCCATGTATGACAGAACCACAGTTAGTATCATATTGAAACGGTGAAAACAGAAAACCTTTTCTCTTAGATGTGGAATACAATAAGAATGCCCAATGCCATCACTGTTCTTCAACATAATACTGGAAGTCCTAGCTAGAGCACTTACAAAAGAGAAACATATAAAAGTCATCCAAATTGGAAATGGAAAAGTGAAATTATCCTTGTTTGCAGATGATATAATTTTATATTTGGAAAAACCAAAAGACTCCACTGGAAAACTATTAGAACTGATAAGGAAATTAAATAAAGTTGCAGAATACAAAATCAAAATACAAAAATCAGTAGTATTTCTATATGCCAACAGTGAATGTTGTGAAAAAGAAGTAAAAAAGTAATTCCATTGGCAATAGCCACACAAAATTAAATACCTAGAAATTAACTTAACCAAAGAAGTGACAGATTTCTATAGTGAAAACCATAAAACACTGATGAAAATAATTGAAAGGACAAAAAACATGGTAAAATATTCCATGCTCATGGGTTCAGAAAATCAGTATTGTTAAAATGTTCATACTACACATAGCAATCTACACATTCCATGCAATTCCTATGAAGATACTAATGACATTCTTCACAGAAATAGAAAAAAAAAATCCTAAAATGTTTATGGAACCACAAAAGACCCAGAATTGCCAAAGTTATCCTAGGCAAAAAGATGAAAACTGGAGGAATTATATTGCCTGACTTCAAATTATACTATAGAGGTATAGTAACCAAAACAGCATGGCACTGGCATAAAAATAGACACATAGACCAATGGAACAGAATAGAGAACATAGAAACAAATACATGTACCTACAGTGAACTCATTTTTGAGAGATGCTAAGAACATACACTAAGGAAAAACAGAAGTCTCTTTAATTAATGGTACTTATTAATTAGCTGGATATTCATATGCAGAAAAATGAAAGTAACCCCAATCTATCACCATATACAAAAATAAAATCAAAATGGATTAAAGACTTAAATCTATGACTTAAAACTATGAAACTGCTACAAGAAATCATAGGAAAAACATTCAGGACATTGGTCTGGGCAGAGATTTCTTAAGCAACACACCACAATCACAGGCAACGAAAGCAAAAATGAACAAATGAGATCATATCAAGTTAAAAAGCTTCTGTACAGCAAAAGATGCAGTCAACAAAGTGAAGATACAACCCACAGAATGGGAGAAAATATTTGCAAACTACTGATTAATAATCAGGATATATAAGAAACTCAAACAACTCTGTAGGAAAAAGTCTAATGATCTGATTTTTAAAATGGGCAACAGGTTTGAATAGACATTGCTCAAAATAAGATATACAAATAGCAAACCGGCAAATAAAAAGGTTCTCAACATCATTGATCATCAGAGAAATGTAAATCAAAACTACGGTGAGATATTATCTCAACCCAGTTAAAATGGCTTATATTCAAAATATGGGCAATAACAAATGCTGGTGAGGATGTGAAGAAAAAGGAACCCTCGTATACTATCGATGGGAATGTAAATTAGTCCAACCACTATGGAGAACAGTTTGGAGTGTCCTCAAAAACTAAGAATTGACCTACTATATGATCCAGCAATCCTATTCCTGGACATATACCAAAGAGAAAGCAAATCAATGTATAAAAGGGCTATCTGACTCCTGTGTTTGTTGCAGCACTGTATTCTAAACAGTGCTACCTAAGTTGGAAGCTACCTAAGGGTCCATCGACAGATGATTGGATAAAGAAAATGTGGCACATATACACAATGGAGTACTATTTGGCCATGAAAATGAATGAGATCCAGTCATTTTCAACAACATAGATAGAACTAGAGGTCACTATGTTAAGTGAAATAAGCCAGGCACAGAAAGACAAGCATATTTCTTACTTATTTGTGGGATCTAAAAACCAAAGCAATTGAACTCATGGAATTAAAAAGTACAAACATGGTACCTGATAATGTCAAGTGTAGTGGGGGCCTGGGGTTAAGGTTAACAGGTACAAACCATTATAGAAAGAATAAGTAAGACCTACTATTTGATAGCATAATAGGGTGACTGTAGTCATCAATAACTGAATTGTACAATTTAAAATAATTTAAAAAGAATAATAAGATTGTAACTCTGAGGATAAATGCTTGAGGAGATGAATACCTCATTCTCCATGATATGTTTATTTTACATTGCATGTCTGCATCAAAACATTTCATTTGCCCCGTAAATATATACACCTTTTATGTACCCACAAAAATTTTAAAAAGTAATGAAAAAAGAAGTTAGAAAGGTCTGAAATTAATCACCTAATGCCACAGGATACAGGAACTAGATAAACAGCCTGAAACCAACCCCAAAGCTGGAAGAAAAGAAATAACTAAAATCAGAGCTGAACTAAATGAACTTCAGATGCAAAAATTCAGACAAAGGATCAATGAAACCAAAGTTGGTTCTTCAAAATATTAATAAGCAAGATCATTAGCTAGATGAATAAAAGAAAAAACGATAGAATACTCAAATAAACATGATCAGAAATGACAAAGGTGATATTATAACCAACTGAAGAGAAATACAAAAAATCCTCAGAGACTATTATGAAGACCTCTAAATGCACAAACTAGATAACCTAGGATAGATGGATAAATTCCTGGACACATTCAGCCTCTCAAGATTGAAACCAGGAAAAATTAAAATAATGAACAGAGCTACAATAAGTTCCAAAATTGAATTAGTAATAAAAAGCTTTCCTACCAAGAAAAGCCCTAGACTAGATTGATTCATAGCTGAATTCTACCAGACATACAAGAAGACATAGTTCTAATCCTACTGAAAGTATTCCAAAAAATTCAAGAAGAAGGAGGGTATTCTTAACTCATTCTGTGAAACCAGCATGATTCTGATACCAAAGACAGGCAGAAACACATTGAAATTAGAAGACTTCTAGGCCAATTTATCTAATGAACATAGATACAAAAGTCCTCAACAAAATACTAGAAAATTGAATTAAACAGCACATCAAAATGCTAATTCACCACAATCAAGTAGGCTTTATTAACAGAATTAACAACAAAAACCACATGATCATATCAATAGATACAGAAAAGGCCTTTGCTAAAATGCATCATCTCTTCATGTTAAAAACCTTCATCAAATTAGGTATCAAAGGAACATACCTCAAAATAATAGAGTCATATATGACAAACCCACAACCAACATCATACTGACCAGGCAAAAGCTGGAATCATTCCTCTTCAGAACTGGAATAAGTCAAGAATGCCTCTCTCATGCCTCCTGTTCAGTGTAGTTCTGGTAGTCCTAGGCAGAGCAATTAGGCAAAAGAAATAAAAGGTATCTAAACAGGACAAGAGGAAAGTCAAAGTATCTCTATTTGCAGATGATATCATTCTATACTTAGAGAACCTCATAGACTCTGCCAGAGGCTACTCAAACTCATAAACGACATCAGTAAAGTTTCAGGATAAAAAATAAATGTAAAAAAAAAAAAAAAAAATCAGTAGCGTTTCTATACATCCATAACATCCAAGCTCAGAACTAAATCAAGAATTCAGCTCCACTTACAGTAGTCAAAAAGTAACATAAAATAAAATACCTAGGAGTATAGATTACCAAGGAGGTGAAAGATTTCTACAGCCCAAGTTGCAAAACACTGCTGAAAGAAACCAGAGATGACACAAACAAATGGAAAAACTTTTCATGCACATGCATAGGAAGAATAAATATGATTTAAATGACCATACTTTTCAAATCAATTTACAGATTCAATGCTATTCCTATCCAACTACCAACATCATTTTTCACAGAATTAGAAAAAAGAAACTATTCTAAAATTTATCTAGAACCACAAAAGAGCCAGAATCACTACAACAATTGTAAGCAAAAAGGAAAAAACCAGAGGCATCACACTACCCGACTTCAAACTATACTACACAGCAAGAGTAACAAAAGCAGCATGGTACTGGTACGAAAACAGACATATAGATCAATTGAATAGGATAGAGAACCCAGAAATACAGCCACACAACTACAAACATCTGATCTTCAACAAAAGCAACAATAGCAAACAATAGGGAAGGGACTCCCTATTCAATAAATGGTGCTAGATAACTGGCTAGCCATATGCAGAAGATTGAAACTGGAACTCCTACTTTCACCATATGCAAAAATCAACTTCCAGTGCATTAAAGAACCAAAAGTTAGCTCTAAAACAATAAAACACTAGGAAAACACCTAGGAAATGCCATTCCTGGGTACGGCCTTGGCAAAAAAATTATGACTAACCCCCAAAAGCAATTGCAACAGAAACAAAAATTGACAAGTGGGAGTTAATTAAACTAAAAAATTTCTGCACAGCAAAAGAAACTATCAACAAGGTATTCAGACAACCTACAGAATAGGAGAATATATTCACAAACTATGCATCCAAGAAAGGTCTAATATTTAGAATCTATATAGAACTTAAATAAGCAAGCAAAAAATAAATAACCCCATTAAAAATGGGCAAAGGACATAAACAGACTCTTCTTAAAAGAAGACATACATACATCTAACAAATATATGAAAAGATACTCATCATTGCTGATCATTAAAAAAATACAAATCAAAACATTAAGACGACACTATCTCACACCAGTCAGAATGGCTATTGTTAAAAAGTCAAAAAACAGCAGATGATGGTAAAGTTGTGGAGAAAAAGGAACACATATACACTGTTAGTGGGAATATAAATTAGTTCAGCCACTGTGGAAAGCAATGTGGAGACTGCCCAAAGAACTTAAAACTACCATTCCAGCCAGAAATCCCTTTACTAGGTGTATACCCAGAGGAAAATATATTGTTGTAACAAAAAGTTACATGCACTCTTATGTTCATCACAGTGCTATTCACAATAGAAAAGACATGTAATCAATCAAGATGCCTACCAACAGTCTGGATAAGGGAAACACGATACATACACACCATGGAATACTACACAGCCATAAAAAAGAATGACAATACGCCCTTTGCAGTAGCAGGGATGCAGCTGGAGACCATTATCCTAAGGGAACAAATCCAGAAGCAGAAAACCAAACACTACGTGTTCTTACTTCTAAGTGGGAGTTAAACATTAACTACAAATGGACACAAGGAAGGGAACAAATAGACACTTGGGGCTGGTTAATGGCGGAGGTGAGGTGGTTGGAAGGCTGCCTATTGGGTACTATGCTCACTACCTTGGCAACAGGATCCTTCATATATCAAGCCTCAGCAACACACAATTTACCCATGTAACAAATCTATGTATGTAACCCTGAACCTAAAATCGAACCAAAATTAAAAATTTAAAAATTAGTATATCATTCTGTCAAGAAAATGCATAATTAACACATTTCCTGATTTTATGTAGTAGCCAGTTGAATTATTTTAGCATCATTTATGAAATTTATGACCCAATTTTAGATACATTAGTTGTTTTATTTTTTGTCATTTCAGTGTTGCATTGAACATACTCACCCACCTGTCTACTAAGTGTTGACTCAATATAAATTCTTAAAATTACAATTCTTAAGTCCAAAATATGGTCTCAGTTTCCAATATGAAAAAGTAGACATATTCATTTATCTCCACTGCCTCTGAAAAACGCAGGGCTCTATCTTTAGGCTGCCTCACTTTAGGTAGAACATTTTAGTAAACCATGGTTTTAACCCCTTTTTGCCCCAGTATTTTAGCCCAAGCTCCTTAAGATGTGAGTTCATTCAGTTATTTTGCCCTCTAGAGGCAAAGTACTTTTAAGAAAAAATATTTTGGCCATAATTGAAATTTTCCTACTTTCCTTCTTTCTTTTTAAAAACAGATTCTCACTGTTTTCCAGGCTGTAGTGCAGTGCATAATCATAGCTCACTGCAGCCTGAAACTCCTGGGCTCAAATGATCCTCACACCTCAGCCTCCTGATTAGCTGGGACTATAAGCATACCCTATTATGCCTGGCTGTTTTGTAAAAAAATACCTTTTTTGTAGAGATGGGGTCTCACTAAGTTGCCCATGCTGGTCGTGAACTCCTGGACTCAAGAGATCCTTCCACCTTGGCATCCCGAAATGGTTGGATTACAGGCATGAGCCTTCACCCCCAGACCTGAAATTTTTCTTGATTTGTTTTGTGACATATCCTTCTTATATTGTTTCCCTATTTATGGAAGCTGACTGCTTTGTTCAGCAATTAGACACTAAAACATCTTAAGTATTTTAATTATCTGAATTTAAATAATTTAAAATTTAAAACGCTCCTTTGCCTATTAAGTGTAAATATCTGAAAAATGAGTGCTCAAAATTCTGATTTTAGCGTTTTAAAATCAAATGACTGAGATGAATTAAATCATAAGCCTATTATTTTTATCAGTTTATGAAAATGTAAAATAATAGGACCATTTTAATTTTACCTAATAAAGATAATCAAATGCAGGAATGTTTTATCAGAAATAGCATGAGTTTTATAATTTTAAACAATTGGATTTAAATTCCCAATTGACAATGCGTACTCTTTTGAATAAATTTATTTTCTGTGATCTGAAACAAATTATATAGCCTTTCTGAATCTCAATTTTCTCATACAAATAATGAAATCATATTTTTTAACACGTAAGGGCCATCAGTGAGAGCACTAAATGATATTTTAGGTAGAAAAATAAACACTGTTGGAAACATAGTAGATGGTCAATAAATGTTTCTTTCATTTTTAACATTGTATTTCTGACAGTAAAAAAAATATATTGATATTGCAAATGAAGACAGTTTGAGTTTGCTGCACTAAAGAACGTAAAGCAACGCACTTATTCACATCTCATGTCCCTCTCAGCAAATAACCTTATTCCTTAAAAAAAAGTATAATACACAAGAGGTAAATTTAAATAGACAGTACATTAGCCCACTCCAATTACCAAAGGGATGGAGAAGCCTGCTACAGGGTTCGTTCTCTCTAAATATAAAATGGTTATTGTTTCCTATAACTACATATTCTTCAGTTTATCAGTTCCAAAAAAGTAGGGCTAAGAAAAATTAATTTCTCTGAGTTATTCTTTCAAGATTTTCCTGAATCCAGAAAGCAAGAAATAGCAGCTGCAGCATTCATTAGTGCTTTAGGCAGAGTTGGTATTATGTGAAGTTGGAAGAGCAATGAGTGGAAATAAATCCAGTTTTCCTAGTGTAGCTTATGGTAACTCAAATAGAAATCAGCTCAATTCCAGATAGGACATGCTAATGGATCTGATTTCTAAAGCTCATGCTGATAATAAATCATTATTTTATAGAGATAATTGCAATTTACTTATTGTTTTCTTCTTTTGACCTCCATTTAGGTAAAACAGCTAAGGACTCAAACAACAATTTTTATGCTTAACCAGATAATTTAAGCTAGTATTCCTATTTTATAATTAGGTAGACACTCATCATAATTTTCTTGATGATTTTACCTAATACCTGAATATACTTAAGCGTACAAATTAGCAGCTTTCAAGGTGCTTAGCATATTTTCATGTAACATTTGATTTTTTAAAAGCATTTCTAATAAAAAACTTTAAAAACTGTCTTTGAAACGTGAGTACAAGTATTATGTATCCATTTAACATAAGGTAAAGTTGAAATTCATTATTTATGTAACTTACCTAAAAATTCCTACCCACACATTTATTGACCTAGATTTTAAAACCACATTCCTAATCCAGTATTATATTTATTGAAAAATATCTTATGTGGTGTATTCTTACAATAAATGAAGCTACAGAAAATAAAATGTTATTAAGAAAATCAAAAGGAAGAAAAAATACATTTACCATACTGCATTTATTGATACTGTAAATTGATGCCCTCTGTTTACAAGAAGATTCATCTGTCTGAAATGGCAAGCAGTTACAGCTACAGATCTCAATCTATGGTGCATATTAAGCAATTCGACATTTTTGTAATGTCATGACTTTTCTCTGCTTCTTGGGAGCACTTTCAGCACCCACAGGGCTTAGTATGGGTCCCAAGGCGTTATTCAGGGTTTATGGTATTGCACCAAACACGGTGGGAAAAAACACAAGAACCTCGAGAGAGCACTTTTTACTGTGATGTGCAATTTACTGGAGAGACAAGTGCTCACACGGAGGTGATTAGCATGAAAGGCATTTTAAGCAGATACTCACAACACTTGAGCTCGCCACAACAGCAGTAGGATATGGCTACAAAATTATTTTAGTAGTACTGTATTTACCACAGTTAATTTCATGCTGTTATAATTAATGCTGCATCCTTACATTTATTTACCTTTCTCTTGATCATTAATGGTACTATGTACAGCCTGTGTATGCATAAGTTTTGATAAACTTTGACTCTACAATAGATTTGTACACAGTTTTTGGCAATAAATTCAATAATGGATTTTATCTACATATATTTTATGCATTCATGGCATATCTACATTTTTCATAATTTTCTCAATAT
Organism: Rhinopithecus bieti; assembly: GCF_001698545.2. Classification (NCBI taxonomy): domain Eukaryota; kingdom Metazoa; phylum Chordata; class Mammalia; order Primates; family Cercopithecidae; genus Rhinopithecus; species Rhinopithecus bieti. The sequence goes on along the minus strand of NW_016815828.1, from coordinate 47,162 downwards.
TTCTTGGCTACATAGTTGATCTGTAAGTTTTCCAAATTATTGTAAATCCCCACCAATTATTTCAATTTATGTATTGGAAAAAAATCCTATAATTGTGTCCACACAGTTCCAACCTGTGTTATTAAAGGCTAAACTGTATACTTTTTGGGAGAAAAAAAAGTCAACGAAAAATACATTGGAATAAGTTGGTACTTTTGCCACTGTTTTCAATCATTTGATCTCCTATCTTTGTATGCAGGAGAACATCAGAGGAAACAGGACAACAGAAACTAGCGAATGTTAAAATTTGAAAAACAATGTAGCAGATCTTTATCAAGCACCTATGACATATGAGGTACTATACTAAGTGCTGGTGAATCAGTTAAAGCCAGTCAGAACCCAAGCTCTGTGGAACAATATCTAGAAAAAAACAGTAGACTGTGTTTACTGGCTCAATACCAAGAAGAGAGAATGATGCATGACCTGTTACAGGATTCTCTTTGACTGGAATCCAGATGCTACAATTTTGCAGTACATATTCTTTAGCCGTAAACAGTTACCATTGTTTAGACAACACTGATTTACACATATACAGTTGTCTTTATCCCCAAATGTCTGACAGTTTATTCTGTTTTTTTTTAAATTTGTTTTATTTCCATAGGTTATTGGGGAACAGGTGGTGTTTGGTTACATTAGTAAATCCTGTAGTGATGACTTGTGAGATTTTGGTGCACCCATCACACGAGCAGTATACACTGCATCAAATTTGCAGTCTTTTATGCCTCACCCCCTTCCAACCCTTTCCTCCTGAGTCCCCAGAGTCCATTGTGTCATTCTTATGCCTTTACATCATAACTTTGCTTCCACTTGTGAGTGAGAACATACAGTGTTTGGTTTTCCACTCTTGAGTTACTTCACTTAGAATAATAGCCTCCAATCTCATCCAGGTTGCTGCAAATGCCATTAATTCATTCCTTTTTATGGCTGAGTGGTATTCCATTGTATACACATACCACAGTTTTTTTATCCACAGGTTGATTGATGGGCATTTGGGTTGGTTCCACATTTTTGCAATTGTGAATTGTGCTACTATAAACATGCATAAAATATTAATTATGAATATCCCAAAACAGTGCACCTGATTTCTCAAACTCGGTTTTCTGTGAAATTCTTTCAGAAGAATGGTGTCTTATGAAACAAATTTCAATTGAGTCTTATCTGTAACATTTCTTTTACCAAACTTGTTTGATCTCTTATTACTCAGTCCTAGGTCTTCTCACACCAGTTTTACTGGCTTCCTAAAATGAGTTATCACCTATCCAGAAATTATTATGTTTTCTTACTTAGGTTCACAATATCATTTTGAAAAAAGCAAAAAGGTAAAAAAAAAAAAAATACAGATAGCATTTTCAAAACAGATTAAAATTCTTTAGTATACTTTTTTAAATGATAAGAACAATTCAAAATAGATACTGGTTAACTTCTTTATTTCTATTATAACTTTGTCAAATAAAATAAATATTTACTCTGGCACTGCCTATTTCAACATGGTATGTTACTTTGTAAATTGAAAAAGAAATGAAGAACTATATTAATGTAATTTAGGGTAGCTGAGTAGTATTCAAAGACTTGATTCAATATTTACATATAAATCTTTTATAATTTCAAAGCACATTTTAATACTACTTTTTAAAAAAACTTATAATTTTACAAACTCTGAACTAATCTTCAATGGAATGATTGAGGCATAATTGCTTCTCTTTCCTGTAGCACTCTTGTATTAGTCCATTTTCACACTGCTGATAAAGATATCTGAGACTGGGTAATTTATAAAGGAAAGAGTTTTAATGGACTCACAGTTCCATTTGTCTGGGGGAGGCCTCACAATCTTGGCAGGAGATGAAGAAAGAGCAAAGGCACATCTTACATGGCGGCTGGCAAAGAGAGAATGAGAACCAAGTGAAGGAGGTTTCCCCTTATAAAATGATCAGATCTCATAAGATGTATTGACTACCATGAGAGGAATATGGGGGAAACATCCCCCATGATTCAGTTACCTCATACTGGGTCCCTCCCACAACAGATGGGCATTATGGGAGCTAAAATTCAAGATGAGATTTGGGTGGGGACACAGCCAAACCATATCACCTCTACTTTTAGTAAATAAACTAAGTGCTGTTTACTATACTTGGACATTCATTACTGCTACTTTCATATTTTAGTCCTGCATAGTTTTATTTTATGTAGTTTCATATTTTTTATTATGGGTTTTGCTATCTCACTATCCCTTCCGCATGGGTTGTTGTAACTGACTGAAGACTTAGAAAGTAGAAATACATAAATCATTATTTTTTACTCTGCCAATAAAGCCATCATGATAAAACAGAATAAGGGAGTGTGCTCCAGTCCATTTACTAAGTGACCTGAAAGACTGCCAGTTTTGTGTAGGGTCCACAACAGAATAAAGCTCTGCAATAGGTCCAGACTGCTGTGCAAGCTGCTCTGCCACTTGGGCCATATGCCCCAGCAGATCCAAGGTGCTTGAGGTGTCGGTAGCAGATAGGGAGGCTGTTTGGAGCCTTTGGCAGGTCCGCATAGGTGAATCACAGTGGAAGCCTCTAGGATTTTGGAGCAAGGCTCTGCCATCTTCTGCAGATAACTAATCTTCTTTTGAGAGACAGCTCTTGGTTTGTTACTGAGCTTTTGTAGAAACTGAACGTTTGACTATGGGTCATCAAGTCACCATGCAACCTGAACCACCTATTATGAACTGGGTGCTTTCTGACCCATCTAGCCATAAAGTTGGGCATTCACAGCAGCACATCATGGTCAAACGGAAGTGGAATATACATGATTGGGCTCAAGCAGGTGCTGAAAGTATAAGTAAGTTACATGAGGAAGTGGCTCCAATGCCCATGGTCTCCACTCCTGCCACCTGCCTTCTCTCCCCAGCCTGCACTGATGGCCTCATGGGGAGTTCCCTATGATCAGTTGACAGAGGAAGGGAAGACAAGGGTCTGGTTCATGATGGTTCCACATGATACGCAGGCACCACCTGAAAGTGGACAACTGCAGCACTACAGCCCCTTTCTAGGACATCCCTGAAGGACAAGGGTGAAGGGAAATCTCCCCAGTGGGCATAACATTGAGCAGTGCACCTGGTCATGTCCTTTGCATGGAGGGAGAAATGGACAGAAATGCAATTATATACTGATTCATTGGCTCTAGCCAATGGTATGGCTGGATGGTCAGGGACTTGGAAGGAGCATGATTGGAAAATTGCTAATGAAGAAATTTGGAGATATGTGGAGAGACCTCTCTGAGTGGTCAAAAACCACTCAGAAGCTATGAGAAGATATTTGTATTTCATGTGAATGCTCACCAAAGGGTGACTTCAGCAGAGGAGGATTTTAATCATCAAGTGGATCGGATGACTCTCTCTGTGGACGCCACTCGGCTTTGTTTCCCAGCCATGCTTGTCATCACCCAATGGGTCCACGAACAAAGTAGCCATGGTGTCAGGAAGGAAATTACACACGGGCTCAGCAGCATGGACTTCCACTCACCAAGGATGACCTGGTTATCACTACCACTGAATGCTCGAGTTGCCAGCAGCTAAGACCAACGCTGAGTCCTCAATTTGACACCATTCCTCAGGGTGACCAGCCAGCTACTTGGTGGCAGGTTGATTATACTGGGCCTCTTCCAACGTGGAAAGGGCAACGGTTTGTCCTCACTGGAGTAGACACTTCCTCTGGATATGGGTTTGCCTATCCTGCACGCAATGCTTCTTCCAAGACTAAAGTCTTATCACATAAGAGATGCCTTATCACTCACAGAATGCCGTATCCACCGCCATGGTATTCCACACAGCATTGCCTCTTCAGAGCTGGGGCAAAGTTCTCCAGGAGGCTGCGTATGCTCTGAATCAGTGTTCAATATGTGGAAGAAAATTATCTTGGTAGCACTGAGGAAAACTGAAGCTGAAACTACTTAGGCCAACGCTGCCTCCCATTCTACTCATTCTACTCAGTCACCCCTCTGCTCACTGATTTGTCTCTTTTGAAAGGCTAATCAGAGACAAAAAAAAAAAAAGTAACCATTTATGTATCACCTAAACGTGACCTGGAAGCTCCCTCCCTGAGTCTTCCTGCCTTTGTTTCAAGTTGTCCTGCCTTTCCAGACAGAACCAATGTGCTTCTTACTTATATTGATTGATGTCTCATGTCTCACTAAAGTGTATAAAGCTAAGCTGTGCCCCACCCGCCTTGGGCGGATGCCCTCAGGACTTCCTGAGGCTGTGTCATGGGCGCGTCCTCCACCTTGGCAAAATAAACTTTCTAAATAAACTGAGACTTGTCTCAAATTTTCAGGTACTGTTTCTCCCACAGCCAGGACTCATGGGTCCAGGAATCAAGGGGTGGAAGTGGAAGTGGCACCCCTCACCATCACCCCAATGACCCACTGGCAAAATTTTTGCTTCCTGTTCCTGCAGCATTACGTTCTGCTGGCCTAGAGACCTTAGTTCCAGAGGGAAGAATGCTGCCACCAGGAGACACAACAAAGATTCCATGAAACCGGAGGTTAAGATTGCCACCTGGCCACTTGGGGCTCCTCCTACCTCTAAGTCAACAGGCTAAGAAGGGCATTACAGTGCTGACTGGGGCGATTGACCTGGACTGTCAAGATGAAGTCAGTTTACTACTCCACAACAGAGGTAAGGGAGAGTATGCATGGGATACAGGAGATCTCTTGGGGCATCTCTTAATATTACCATGCCCTGTGATTAAGGCCAGTGGGAAACTACAACAACCCAATCCAGGAAGGACTAAAAATGGTCCATACCTTTCAGGAATGAAGGTTTGGGTTACTCCACCAGGAAAAAACCACGACCTGCTGAGGTGCTTGCTGAGGGCAAAGGGAATACAGAATGGGTAGTAGAAGAAAGTTGTCATCAATACCAGCTACAACCATGTGACCAGTTGCAGAAACGGGATTGTAATTGTCACGAATATTTCCTCCTTCTTTTCTTAAAAACATGTTTGTGCATGTATACACTTGTACTAAGAAAATATCTGAATTTTATTTCCATTTTCCTTTATCGTATGACATAAGATTTATTGACTTCATATCAGCATTTTAAATATTGTTAACTTTATGTAATAGCATTTGGGTTGGGAATTGGTGCTTTTCTGGTTGTGTGAATGATAGTTGTATTATGTTGGGTATAATTATTACCTTACTATTTATTTGAAGATTATGTGTGATCTCAGGAGATGTGTATGGGTTCAAGTCGACAAGGGGTGGATTTGTGATTGCTAATATTGAGTGTCAACTCGATTCGGTTGAAGAATGCAAATTACTGTTGCTAGGTATGTCTGTGAGCATGTTGCAAAAGAAGGGTAACAGTTGAGCCAGTGGACTGAGAGAGGCAGACCCACCTTTAATGTGGGTGGACACCATCTAATCACCTGCCAGCACAGCTAGAATTAAGCAGGCAGAAGAAGTTGGAAGTCCTAGACTTGCTGAATCTTCTGGCCTTCCCCTTTCTCCTGTGCTGGATGTTTTCTGCCCAGGAATATCAGACTCCCAAGTTCTTCAGCTTTTAGACTACTGGACTTAAACCAGTAATTTTCCAGGGGCTCTCAGGCCTTCAGCCACAGACTGAAGGCTCCACTGTTTGCTTCTCTGCTTTTGAGATTTTGAGATTCAGATTGGCTTCCTCGCTCCTCACCTTGCAGACGGCCTATTGGGGTACTTCACCCTGTGATCCTGTGAGTGAATACTCCTTAAAAAACTCCCTTTCATATGCATCTATCCTATTGGTTGTTTCTCGAGAGAACCCTGACCAATACAGTGAGCATACAATGTGTCACTAAATATCTTAGTTTTATTTTCCCAGAAATAAAATCTGTGACAAAGGTCTATGTCTGATTATCTTATTAAAGAGTTAAATTTAAGGTAAACCAGAGAGAAGAAGAAGAAGGCAAGTGAAAGGGGAGAACCAATGATATCATGAAATTCTTTACTCAACCCTCTCAATTAAGGTGAAATGACTCCAGAACGTACAGCATGTTCTCTCTAGTTATTACTCTAATATGTAACCTCATATTTGTTTTTCTATCAAAATTTTCTCATCCTATTAATTTATATTCTGCAATGTTTCCCCAAATTATTTTAAAAGACAAATACAAAAAGAATAAAACGTTTGATTTCTGACAGGATCCATTAACCTATAGCAGATTTGCCATCTACTGAAACTACTAAAATAATAGTAATAACGGTGTGAGTGAGAAAAAAAAAAAAAAAAAATAATAGTAATAACTAAAGTATATATGTGTGTGTGTGTGTGTGTATATATATAAAAATAATAGTAATAACTAACCAAAGTATATATGTGTGTGTGTGTATGTGTGTGTGTATATATATATATATA
>NW_016815828.1:28981-37406 GCF_001698545.2 Rhinopithecus bieti | reverse complement strand
ATGCATGTGTGTGTATATATGTGTGTGTGTGTGTGTATATATATATATATATATAAATGTGGTCCAGACTTTGGATGTCAAACAGTGTAGGAGAGCAATCCCTGAGAAATAGTTTCCAAAATGGTGACTTCTACAATTATCCTACTAACTGCCCTGAGCAAGCTTCCAGGCCATTGCTTAGGGAAGAGCTCTGGTCTCTCTTAGGTGAGGATACCAAGCTGTTGGTCTAGGGAAGCCATGATGGCTAGAGTTTGCAGAAAAGAGTACCAAATAGGAGAGAACTGTGCACAAAGAGAGGAGGATGGCGAGGGAAAAGAGAACACATGTGCTAGCTTTTGAGTCTTCAGCTGAAAAAAAAAATCAATGCCTGTGCATGTGAAGAAACTACCAAGTGTCAGGAAATAACTACTGAAAAGCATGAGCAATAACAATCCCTAAAGTTTACAAAGGGCCAGGGATAGCTTGTATCACCATAACAAGACTAGAAAATGTAATACACAAGATTATGAATACCAGGAATGCTAAGAGGGACATTATGGATTGCCAGATATTTTAAGAAGCAGGAAAACACAATCCACAGTAAAGACACAAATTGTAAATGGAGACACAACTTAAATGACACGGATTATAGAATTTTAGTAAACCAGGATGTAGAAACTATTATAAATTGATAACTATGTTCAAAAAGACATAAGATATATGAAGAAGACAAAATATAATTTCTAGAGATAAACACGACAAAGGTTGAGATAAAATATGCACCGTAAGAGATAATCAGCAAATCCAGCATTGCAGAAGAAAGCAGTGAACTTGAAGAGAGAGTAATATAAATAAATATTTTAAAAAGATGAAAAATCCAACAAGAAACAATGACAGAAAGATTACAATAACAATCACAACAGAGGAGTAATAGAGCATGAATAAAGTATGAGACAATTTTAAGTGGCCAAATATATGTGAAATTAGAGTCCACACAAGAGAAGAAAGAAGGGAACATGGTAAAGACTGAAAAAAATAGCAGAACGTTTTTCAAATTTAATGAGTCATATGAACTCTCAGAAGAAAACAGCTCAATGAAACATACCCACAATATGAGAAAAACTACTCCAAAACACATATCATAATCAAATTGCATAAAAACTATGATAAATCAAGATTGACGTGTCTAGAGATAAAACATCATATACAAAGATAAAAATGAGAGCATTTTCTATTTGAAACAATTCAGCCTGAAAGATAGTAGATTATCATCTTTAAGGCACTGCCAAACAGCAGTAATTTAATAACAGCAACAACAAAACCCTCAAATTAGAAATACCTGTATTTCAAAAACAAAATCAAAATAAAGATTTTCTTGTGTATGCAAAAGCTAAACCAATTCACTTCAGGAGACCTGTGTTATAATTACAATGAAAGACCCCTTCCAAGAAGAAGAAAAATAATACTTAATGCAAATCTTGCTTTTCACAAAGAATGAAAAACATCTTAGATTGTAAACATATGAATAAATGTATTTTCTCCTTTATCTCTTTAAATACATTAATCTGTTCTAATCAACATCAATTGTAATATTAATCACATTAAATGTAGACACAATGTATATTAGATACTAGATAGAATAAACACATCATATATTGTCAATGGTATACAGAATATATTCTGCCAAAACAAAACAAAACAAACAAAATCCTACTTTAAATGTGAATACATAAATAGTTAAAAGTAAATGGATAAGAAAAATACCATGCTATTGCCAAGCAAAAGAACTCTGTAGTGATCATATTAATGACAAACTAAATAGATTTCATTTCTTACCAAAGATAAAGAGGACATTTTCAGAATTATTAAGAATTCATCAATAGGATATAATAATTGCAAATATTTATACACCTAATAACAAAGCTTTTGAACACATAAAATAAAGACTTATAGAACTATATGGAGAAATTGACTCATTCATGAGTATAGTCACATATTTTTAACACCTTTCTCTGGATAATTGATAGAAGTAGGTTGACAAGCAATCTGTAAGGGCATAGGAGGCTTGAACAACATGTTCAACTTAAAATGTTTAACATTCTGAGAACACTTTCCCCAGAAGAGTGGGATACACATTCTTTGCTGAGTGAGTGGATCACCATTTTGCCAAATTTCCAAAAGTCATCAATCAAGTGCTTGGCAAAGACTGAATTTAGTCAATATTGTACAAATGAATATATAATGAATGACTGTATCTATGGTATCCCCATACTATCAGATGACCTTTAATATAAAACAATATAATAATGATACTGATAATTGGATATATTGGCATATATTTACCATTGTTCAGATTATGAGCACAGCAACACACAACATGATTAATTTTATTTAGGTAACATTTGAGTTTAGTATATGTCCTAATATTTAACAAGATAGGACTGCATTTAAGAAAACATCCTTGATGTTGACATATAATCATTGTATAGCAGGGATAATTGCAGTCTTCAACTCCAGAATGAAATCTCTCATAAATGACAATTCGCCGGTGTTCCAGTGTAGGCTACTCAGTGAAGTTTGATTAATTTTCGTAAAACGCATGCCATTTTCCTTGAATGCAAAGAAGGTAAATGGGTTTCCCATGCAAGTAAACAGGAAGGCTAAGATTTTTATCTAAATAGTTTGAAACCACTTTATACACTTTCAACCACTATGCAATCTGGGCTATTCCTGGTTATTTTACTACATGTGAAAGAAAGTGTTACATGTGCTATGATAGCATTGTCCAGGGGATAGTGGGGAAATAAAGGACAGAGGCTTAGATACTTCCCAGTTGAATGTGTCTTCCTCTGTGTAGTTTATTTGGTTGACCTGGCAGAATAGACATGTACTTCCTCTAGGGTTCAAAGGCAAATACATCATGTATCACATCCTATTATGTTCAGCTACATATGACTGAATCCCTGGTAAAATTATGGATTCTATGAAGACTGTGTTCTGTTGACTGTACTGCTTTATCCCTTGGATTTTTCACAGTTCCTGAGCCAGAATATACAAAATATACTGAAAGATTAAACCACAGAAAGAGCAACAAGCAATGCAGACATCTTCAAATGCAGCTCATCCTTTGGTCATATCCAATTGTAATTGCTCAGATTCATCATATGCATTGTTTAGCCTTTCTAGAATTTCCCTATTAACGTCTTTTCTTATTATTACATCTAAGTGAAAAATTACACATCCACTACATTACAATTCTGTCTAGCTTCTGAAATTATTATAGTTTTGACTTAAATCTCTTCTCCCTTTCTGAATGTGTAATGAAGCATTGGGTCTTCAGATTATGGTAATGCAAAATAAAAGTTAGATTTGTATGACTTAATAAATTGTATCATATTTTTACTTACAGCATTAGGTATATTTGGTCATTTAAAAATGCATTAGCTAATCAGAATCTATTGCCTTATTAAAATCTATATTTCAACTTCATTTTCTTTGCTATAATTTGTTTAAGTTTTCCATTGGGCATGATTATTGTTGATTTCGATTCTGCACAACTCTAAATTACTAAGAATATGGTAGTTTCATATTGCCTATACATTTGATGCAAATTAAGTTTAAAGTGTTATTTAACACTTTAACACTACAAATGTAGTGATTCTTTGTAGATAAGGCTAGATTTAAATGCTCATCTTAAGCCAAATTTATTCTGCAGTCCAATTTAATATTTTAAATTACTCCTTTTGAGTTTGACCATATGACATTTATCATGACAGTTGTTCATTTGTGTTCTGTGGAAAAATATTATTTTAAATAATTATTGTACATAGTCCTGCTTCCAAAGTATAATAGATTCTCCTAAAATGTGGTTATCATTTGGAGCTGGGGTATGTAATCTTTTTCTCCTTTCTCATCACACCTCACCTCGATTTATAAAATCAGAAAAAAAAGTTTATTATCATTCAATGTACTTCATATAACTTCCATCTTCTATATAGGCATAGTGTTAAACCAACATGAGATTTGAGAAAAGGCATAATTGGCCTTCATTCTATTCATTTCATTTCTATATGGTTGTGATTAAGTTACTTGTCTCTTTGTGGACACAATGGACACTTAGGAGTCATGCACTGTTCTGACACAGCATAGGCACTGCTTATCCTAATCAGTCAGGAAACAAGACAGGAAATGGAAACCAATCTAGTTAATTGGTAAAATATTTAATATGGGAATTCAAGACCTTACGAAATCAATGTAATAGCTTGACGGTTGAATTGCCCCCTAGGTCAACCACTGGAGCAATACTGGTCCATGTTGGAAACTTTTTGCTGCTACAGTAGAAAGCTGGAGAATGGGCACAAGAAACAGCAATCCAGGGATTATGAACTCATATCAGGAGTTGAGCATACCCACCAATTTCTTTGAACACCTGAAGCTGGAAAACATTCTGTAGAATTTGCTTCATGAAACCGTAATGATGTAAGGACAGCGGCAACAAGAGTTGCAGAATAACTGCATAGCTCCTGCCAGCTGAAACACAGGCAAAAGCCCTCGAAGCCAAAACTGTTACTCATCTAGAACTCTAAATGAAAGAGAATCTGCTATGTATTCAGTGTAACTTCAATACTGTGGAAGACAGGAAAAAAAAAGTTTTGGAACATCAAGAAGTCAATCACAATATTCTTTGCTCTTTCACAGAAAAAATTCGGCGAGCTTTTACAGTTCGCCTTAATTTATTTCAGTTGATTCTTTTGAATCTAACTGAATCAGGCTTTTTCTCAGCACTCCTTTTAAATTGGTATCATGGTATTTAATAATGAGCAGGTACACAGTTCTTAGTCTTCATCTGACTGGACTTCTCAGCAGGACTGAACAATGTTGCTTTCCCTTCTTATGGATAAAAGCAGAAAACCAACTTCTTTTTTATTATTAACTTGACTTCAGTAAAACTGCACTCTCAAGGTTTCCCTTTTATTATTTAGTTATTCTTTCCCAGTCTTGTTGGTCAATGACTCCTCCAGTATTTGCCTCCTAGATGCTGAAATTCTTCAAGGTACAGAGTACTTTGACTTCTCTTTTGTAACTCCACATATTCCCTGAGTGAATATCTTGTCTCATGATTTTGAATACCATCCTTTCCAAATTTAAACCTCCACACTCTTCTTCTGTACAGCGTCTTCATTTGGATGTTTAATAATCATCCCAGGCTTAACATTTGCCCAGTCAACTCTTTAAAAAAAAAATCTTAGATTCAGGAAGTACATATGCTTTTTTGTCTCAAGAGTATCATATGTGTAAAAGGAAAATAAATATTGGGACCCTGAACTCACTCAGCTGTTGGAAAAAGTCAAGCTGGGAACTGGGTCACACAAACCTGCCTCCCATTGATTCCTACATAAGATGACTACAAAGATAAAACAAACAAACAAACAAACAAACAAACAAACAAACTACACATCTCCCTTACAACTTGCTGACAAGGAACTTCCTTGTGGTTCCAGATCTTTACCCTAAAATAGTTGTGTTGAATTTCACCCTGGCAATGTAAACTGATAGAGTATCTTCATAGGTACAGGACAAAGGACAGAACTTAAAGTCACCTCTGTGCTCACCTGAGACAAATGCGTATCTGATTGCTTCCTCTGCCCTATTGTCTACATTATGTTATGTAAAAATGCAGATTCCCCGAGCCAGGGGAAGGCTTAAGTGACTATTCCTCTACATGCCCTCACATGTAAATTGTGTATTCAGTGAAAGGGTGATCAAAGACTCAAAAGATGTAACTGTTTGCCTCTTACCTACCACACCTTTCCATTTTTTCACCTCTTTCCTCAATGTCTGCCCTTTTCTGTTTATATATAAATAAAAATTTTTGAGACGGAGTCTCACTCTATTGCCCAGGGTGGAGTGCAGTGGCACAATATCGACTAACTGCAACCTCTGCTTCCAGGGTTCCAGCGATTTCCAGCTAATTTTTATGTTTTTTGTAGAGACGGGGTTTCACCATGTTTGCCAGGCTGGTCTCGATCTCCTGACCTCAACTGATCCACCCGTCTCGGCCTCCCTAAATGCTAGGATTATAGGTGTGAGCCACTGAGCCCAGTCTTGCCCTTTCCTGTTTAAATATTGAAGCCCTCAAAGTCATCTTTGGAGAAAGACATAGATTTGTCTCTCTGTGCTCATCCTTAACTTTGCCAAATAAACCTCATAAAATGATGGAGACTTGCCTCAGTCATTTTCAAGGATTTACACATATATAATGGTGAAGATTGGGATTCAAATGTACCCATGACCCAAATATTGAACATTGTACCCAATAGATTTTTGAACCCTAATTACCCCGCACTCCCCCATTTTGTAGTTTCCAGTGTCTATTATCTCCATCTCTGTGTTCGTGGGTATCCATTGTTTAGCTCCACCTATAAGTGAGAATATGCAATATTTGATTCTCTGCTTCTGAGTTAGTTCTCTTAGGACAATGACCTATAGCTCCATCCATATTGCTGCAAAGGACATAATTTCATTTTTTAATTCTGCATAGTATTCCATGGTGTATATATACACCATATTTTCTTTATCCAGTCAACCATTGGTGGACACTGGTTAGTCCATGACTTTGCTATTGTGGACAGTGCTATGATAAACACGCAAGTGCAGGTGTCTATTAACTCTAGATCAAAATGGAACTCCCAGAACTGCTCTTGCACCCACTCTCAGCCCTTTACAAAATTCTGTAAGCACTGTTTTTAAAATACATCCTAAACCAAACATCTTCTCACTACCCCCATCATCACTTCCCTAATCCACTTTACCATCTTCTTGTGTCTGCATCTCAGTAAGAGTTGGTCTGTCACAGCTTCATACACAGAATAACACTTCCTCTAGATAAATTGTGTCCTGTTTGCTGGGTGGGATTCTCTCATCATAGTCCTATGTCCATTCAGTAAGTGTCTAAAACCATTGTAAGCAGATTGTGCACCAGGTAACTGGAAGGGGGAGCAGGTATGGAGACAGTTTTCCCCAAGGTGTCTTCTGCTTGACTCCTTGATTGTCTACCCTCTACTTAGTTATGTTTCCTCTTTCTACCATGCCAATTTTATCGTGTTTCCAAAGTCCCAAATTATCTCCAAAAGATTAAAATTCACACTGTCATTATAATAGCCATTTATTTGAACCTTTGTTTTGGTTAACATGCAAGCACACATACTAGATGACACAAGACACACAAGTTACAGTAATGAGAAAAAGGGTGAAAAAAATACAGATCAATACTTTGGTATTGACCTAAGTCATCGATCATTTCTGGATTTCCAAAAGCCTCTTACCTGCCATTATTGTGTCTACTCTTGGTTCTATTCAATACAATTTCACACAGTGAGCTCTTTAAGGGTTTATTAAAAGTACTCATTTCACACCATTCTTTTTCTTTAAACTCTTCTTCTTTAAAACTTTAAACTTTTCTCATGACTTCTTATTTGGCCAGAGTCAAATTACATTTTTTTAACTCAGGATGCCTCATTATCTAATCACATCTCTACCAGTCTGACTTTGTCTCTTGTCATTGTGCTCATCTCTCTATGCCTTCTTCATCCTTTAAAGCCAAACACATCCCTATTGATAATCTTTGCACTTGTTCTTCCCTGTGCTTGGAACACGTTTACTTTATGTGGGCACATGGCTTGTTCCTTCATTTTCTCAGAACTATATCCGAAGCCACCATTGTACAGAGGTACTCCCCATATACTCCCACTAAAATAAAAAGGAACATTAGTCTCTAATTAAAAATAACTCTATAGTTTTCTTCATAGCACTTACTATAATTTCATTTCTTTGAGCATTTTTAAGATTTATTATTCAAAGGTTCTTTTATTCCATAGCTGTATGAAACCAGATGATTTGATTATGATCTATGTGCCTCAGTTTCCCAATTGGTATAATGGAAGTTATAGTATTTCACCTTCATTGGGTTATTATAAAGATTACATGAATTTTAGTAAGTGTAAACAAAATCAGAACAGTATCAGGCACATTGTAAATCCTCAGTAAATATTAGCTCACCTTGTTACATATTTGTTTCTCTCCTTTATTCCTCATGAGAATCTAAGTTCCCTTCAGGTAAGAACTAACTGTGTTTTGCTCACTGCCTGTTACATTAAATTTGGCAGGCGAGTAAGATGGCTGAATAGGAACAGCTCCAGTCTCCAACTCCCAGCACGAGCGACACAGAAGACCAGTGATTTCTGCATTTTCAACTGAGGTACTGGGGTCATCTCACTAGGGAGTGCCAGACAATCGGTGCTGGTCAGCTGCTGTAGCCTGACCAGCGAGAGCTGAAGCAGGGCGAAGCGCAAGGGGGAAGGGAATCCCTTTTCCTAGCCAGGGGAACTGAGACACACAACACCTGGAAAATCGGGTAACTCCCACCCCAATACTGCGCTTTAAGCAA
>NW_016815828.1:0-24184 GCF_001698545.2 Rhinopithecus bieti | reverse complement strand
AAAAAAAAAAAAAAAACTTACCAGAGATTGTTTAACCTGGAAGTTCTTTTCTTACTCTGAATCTGTTAACTTGAATCACTAATAGAAAGAGAATAGGAACTTGTCAGTAGCTATGGCCCTTATTTTGAAAATCATATTGCTACCATACTTATTAATAACTAAATACTTAGAGCTATGTACTTGCAATTGGTAAAGAATGTAATATAAAATATGATTATAGGAATGGATCTCTAAAATTAATAGAAGTAATATTAAAGTGATGTAACTCTGGAGGGGTGCGGTGGCTCACACCTGTAATCCCAACACTTTGGGATGCAGAGACAGGCAGATCACTTGTGGTCAGGAGTTTGAGACTAGCCTGGCAAACGTTGTGAAACCCCATCTCTACTAAACTACAAAAGTAGGCATGGTGGTGCACACCTGTAATCCCAGCTACTCCAAAGGCAGAGTAAGGAGAATCGCTTGCAGAGGTTGCAGTGAACTGAGATTGCCTACTGCACTCCAGCCTGGGCGGCCGAGGAAGGCTACATGGAAGCAAGGAAGGAAGGACGGAAGGAAGGGAGGGAGAGAGGCCTCAATCAATTGGTTCCAAATTTGTTACAAATATTCTGGAATCCAGAAAGGAAAACTCATGTATGTTGATGCTTGAATAAGGCATTTGTGTGTGTGTGTGTGTGTGTGTACGTGTGTCCTGTTTGAGTGTACTGTAAGCTCAAAATCTGATGTTCTGTATGAAGTTTCTAAATAAATCTTCTGTAAACACATTAAATTGGAGTAAAATGAAACACTTTGTAAGCACAGAGATCTAGAGTCAAAGTACTCATTTGAAATCAGCTTTCCACAGTACCAGCTATGGAATCTTGAGTTAGTTACTCAACCACTCTGGGGCATATCTGAATTTCACTTAATGATAGTACCTTCCTCAAAGCATGACTAAATGCATTATCATGAGGCCTTCAAAGATAATCTGAAATATTAAGCACTCTACTCATTTTCTCAAAACAGTTTTTCTTGTTTGGGATTTGTTTTAATGTGTTTGTTCATCTGATTTTTTTTAGTATAATGTATCATTCACCAAGATAAATACTAGAAAGCTTATTTTACTTTCTTGATTCTTTGTTAGTTTAAAATGTATATTTTAAATTCTGGCAACACCTCATCTGAAATTTCAAATACTCCTACTGTTTTATTAGCATTCTCCCAAGTAAGCAAATAATTTATGTCCTATCAACTTTAAAGCACATTAAAATGTGCTACTATATTTAAGATCTATATAATATATAATATTCTTAATGAAGTTTTTGATAAAAATTTCTGAGTCAAATTCAATTGGTTACTGCTGAATAACACAAAATAATATAGCAATATAAATATAAGGTAATTA
This sequence comes from Rhinopithecus bieti, assembly GCF_001698545.2. Taxonomy (NCBI): domain Eukaryota; kingdom Metazoa; phylum Chordata; class Mammalia; order Primates; family Cercopithecidae; genus Rhinopithecus; species Rhinopithecus bieti. The sequence goes on along the minus strand of NW_016815828.1, from coordinate 22,800 downwards.
ACTTTAATAAAACTAACTGGACTATGCTAACTAAATATCTGAATCTTAACTATTAAACTTAGTATAGTTTGAATAAGAGAACATTTTAAAAATATTTTCTCATAGATCTTACAAGTTTTCAAGTAAACTTGATAAATGATCTCTTACTCCTTCTCTTCAATTTAATAAAGGTATATTTATGCTATAACAGATTTATTAAAATAATTGACAGATGCTTCTACTTCTGGTATTATAATAAGAACTAAAATCCACTATTGTGTCTAAAATTGGATTATGAGTAAGAATTATTTCTAACTCTAGATATGTATATAGCTGTAATAGACAAGGTTAGACTTTTCAATAATTAAAGAATTGTATGTGTCATCTCAAATAAACTGCTTATTGCTAAGAGAAAAAAAAATTGGCAGGCATTTCGTCTATGAACTCAGAATAGCCAGGGGAAGAAATCCCTATTGTGAAGGGATACATTATCACCAAACTGTTCACTCTTAACAGAAAGCAAAGAAGAGAATAAATTCACCACAAGGACTAGTTAAAATTCTCTCCATGTGGGCTCTGTCATTTATGTGAAATAATCATTATCTGCTTGTGTAAACGTGCAGCACAATACTGGTGCTTTTTCACTTTCTAGTTCTAAATGTCAGTCTTCAGAGAGTGTTTTGGAGAAACTTGAGATCTGTGGAATCCGTCTAGCTTCTGTAATTCTGGCCTAAAAGCTTGGTTCGCCTGGATTAGTCATGAGCCCTAAATTTAGAATCATAAACACTGCCCACTTGTGGCACAGTGAGGTGAGGTCATGCAGATTAACAGCAACAACAAAAGTAATTTTATAATTATCAACTTCCAATAATTGCTTGTGATTCAGCATAGAATAGAAGTGATTGTAATTCAGCCTACTATGTAATAAGTGCTCACGATTAAGGGCAGCCTGTTCAGTGTGACAGGCCCTTCAGAGCAGAAGGATGTCCAGTCCATGACCAGAGCTAAGAGAACTGAGTGGTGCTTTTCAGATTCAGGCTGGGAGAATAAATAGAAGACAGTGATAATTTATTGAAATGGTATAAAATATAAATAATAATAAATTTATTTCCAGTATGGGCTAGATTCATATTTAAAAGAAATACATATAGTGTCTATTTTGTAAATGTAATCTCTGTTTTATCAATTTTAAGTATAAAAGCCTCTGAGTCATAGCTCTTTCAAGTTGTTTTATTTTATTTTATTTTGAGACGGAGTCTTGCTCTGTCACCCAGGCTGGAGTGCAGTAGCGCGATCTGGGCTCACTGCAAGCTCCACCTCCCGGGTTCATGCCATTCTCCTGCCTCAGCCTCCCGAGTAGCTGGAACCACAGGCGCCCACCACCTCGCCCAGCTAATTTTTTGTATTTTTAGTAGAGATGCGGTTTCACCATGTTAGCCAGGATGGTCTCGATCTCCTGACCTCTTGATCTGCCCCCTGGGCCTCCCAAAGTGTCAGGATTACAGGCGTGATCAAGTTTCAGTGGTTCTATAGAGAAGGTGCAATGCAACAATGTTCTATCCTGCATAATCCGTACGTTAAAATGAGAACATTATATTGCCATATTTTTTACAGTAGCAAACAAAAATGAGTAGACAATTTTAATCTCCATTTTAAGATGCAAACCTTTACATGTAATCCTATCAATTGGAATCCTGTTATTTGAGATTTGTTAAGGAAACCATTTTGATGTAAGATACATTTGTTTTGGATAAATATTATTCATCTGTCCTATGTCATGATCAATTCATGAGGTAATGTATTTGAAGAGCCTATATATTATTTTGTTTTCTGAGTTAAATTTCTTTTATGTCACCAGGTTATGTTTATTCCCCAAAAAACCACCATTGTTTCTATTTATATTAGTAATTCTCTAATTTCTATATATGAACTTACCTTGCACTCAGTTTTCTCATCTATAAGATGAAGACAGTAATATTGACTTTGATAAATATATTATTTGACTACTTTGATGAAAATTAATTTTAAGCATCCACAATATTGGTTTTCATGAAGAAAATTTCTCAACATTTCAGTTGTACAATAAAATTTTTTGTAAAAATTTTGAAGGATACTTAATACCTGTGGCATAGTAAATACATTTTCAAAACAGTACATGTGTATAATTTATGCTAAGTTTTATGCTGAATTCTGGAAACAAAATGAAAAATATGACAAGACTCCTGCTCTCAAAATGTCTCACTTCTAGTTGGGAGAAAGAAATTTGGCAGTAAGTACATGAGGTGGCAAGTATTGTATCTGATGAAGGTGAAGGATGTGTGGAGAGCCTAGCACATGGTGCTCTAGTTGAGAAAAGCTAAATGTTTCATTATGACATAATAATGACATCAGTAGATACATGGTGGTCATATTCTCATTCTGCCAAACCCTTGACTCTTTTGTTGTTGTGTTTTTGAGGCAAAGTCTTGCTCTGTAACCCAGGCTAGGGTACACAGTGTCTCAATCACAGCTCACTGCAGCCTAAAGTTCCTAGGCTCAAGCAATCCTCCCACCTCAGCCTTCTGAGTAGCCAGGACCACAGGCTCATGCCACCATACCCAGATAATTTATTATCACTATTATTTGTAGGGATGGGGTCACTCCCTGTGTTGCCTAGGTTGACCTTGAACTCCTGGACTCAGGCAATCCTCCCACCTCCACCTGCCAAAGTGCTGGTATTACAGCCATGAGTCACTGCACCCAGCCAAAGCCTCCACTTAAAAACAATGGTAGAATTTATACAATTCTTAGATTCATTTTAAAAGTCATATTTGAAAACAAATAGAGAGCTATTTTTACTTTAAAGCCTGTTGGACCAACATAACACCGGTTTTGCTGGATATTACATGCAGTATTTTCATTCTCTTACATTTGTCTCTTACCAGGCTAGTAGACAGGGGCATAGAATACAAAGGATTTCTAATATGGTAGAATCTCTTGGGAAGTATTGTACTGGTACTCAGCAAAATCATTAGCCCTTTCATGCATTATTTAACTTCCTTTCAAAGAAAAGGTGTTCCTTTTTTTATGCCCTCCTCCATCCACTACAGGTAAAAGTTTTACAACGTCCTCATAATGTTTATTTAGCTTGTGGAAGAACTGAAGCAGGCTGACAACACACATTATTTGAATTATGATAAGGAAGAAATTAGTGAGCCAAGTTCTTCTGGTATCCATATTGAGAACTGATCAAGTGTACTCCTTTCCACACCCCACTGAATAAAATCAGTGGATTTTTTTTGCACTTACCTCATCATTTAGGAAAGCGAACCTGTAGTCATTTGTGGTCTAAATGATGGCAAATAAATTAAAACACTTTATGTTGACTTCAACCATTTCTGTTTTAATAAGATACTATCATGAAAATGGAGAATTGTGTTGATGATTATGAGTAAGGAATGATCAAATATTTGAGACTACATTATATTTACCCGTGTTTATATCACTCACCCATTTTGTGCTTTGAATTACTCTGTAACAAAAATTGTTACCTCAGAAAGCATATTGTTCATATAATAAAAATGTTATTGTTATATCATAATTAAACATCCTGTATTTTCTCAATTATAGCACAATGTTTCTCCCTGTGTGAGACTCTTCCTACTTACCAACTAGTGTATTTACTGCCAACTTTCTTCCTCCCAAGTAGAAATGAGATGCTCTGAGAGCAGGAGTCTTGCTTATTTATCATTTTGTGTTCAGAATTCAACATAAAGTTTAGCATAAATTGAACACACGTTTCCTGGGCTTGAATTTTAAATTGAATCTAAAGGAAATATATCATAGAAGTTAAATTAGGTGAAATTGACATTGTTGGTGTTGAACACACTGTTAATATATTAGCCATATTTATATTTAACATTTCATAGCATCACACAACCATATCATCATAGAAGGAAGTTTCATTATAAATAAAATATAATTCAAACCAAAGCCTTATTACAGAGATAAAACAAAAGAAATTCCAACTCCCAAGAATAGGTTGCTTTCTGGGAGCTGATAAAGAACTTTTCACACTTTTGGATTGTTTTCTTCTTTTTTTCTGTCCAATGTATTAAAAGCCACACTCATTCCAATCTCACTTGTTTATGTAATTGGCAGATTTCATGGAAAAGTTGCCCAAGTCTCCAGAAACTTTCCATTCTACCTTGCAAATGAAGACAATAGGATTTTGCAAAATGTCAAACCAAGAAAATGCAACAGAGCTAGCGGTTCTTAAAGAACAATGTTACAGGATATCCAATTATTATTCTCAGAATTCTCTTCCCAGAAAATGTCAATCAAAGTCCACATTTTGACTGCAGCAGCAATAAAAACCCATTGCGATGGCGATTTTCAAAATGCCAGCAATCGTTTTAAATACATATCAATATTTTATAATGCCCACTTCATACTCATCTAATAAAAAAGTAAGCAATATCAAAACATCTGTGATCTTTTTGTAGTACAAATTTAAAGTTAATAAAATAAAACTTTCAGCTGGACCATATCTAAGTTTTCATTTATAGGAAAATAGTGTGGGTCTCTGAAGAGCCTGAGGGAAGCAACTGTCAGGTTTCCAGAAATCTATTTTAATCAATCATCTGTATAAATTCACATAGAAAATTACTTAAAAGAAAGAATGTTCAGTTGAAATCTTTACTGTGACTCTATAATATCAAGTTGTCTGAAAATGAAATGTAGTGATCAAGTTATTAATTTATTATTAAGGTCTAACATGTAGATAGAAACACATTTTATTTGGTACAATTTTTAATACTCGGACTCACACTCATAGTGTCTTTTTAATTGGATAGGGTGAAATTATATTATCAGAACTAACAACTTTCATGTGATAGGACAACCATTTTTAAGGATTTTGATTACCAGGAGGGTGTGATCCATATCTTATATTTTTTCTTACATATTTGTGCTAGGTATAATATCAAATTTAACATATAGTGGTTGTTCAGGATGTGGTCAATGCACAGAATTAAAATTTTTAGAAAGGTAAATGTAATAATTTCCTGAGGCAAAGAACTCCAGACAGTTCTGACATATACTGGCTTAAATGTGGTTTACAGTACAGTCCAGAATATTTTTACCTATGTATCTGAAATAGAAGTGTATATTTTCAATTAATGTTTCTGAATAGTATTTTAGTGAAAGCACAGTTTTTTACTGTCTTGTACTAAAAGCATTATATAGAAGATTGCATTTCATGTCCACTTACAAAAATGAACACCACTTTTATTTATGTATTTTTGTTTATGTAAAGCCCCAAAGATAAATGTTAAGGCTAATACATTTTAAGTTTGCCTGTTAACAACTGCATTAATAAATACATGTTTCTCTCTGGTAAACAGGTCAAGGGAACCCAGCTTGTCCTTTGGGATTTGAAACTTGTAGCTGTAAGCACCCCTCATTAGGTGTATTACCACACCTCAGGCAAAATACGAAAACCAAGTTTTCAGTTCAGTTCACTGTATAAAGAACTCACGGGTAGCAGATTTATAAACGGGTCAAAAATAATGTTTAAACTTATCACTACTTGTATTGATAACAAACTCAAATGAAAAAAAAGTACAACATATAAGTACAACATATAATGACAACATAAATGCTATTTCCAAAACGATTTTCCAATAATCACTACAGTCTTAAAATCAAAACTTGTTATTTAAAAAACATATATTTTCCATATTGTTAATTCTAACATATCAAGTATATATCCATGAGTATTAAAATTAGTTACTTTTCTTCTGACATAAAACAAGATTCCTTTAAGTGTTAATAAAACAAAAAACTATTTACCTTTTCCTTGATTCCAAATCCTAAGCATAGTATTTAATTATTAAGTTTATTCAGTAATCTCTGTAGCATTTTTAAACCAAATATTACAATCAGCGTTTGACGGTAAATATATCTGAAATTTCAGAACATCCCTTACTAAAGAGAGCATATAAATTTAATATAAATCATAATAAAAGTATGTGACAATAAAATTATCTCCATACTATATAAAAGAATTAAATAAATTAAGCAATAATACCTAAGGCAATATTTAGGGAAATATTTTTCTGAGGGATTTTGTTCATCATATATAATTAAAATAAGATTATTCATAATCCATTTTTATAGTTTAATCAAATAAGTTTATTTCCTTATTAAATCAGCATTATGTTTTAGTCAGCCACAGACAGAAATAAAGATTTAACCCTTCAATGTCATTGTGGTAATGAAAGCCATTCTTACTGTAATTTCTAGGCAGATTTTATAGCAATGTAGAAAGTAAAGAAGAATTGCATATTCTTAAAGTATTTTAACCCAGAATTTATGCGTATGGAGCATTTACATTTCGTAGACAGAATTTACTCCAAGAAAAGGTGATATGATTTTATTTAGTTTCCACAATGCTGTTGTAACTTATTGTAAGCCAATTAACATTTACTGAGAACTTAACACATGATAGAAATGCGTCCAGTCCTTTCTTATACAAGCGGAGTGATATTCTCTCTTCTGACCCTCTGACAGTCAGATGGAGAGATGTGAAAAATCATTAAATATTTTGTTTAAAAACTCATGATGCAATTCTTATTCTAATGGAGTTTCATTTAATGTGAATAAAAAGCACAGTGTAAGAAACTGCTTCTTGAAAACAGGAAAGGCTTTGCACATTCATCTGTCGTCTCACCCCAGAAAAGTTAATTTTACTTTCCATACTTAAAATATTATCTGGCATCCTGATGATGAAGGAACTTCAGAAATGTAGTTTCCCAGCCTCCATTCCTTGTAATTTGGGGGAAGAAATGGAAGAATTACAGAGGATGACAAGTGTCAATTCAGACACATACCAACATGGAACACGTACTACACAAATACCCAAACTGTTGCATGGAAGCCTACGTTGTACCACTTAGTGGCTTCACTCAGTATTTGTTTAATCTACCCAATCCTGCCTAGTAGATATTATCCTGCTTGACGATAAAGCAGTTTAAGAGGCTTAACTGAGTATACTGGACTCAATCTAGCTTTCAAATATAATCTATTAAACACATGATATTTCTCCCTTTATATGGCCATTGATAACTTATATGGACTTGATGTATTCATCTCAATATTGAATTGCTGGCAATTTTCTCTCACATTTCCATTCCAGCATTTACACAAATCATAATATTTATGATTCCTTCACATCTTCAGAGGAGCAATTTTGTTATCACCCACTATGGTACTAATATTTGAATATTTCAAAAATATGAAATCTAAACATGTTTGTTTTAAATCAAGTTACTATTAATGGGAACTTTTGACTCAATTTTGTTAATGCTTATTAATTTCTCAATTAACTTACAATAGTTCACACATAGAAATTAAATTAGGAATTACTGTCTTAAATATAAAATATTTTATATAAATATATTTAAGAATCTGTTTTTAATTATTTGCGCATTTTACATGAGTAGAGAATTATGCTTATGTAATATGGAGATTTAGAATAATGAAGCCAAAACGATTATGTACAAACAATCATATAACAGAACCCTTGTGCCTATTGTTAACTGGTTTTAAGAAGACTAAGCCAATTATTGTAAGAAACATCAACATTCCAGTAATAGAAGAAGCTTCTTGATGTTTCCTTTGCTTCCAATTTTATTTTAAATATAGCAATTCATGAAGAGGCTTCTACAGGTGAGTTTCAATGAATTTTTCTCAATGCAAACAAAGGTAAAATATGACATTTGAAATTTATCCTCTGTCATGTTCCCAGCTGCTTACATAGTAGAGAATCTGTTCAGTCTCCATGGATCATTGTTGATGTCACAGGTGGCTGCAGAAGACTTAGTTCACATTATAAATACTATGACTTTCACAGAGAATTCAGTATTAGAGAAGGTCCTTTAGTAAAGTTTTCTGTTTAGTAATTTTTCTTGTCTTTCTTTTTTCATGTATTTATTTATTTATTTGACATAGAGTCTCACTTTGTTCCCGAGGCTGCAGTGCATTGGTGCGATGTCAGCTCACTGCAACCTCTGCCCTGCTAGGTTCAAGCGATTCTCCTGCCTCAGCCTCCTGAAAACTGGGGCTACAGGCACGCACCACTATGCCTGGCCAATTTTTGTATTTTTAGTAGAAATGAGGTTTGGCCACATTGGCCAGGCTGGTCTCGAACTCCTGACCTCAGGCGATTCACCTGCTTCAGCCTCTCAAGTAAAACGTTTTTTTAAATAAAAAAATTGAATGGCCCTTGTATATGGCATTTGTTAAAATGAGTTTATTTAGTGTTTTTTATCATTCCCGTTGGTTTTAAATAATTTATCTTTGCCTTTTCATTTTCAAATAAAATGTGTACAATTGTGTTAGTCTGATTTTGCATTGCTATAAAGAAATACCTGAGACTGGATAATTTATAAAGAAAAGAGGTTTAATTAGCTCATGGTTCTGTAGCCTGTACAGGATGCATGGTGACAGCATTAGCTCAGCTTTTCAAAGAACTCAATTATACTTAGACTTGAAATTATATACCTACATTTCTAAAATTATACTTTTCTCAGGTTGGAACCACTTGCATTTTGTGTTTTAAGTTTACAGACAGGCATTTACAGTTTGCTAACTAAAGAGTAACTTGGACTAAATACTCAAAGTGCTCGAAATCTACATTATAAAGTGCCAACTCATTCAGATCTGGTTTCAAAAAAATTGCTTATTTTTTTCTTTCATGAAATACCCCATATGAATTTGGGTAACACACATATACAATGAACTTTTGTGCATATATGTAATTGTAACAATAATTTCATTTTTTTTTTTTTTTTTTTTTTTTTTGAGAATGAGTCTGGCTCTGTCCCCCAGGCTGGAGTGCAGTGGCCGGATCTCGGCTCACTGCAAGCTCCACCTCCCGGGTTCACGCCATTCTCCTGCCTCAGCCTCCCGAGTAGCTGGGACTACAGGCGCCGCCACCATGCCTGGCTAATTTTTTGTTTTTGTATTTTTAGTCGAGGCAGAGTTTCACCGTGTTAGCCAGGATGGTCTCGATTTTCTGACCTCGTGATCCGCCCACCACGGCCTCCTCAAGTGCTGGGATTACAGGCATGAGCCACCGTGCCCGGCCAGTTTCATCTTAAGCAGTTTATTTGCTGCTGTTTTAAGTGAGAACTTGGAACTGATGCAGGTAAGAAGGTCCTTGTCTTCGCCCAGGAAAGAATTCAAGGGCCAGCTGATGTGACAGAAAGCAACTTCTATTGAATCAGTACTGCTCCTTGAGGAGCAGGGCTAACCCACAGGCAGTGTGGCCACAGTCAGCGCTCTATAGGTTGTTGGCAGCTGTATTTATATCTGCTTTTAATTATATGCTCATTGAGAGGTGGATTATTCAGAACTATCTGGAAAAGGGGTGGGAATTTCCATAACCATACAAGATAACTTCTGTGCAGTATAACCCAAGTGGCCATGGCACTGTGTCTTTATGCTAATGAGCAGTGAGGGCAAATTGAGGTTGCTTTTGTTACCACCTACTGGTTTGGCTTCTTCACTGCATCCCATTTCCACCAGATCCTGCTTCATTCATGGAGAAATAACTAGAAAACAGGTCCTGCTGACCTCCTCCCTTGGGATTATTTAAAACTAGTCATTAAAATATTAATTAACCTCAAGTTTTAGTAACTACTTTTAATTTCTTGAGCATCTTATTTTAGAATAAAATGTTTCATGTGGAAGAATTTAGGAAATAACATTCTTTTCTATACTAAGTAAGCCTATATTTATTTGTGGCTGTCCAAGGACTGAGTAATCTGATTTTCAAAAGGTTGAGCTCTTAAATCATGAAAATAGACCAGCAGATGTTTTAAATTGAAGTGTGTATTCAAAGTTGGGGTCATGCTTTGTACCCATAGGTAGACTGAAGCAGCAACGGTTCAACAAAGTTTGTGCATTTCTAGCTGGCACTATCAGACACAGCTTTTTAAAAACAGGACTAAATAATGATTTTCTAATACAAGATAACTTGTTGCACACAGTGAAAATCTGGCTGAGTCATTTTAAAAGGTCTGTGAGTGTTCTTGACTGAATATCTATTTTTTCTCCACGTTAGACTTAGTTTTCCTAATAAGAATAGAAAAAATAGGGCCGGGCGCGGTGGCTCAAGCCTGTAATCCCAGCACTTTGGGAGGCCGAGACGGGCGGATCACGAGGTCAGGAGATCGAGACCATCCTGGCTAACACTGTGAAACCCCGTCTCTACTAAAAAGAAATACAAAAAACTATCCGGGCGAGGTGGCTGGCGCCTGTAGTCCCAGCTACACTGCACTCCAGCCCGGGCGACAGAGCAAGACTCCGTCTCAAAAAAAAAAAAAAAAATAGAAAAAATAATTCATTATTCAATAAATTACTCATTGAAGAAATTGTTAATGGTCATCTCCTAAGAACTATGCTAGAGGTCAGGTGTCTAAAAACAAATATGATCTATCATGTACCCTGACGAATGTTAATATCTAGTTACAGTAAGTAGAGTCAATAGAATGATAAATGGGACAAATACAGCTATTTGCTATTAGGTCAATTAATTTTCTTGTTGTGTTAGATTATTTGAAAAAGAAAAGACATGATTTATCCCCTCCTGATAGCCAAGCTTCTTTGCTTGGTAACTTTTCAGCTCCTTCTATCAACAGTTGGAGTGTGTTTCTTCCCAACCTCAATTGTGGTCGTCCTGTAACTCATTTAACTGATAGTATGCAGAAGAAATGAACACTGAACCAGTTCTGAACGTAGGCCTTAATAATTACCCATATACTTACAGAATGCAAGGTTTGGGTGACTTCCTAGCTGTCACAGCACATTTTAGTGGAAATAAAAAGTATAACAATTCTCTGGATTTTTGGTTGCGTCAAAGAGTAATGTAGAACTTGGTAAAAAGGAAATAATGAACTCAGGAATTTAAATCCAAAAGGAACATCCGGGTAAGACACTATGAAACTTTTCAAATATCCTCAAAATAAATATTACATCCTTTTGTCACAGAATCATTCTGAAAAACAAACCCCAGTCTAATTCTGTGGGTTGCTGAATTACAATCCAATTTAATGCACAGTATTGGAGAGTTTCTTATGTGAAGCTATGACACTGATCTGAAAACTGGGATCAGGTCATCTGAGCCGACTTCAATGAAGCTAAGACCCTGAACACTCTACCACACCTCTTTGCCCTCAACAATAGCCTTTCTTCCCCTGTTAAATATACTGCCCTTCTTTCTTGACAAACCTGCAGTGATTTCTCTTGAGGTGTTTATTTTGCAGGTGGCTGCTGATTCTCCACAATATCACAATGAACTCTCGTTTACCAACCAATACTCTCTGCAACTTCCTGGTGCAAAATGTAACTGATGAGAAGGGAGAAAACACACCAAAACAATTAAAATTTGCCAATGTGAATTCATTGAGACCTGAAAATATGTAGGGAATTGGATCTTACAGATGTTATATAAGGATGAAAGCGATATAATATTGGATCACATGTATGTATCAATTGAGTTAGGATTTAATGTCTTAGCTTGAGAGGATGGAAGCTGCTTTACCATTGTCTTCAACTGGTTTACATAAATATGTACTCTAAGGTGTTCTAATTAGCAGGAAGTTGAGATGATAAGTATTCTTCCCTGGTAAAGGAAGATATTTAAAGTTTTAAGGATATTGAATATAGAAGAAAATTTATTACATAAGATCTGCTCACTCACCCACCATCTACTCTGGAAATGTCCAGAAGAGATTATTTTCATCAAGACTTTGGGAGATATACTGAGGAAGACAATGCTGATGTCCTTAAAGTGATCTATGCAGATAATTCAGTGTAAGGCTAGAGGTAACACTAAAATGCTGCCATAAAAACAGAGCTTTCGGAGTTTTAATGTGGATATTGGCATGTGTAGTAGAGGTCAAGTGGCAGGATATATCTGATCTGCCAAAGACATGGTGGTTGTAGTAACCATAATGGGAATAAGTCCCAAGTCAATAATCAGATTGAGCTGACATGCATTAATCTTTAACATTGGCTAATTGAGCATGGTATTCAAGTTGTCATTTAAGCTGAGTTTTATATCATGAATTTGATGTAATCTGATCTACTAAGTAATAAAATTGGATGTGCAGAATAGCTCTTCATGCTCAAGTAAAATGTTATATACAATATTGGACTAAAGCAGTTTCTAAAGGTAGAAGTAATTTGCACATGAAAGTAGTTCAAAATCACAAGATTTGCATGTCAATCATATTGTCTTTTTTTATAATACACACGTACATCTTGCCTCAAAGAAAGTTTTCAATCAATAGCTCATTAAATAAGAAAATATTTAGATCTGGATTTGAAATATTTCTCCATTATCATGTACCCCAAAGTGGACATCTTCAACATTATAGTTCAGAGTACAGTGGCCCTGAATGATGGTGCTGAAGGGAAATCATCCCAATGGTCAGAACGTCTAGCAGCGGATCTATTTTTATTTTGTTTGTTTTCCTGCAAAACAAGATGCATAGAAAATAGATCTATATTGATTTTGGCCAATGAAAAATTGTTTGGCTGGGTGGTCAGAGATTTGGAAATAATACAATTGAAAAATTAGTGATAAGAAGATTTGTTGAAGAAGTGTTATGTATTAACCTCTGAATGAATATAGAGGAAATATAGGTCTATGATTGTGAAAATGCTCATTCCGTAGTAACTTCAGTTATTGTTAAGACATTATTAAGCCTACTTCCCTAACCAGCCCATTCTTGCCTTATGAAAAATATGGCCATGTGGCATGATTAGAAGCTGTACATGGGTTCAACAATGTGGATGTTCACTCACCAGAGGTGACCTGGCGTCAGCAATTACTGAGAGTCCCACGCACTACAAGCATGAAGGAACACTGAGATTCTAATATGGCACTACTCAGGAAAACCAGCCAGTCACCATGGTAGCACCCATTTCATTCCATTGTGATTGGAAACAATACTTTGGATAATTTAAACTTCTTAAGAATTAAGATTTCTGTTGTGTCTCCATACATGAAGGGTTCTGTATATGTCTGAAGTCCAATTGATATATGTTTCTGTGCAAGTTTTCTATTTCTTTATTAATCTTCTGTCTGATTGCTTTATTCTTAATGGAAAGTAGGGTTTTGAAGTCTTCAGCTACTAGTTTAGAGCTATTATCCCTTAAATTCTGTCACTGTTTGCATCGTGAACTTACTGGTAGGTTCACTCATATTATAAATGAAATATAAATACACTTTAAAAATGTATTTAAAGTGTATTTTTACACACTTTAAAATTTAAATTTAAATTGTGAAAATACAATTTAAATGTGCATTCTCTTTTTATTACTACTTGCATGAAATATCTTTTCCTATCCTTTCACTTTCAATTTATATGTGTCCTCATATCTAGAGTTATTCACTTATCAATAGCATATAGTTGGTTCCTGGTTTGCTTTGTTGTAATACTCATTTTGCAAGTCAATTTAAATTATTGAGAAGTTTAGTCCATTTTCATTTTAATCAATTACTGATATGAAAGAACTTACTTTCATATTTTTTGATTGTTTTTCTGTATAAAGAAGCAACATTTTTAAGATGTTCATTCTTTCCAACTTGGTCTATAGACTCAACTCCAGCAATGAAAAATTCAGTAGGTTGGCCCCGAATGGTGGCTTTCACCTGTAATCCCAGCACTTTCAGAGACCGAGGCCGGCAGATCACCTGAGGTCAGGAGTTCAAGACCAACCTGACCAACATGGCGAAACCCTATCTCACTAAAAAATACAAAATTTAGCCGGGCGTGGTGGCAGGTGCCTGTAATCCCAGCTACTCAGGAGGCTTAGGCAGGGGTAATTGTGTCAACCTGGGAGTTAGAGGCTGTAGTGAGCTGAAATGGTGCCGCTGGACTCCAGCCTGGGCAACACAGCAAGACTCTATCTCAAAAAACAAACAAACAAACAAACAAACAGCAAGTTACGTTCTGAATATCAATGGACTGAGACTGTAACTTATAAGGAAATACATAAGATCCAGAGTGGCCAGCAATGTACTGAAGAAGAACAAATTCAGAAAGCTGATCGTTGACGAATTTCAAGAATCACCATAAACCTACAATAATCAGGACAGGATGGTATTGGTGAAAAAATAGGCAAATAGATTGACAAAGCAGATTATAGAGCGGAAAAACAGGCTTATAAAAAAAATATGGCCAAGAGTTTTTTTTTTTTTTTTTCCCTAAGAAGCAAAGATATTAAATGAAGAAAGTAGAGTCTTTCTAACAAATGATGCCAGAACATGTAGGCGCGCGCACACACACACACACACACACACACACACACACACACAAAAGGTTCTAGACACTGACATTAGTATTTTCACAAAAATTAACTCAAAGTGGGTCACAGACATGAATATGAAATGCCTAACTATATAATTTATAGAAAATAATCTAGGGGAAAATGTTTATAAATTTGAGATTGATAATCTTAGTTGCCATTCTGGGAATAGGCCTGACACCATGTTGTGGACAGCATTGTTGTAAAAGCTGTTTCAAAACATTCCTTGAGCTCACACAATTATGTTTCAACAGGTACTGCACTTGGAATAGGACAGAATTATTTTTTTCAATAGAATAAAACACATTCTTATATTCTTATTATTATCTTGGTGCAAAAGTAACTGCAGTTTCTGTAATTACTTTTAATGGCAAAAATCAAAATACTGTTGTACCAACCAAATATAACCTTCCTTACCAAGATACAACCTTTTTTTGTACATATTGCATATAGAATTGTGTCCTTTATTTTTAGCAGTTTTAATTTTATAGGTTAATTATATTTTAACTCTTAATAGTTCTAATTTCCCATAAAAAAGCGTAGGAAATAATCATTATAAATTTATCTACCAAAACACCTTTATAATACATATTTTGAATCTCTAAAAACACGCCCAAGATTTTCAGAACTTTTAACACTAGAACAGGACAATATTACTAACAACTCAATTTTTTTGTCTTTTGTTTTTTTCTGCTTTTCGTGGTAATAACTAATCCAAAATAACATATGTTTAGCAACCTATTTAGTCAACTCGTAACAATTTAGCATTGTATTGTATTTCGAAATGACGCCTTAGATAAGCACGACTAATCCATTATTCTAATTTAGTTTAGCAAACTCCAGCAGTAATTACCCCAAAGATAGCGCGCGCTTTGGAAATAATTCTTAAGTAAACATATTATAAAACATTATTAAAAGCTTATTTATAAATTTTATCCCATTTTATGTGAGTTAATATGCTCATTTTTATCAATAATGTCGGGAAGATTTATTGAGAGATTAGATGAAGTTAATCCTCATAAACCGACAAAATGCTTGATTTTAGTTACTGTAATCAAAACGCTATCAATCTAGAATTCTCCCACCCCCATCTTGGCTGCTATGTCAAGAGAAACGAAACTTATAAGTTGGCCTGGAAATCACAAATTCTTTTCTCTGTCTGCAAGTTTGGCTAAGTGACCAGTCAGTAGGGGTGAGAAACAATTTAGAAATGGTTTTTAAAAGTTTAGTTTCCTGTTTAATCATTTTTATAACACAGTATACTAGGCAAATAAGTCAAATACATGGGTGTTTTGTTTTACTGTTGTGTCTGATACACATGAAGCAATAAACACTGTATTGTTCTCTGATATGCATAGTTGTTCCTTGATCAAACTCATGCTTTTATGATCTTAAAAACCTAACAAACATAAAAATTACATGTCTGCCTTTTCTATTTTAATTAAACACTTATTATGTCTATTTATGAAAGATTACTAAAGTCACGTAAACTTGGAAACATCTAAGCTAATTTTATTTTTTGAGAGCATAATTTATATAAGCATTTAAACTATTCTTTTATCAAATCAATTATAATATTGCTCATATAAATCTGTGGTAGAAAAATATTTTCTCTTGTAATAATTGTCATTTACAAAAACTTAGTAAATATGATACTGTTTTCTGTTGTTTTTATGGGTAATTACATATGTTGGCGTACTTTTTGTATATTTTCTAAGTTTTTTAACCATAGACTCTCACATTTCTTGGAAGTGTGAGTGTTATTTAAAATGGAGTATTCTGGAGAGACTATGCAATTCATTTTCTTAGGGTCCTTGGCTCACTACGAAGTCAGATTTATTTTAAATTAAGTTAATGATCTGTTTAAAATTCACTTAATTCATTCATCAATCACATACGAGAGTTGAATTGCTTACAGATATGAAACAAGTGTCTCAACTGCACTGAATCTCCTCCTCCTTCTCCTCTTCCTCCTCCTCCTCTTTCTTCTTCTTCCTCCTCCTCTTCTCTTCATATTTCCTCCTTCTCCTCCTTTCTCCTTCCTCCTCCTCCTCTTCTCTTCATATTTCCTCCTTCTCCTCCTTTCTCCTTCCTCGTCCTCCCTCCTCTTCCTCCTTCGCTCTCCTTCCTCCTCCTCCCTCTTCCTTCCTCCTCTTCCTCCTTCTCCTTCTCCTTTTTTCCCTTCTTCCTCCTCCTGCTCCTCTCTGGGTAGGTGTATTTACTTCTGGTTTACTATCACACTGAGCTTTCACACTTAGGAGACTCCATTAAGCTTCTCACTTAGAATGGGTCCAGGCTTTGTCTCCTCATTTCAGAGCTCTTCGTGTCTTAAAATCCAAAGCTTCAATTTCCATTGTGTTGTAAATGCCCTCTAGGAAAGGCATGTTTCAACACTTATTTCCCTGCAATTTCTTGTCACTTTGTTTTTGGCAGAATATTCTTTTTCTCTTTGTCAGATTATGAACACATTCAAGAAGACTTAAGGCATTTTAGCCAGCATTGGTTTCAGGGGCAGGGTTAAACCAGGTCTGCAAATAGTCAAATGACGAAAAGTAGAAAACTTCTTTTCTTATAGAGAATGTTTGCACAAACCATATTTAGACTCATTTGGCCCAGCATGGCACTTTTACGTAGTAATTTTCAACAGTTCTTCAGAACACTTTCTGAATTTACATACTTTTGAAATAATATACTCATGTTAAAATCACTTTTATATTACACATAAGCTTTAAATGGAAAATGGGGAAGTTGTTTCTACATCTATCTGTCTGTCTATTATCTATCTATCTATCTATCTATCTATCTATCTATCTATCTATCTGTCTATCTAGTAAATACAATTTTTAGGAGACCATTATTTTGGACTAGGCTCCTGCACTGAGTCCAACAGGCCAAAGCAATAGGGAGTTTAATCACTGTAGCTGGGGTTTAGTTAAATGTAGGAGTCTCTGTAACCAGTTAACCAATTAAGCTGTAACCAATTAAGTTGTCTTAATACTTTGCTTCTGTTTTCTATAAATGAGGTCAGATTATGTTGTTAGTTGAGGTTCTCTGAACTTGTTTTGGTTCTAAGAGCTGCCCGATTTGCAAATCATTTTTGTTTCGTTTCTTCTTTGGCTTTTACTTCATTTTTAATTTCTCAAATAAACTCTAATAAACTTAAAGAGTCAAAGGATTTTTTTCCTTTGAGTTTTATCTGTAAGCTATCTATCTTCCTATCTATTTATCTATTATCTGTCTAGTTTTAATCAGGAAATTAATACCTGATTTTACTATGTGATATCTCATGTCTATCCATTTAAATGGCTATATTGCCTATAGATGAATTAGAGATAGACATATTAATGGCTAAACTGTTAGGTAACTTAAAATTATATATTATAATCTGTCTCAAGATGACAGATACTTATTTCAATTCAATCCATACAGTTTCTTACAGTTCAAAATTCAAATTTCTACCAAGATTTTTCTTCATTCAGTGTCAAAAATTTTTCCTCCACTACAATCTTGTAACATTTATCAACAGAATCTATCACATACATCCCTTCATTTTGTGTCCCCAGCATTTTTTTGTATGTCCAGCTTACCCTTTTAAAAAGCACGGAATAATTGAGAAGACAATGAATAATTTGTTCTCTAACAGTAAATAGATAAATGTGGTTGCTTGCTTAATGAATGCTGACTTGATTGAACTGACTTGTATTGAGTTGAATCTAATTGAATTGCCAGTGATAAAGATGTATATTTTAAAACTTGCATTGGTTAATAAGAGTAAGGGTCTCATTCACAGTTTGCTAAATTGATGAGAAAAGAACAATTTCTTTCCTCTTGTTCAAGCAATTTTTATTTTTAAAGCATGTTATGCATTATTTATTGTTCTAAGCACAGTGTTAAAGAGAAATGATCACCTTTTTAGAGATCTTCTAAAACACATTGGATTCAACAGGCTAAGTGAAAGGTGGTAATCACACACAAGCAACCTATTTCCCATTTTAGCTTTTACATTCCATTAGTTTTGAAGTTATTTTAATAGAGACAAGATTGGCTTAAATGGTATGTTACAGTATTTCTGAAAGATGGGAAATAAGAGCAGAAATGATACAAAGTCAAGCTTGGAATAGAATAGTAAATAATGGAGCCTACTATAATAATCACAAAAACAATGCAATGTATTCTATATTTATGTTATGTCTTTCATCATACCAGTATTCATTTTTATCTATAAATATGACAACATACATGTGTACTGCCTTGACCTGGTATAATATTTATCCTTACTTTTGACTGATTCAAGAGCTTGTTCAAAGAAGTCTATTTTTTGTTGCATTTGCATACAGCTGTGCATTTCCTTTTCTCTATTTACTATACATAGAGGATGTTGTTTCAAATTATTTCTATTGTTAAAGAAGCTATTAGTTTTAAATGTATCCTGAGAAATACAAAACATTAAGTCAATTAGTTTATTAATTTTGCATATCAACTTTTATTAAACCCTGTAATTTCAAAAAGCAAAACATTTTAGAATACTGTAGTCAAGCTTTGGAGCAATAAAATTATCTCCACAATTTAGATGATGTATAATAAAATTAGTGAATAAGATTCATTTGTATAACAATTTCATTAG
This sequence comes from Rhinopithecus bieti, assembly GCF_001698545.2. Classification (NCBI taxonomy): domain Eukaryota; kingdom Metazoa; phylum Chordata; class Mammalia; order Primates; family Cercopithecidae; genus Rhinopithecus; species Rhinopithecus bieti. Next base: position 3,836 of record NW_016815828.1, on the reverse strand, counting down.
GAATCCTTTGCTGTTTTAGTGTAACTATACAAAACTTTTGTTATAATACATGACATAGATTAAATATTAAGAACACTGGATATTACTTGAGTGTCTGTCACTGTAGTTACGCAATTGTAAAAACTACATGGTGATTATTTGGTGCCAAAGTTAAACTATCATTAGATATTAAAAGAATTTTATACATGCATTCGAATTACACGCTGTTATGGACTAAGGGCATCCCCCGAAATTCAGGTGTGACATCTAAGAGCCAGTCTAATAGTATTAAGAGGTGGGATCTGTCTTTAAGAGTCCTAAGGGTGGAACCTGCATGAATGGGATTAGTACACTTATGAAGTCTTCTGCTGTTCTGTCATGTGAGGATGCAGCATTCCTCCCCCTTGCCCTTCCATTTTTTTCACCATGTGAGGACATAGCATGTGTTTTACATGGGGGCTGCAGCAACATAGTGCCATCTTGGAAGCAGAGAGCAGCCCTCCCAGACACTGAACCTGCCAGCACCTTGATTTTGGACTTCCTGTGAAAAATAATTTTCTATTACTTATAAGCTCCACAGTTTCAAGTATTTTTTTGTAACAGGACAAATGGAACATTGTCCTGTTCAACAGAACATTGGTACCAAGAAGTCAGGTGTTGCTATAACAGATACCTAAAAATGTGTAAGCAGCTTTGGAATGTGGTAATGGGTAGAGGCAGGAACGATTTTGAAGTGCATGCTAGAAAGAGTCTAGATTGCCATAAATGGATCATTAAGGGAAACTCTGGTGAGGGCTCAGAACAGGAGAGCTGTAGAGAGAGCCTCAGAGTTCTTAGAGGTTATCTAACATGCTCATGATCAGAATGCTGGTAGAACTACAGACAGTACAGGTAATTCTGATGTGACCTCAGACTAAAATAAGGAATATCATATTGGAAACCAGAGGAAAGACCATCCTCATTACAAAGTGCCAAAAATCTTGGCTGAATTTTGTCCATGTCCAAGTACAGATACTCCCTGACTTACAATGGGGTTATGTCTCAAATATCCAATCCTAAGTTAAATATATCAGTAAGTTAAAAATGCATTTAATACATCTAAAGTAACGAACATCATAGCTGAGTCTAGCCTACTTTAAACGTGATCAGTATACTTACATTTGCCAGCAGCTGGGCAAAATCATCTAACACAAACCCTGTTTTATAATAAAGTATTGAGTAGCTCATGTAATTTATTGAATAATATACTAAAAGCGAAAAACAGAAAACTTTATGGGCACTTGAAGTACAGTTTCTATGGAATGAATATCACTTTTCCACCATTATAAAGTCAAAAAAATCATGTAAGTCAAACCATGTTAAGTTGGAGACTGCACTTTGTGGAAGGCAGAATTTAAGAGTGATAAACCAGGATATTTGGTGGAAGAAATCTCTAAGCAAAATATTTAGGGCATTTCATAGTTTCTCTTGACTGCTTATAATAAAGTGTGAGAGGAGAAACAAATTAAAGAAGGAATTTATAATAAAAAAGAAGCAGTACTTAAAGATTTGAATAATTCTTTACCCATGTGAAGAATAAAAGTGTGTCTCAAAGTGAATACCAAGGGTGTGGCCAAGCTAATACCTGGATTTGAAAATAACCTTAGTATGCAGATAAAGAAGCCAAATATTATTCATCAAGACAAAGGAAAAACGACCCCCAAAGCATTTCAGAGATCTCTGAGGCTCCCACTCCATCCGAGTTCCAGGGTGCCAGGGCCATGAGCTTAGAGGAGTTTCAAAGGAGGGTCCCAAGGTGCTCGTTGGATGTTGGGTCTCACTGCCCATGACCACCTCAAGTCTTTGCTTCCTGCGTTTTGATTCACTAATCCTTGACCACACCAGTTGTGGCTCAAGTGGGCCCAGGTGTGACTTGAGCCACTGCTCTAGAGGGCACAAGTGGCAAACCTTGACAGCTCCTGATGATGCTAACTCTGCAGGGGAACAGAGTGCAGTAGCAACGAAGCCATGGCTGCCTCCACCTCAGTGATAAAGGATACTTCAGAGTGCCTCAAGGTGCAGGCAGAGAACCACCAGAGGGCTGGAGATACCACAGAGAACCCCCGCTGGGGCAATACCTAGTATAGTAATGGGGTCAGGTTAACCAGAGAGAGTCTTCAGTGGTGCAACGTCTGGCACAGTCATGAGCACTCCCGAGACCCCAGAACGATAGAGCCACCCATGTGCAACTCCAGCCTGAAAGCCACAGAAACTGGACCCCACCCTGTGAAGACTGCAGTATGGGCTACACCCGGCAAAGCAATAGGAGTAGGATTGCCTGAAGCCTGGGTGACAAATCTCCACCCCAGTGTTTCCAGAAGATAGGATACTGTTTCCAGAAGATAGGGGTCAAATTAAATTATTCTCAAGCCTCAAGATTTAATGCTGCTTGCTTTGCTGGGTTTGGGAATTGCTAGGGACCTGTTGCTTCTTTCTTCTTGCCTATTTCTCCCATTTTGGAATGAAGACGTCTGTGCTACACTTGTTCCATCATTATATTTTGGAAGCACATAACTTGCTTGACGGGCTCACAGCTGGAGAGAAATTTTAGTGTCACTCAGATCTAATTTAGATGAGACTCTGGACTTAGGCATTTAGATGCTGGAGCAAGTTAAGATTTATGGGGCTATTGGGGTGGAATAAATAAATTTTCCATGTGAAAAGGACATGAAGTTTTGAGGCCAGGAATGCCATGCTATGGGATGAGTGTGTTTTCCAAAATTTATAGTTAAAACTTAAGGGGCCAATGTAACACCTTAAGAGGTAGGGCCTTTAGGAGGTGATTAAGTCACAAGGGCCAAGCACTCATGGATGGGATTAGAACCCGAATAAAAGGTTGTAAAGGAGTGCATTTGCTCTCTTTTGCTCTCCCACCATGTGAGGACACAATGTTCATCTCCTTTTCCCCTTTCATCCTTTCTACTAGGCAAGGACACACCACTTATCCACTATGCAGGATGCAGCAACAGGGCACCATCTTGGAAGCAGGGAGCAGCCCACATCAGACGTCAGGCCTAGAACTTTCCAGCCTCCACAACTGTGAGAAATAATTTTCTATTATATATAAACTACCCAGTTCCATCCATTTTGTTATAGCAGCACAAATGGACGTATGCATTCTTATAATTATTTTTAAAGGCTGGTATTAGAGAATGAACCTGCTATTTTAGCCCTTATTTTAAAATGGTTTGTCCAGAGCCATGAGGCCCGGAATTAGCCGACCTCTGTTGCTTGATCTCCGCAAAGCGGAGACAAGATGACACATTTCCGGGTTCTTCATTATAAACTGTTCGCACGCGCACCTAAAGCTCTTCCCGCGCACGCCTCAAACTTTTCCCATGCACGCCTAAACTGTTCCCGCGGGCACAAACCTTTCCCGCGCGTGCGCAAACATTTTCACGCCCAGGAAGATATGCAGCCTACGGCACAGGCGCGATCCCGCGCCTGGGAAAATTACAAACCCACGGCGCATGCACGATTGTAATTTGAGAAAACCCGGCCCCCCGTCACTGCCCTGGCCCAACCTCTTCCCCTGCCAGCCTATATAAGGCATCGCACCACCATTATTAAACGAGACTTGATCAGGCTATTTGTCTTGTCTCCATTTCTAGTGTTTTCTTGTCTCCTCCATTCCCACTCCCCCTTCCAGAGTCCGTTCAACTGTCCTGCAGGTCGGGACACCTGGCGCCTGGACAGGGACCTGGACACTGGGGAAAAAGTGAGGAAGAAGGCACTAAACTTGGCCGAAAGTAAAAGTGGAAGAAATTCCTCCGGACGTCACAGGAACCTGCCGCGTTGGAACCAGAGGTAAGTAACAG